>NC_138045.1:31572315-32140890 GCF_964106645.2 Podarcis pityusensis | reverse complement strand
ACGCTTCCTGTAGTGGTCAAGAGACTAGGGTATGGAAGTCCGAACCGCTAGCTAAAGGTTGCAACTTGAGCAATAATGGTAATTAAGAACTGGTATAGACACACACAGCTCTTCTAGCTCCTTGATCTTGAACTCAAAGCATGAGCTCCATAAACAGACAAAAGAACGTTGCAGGTTTGGCTGCTTCAGATTTAACACACTCAAAAGATTCTAAATACCACCAATTCCCTGCCTTGTCCCTTAGCCACATGGTGCAAAGCAACAGGAACTGCAGCCGTCCCCATTCCCAAAGAGAGCAAGGTTTCAAGCTTGGGAACTGAGCGAAGGCAGCAAACAGGGTTCTCTCCATACAACTGGAATGCAGAGGCACCTCTGCTTCTGACAGTGGAAACGGAGCATAACCATTGTGACTAATCATCATCATCATCATCATTTCTTATTTATACCCCGCCCATCTGGCTGGGCTTCCCCAGCCACTCTGGGCGGCTTCCAACAAAATATTAAAATACAGTAATGCATCAAACATTAAAAGCTTCCCTAAACAGGGCTGCCTTCAGATGTTTTCTAAAAGTCTGGTAGTTGTTGTTCTCTTTGACACCTGGTGGGAGGGCGTCCCACAGGGTGGGTGCCACTACCGAGAAGGCCCTCTGCCTGGTTCCCTGTAACTTGGCTTCTCACAGTGAGGGAAACGCCAGAAGGCCCTCGGTGCTGGACCTCAGTATCCGGGCAGAACGATGGGGGTGGAGACGCACCTTCAGATATACTGAACCGAGGCCGTTTAGGGCTTTCAAGGTCAGCACCAACACTTTGAATTGTGCTCAGAAACGTACTGGGAGCCAATCTAGGTCTTTCAGGACTGGTGTTATGTGGCCATCTAAGTTGGTGGCCATCACTGCCTCCTAGGGAAGAGCGTTCCATAGTTTAATCATGCACTGTGTGAAGAAGGGCTTCCTTTCCTCCTGCCGGAAGAATTCTGGGTCAAATGATCTTCTTCAGAGCATATAAGACAAGCTCTGCACTTGGGTCAGGCCAAAGGGGGCCCATCGAGTCCAGAACCCTGGTCTCAAAGATGCCCCAATGGGCAGCCCATAGGCAGGACCTGAGTGCCAGTGCACTCTCTTCTCCTGTGGGTTTTCAGCAACTGGTGTTTCTCTTTGGCTTTGCGGCAAAGGACACACACACCCCCCCGCCTCCATGATGCCTTCCCTTCCCTTTTTGCGCATTGCGTTAAAACTTCCACCTGCCGGTGTGGAAGCTTTTCTCCTTCACCGAAGAAAATCAGGAACAAAAGGTTGCCCTCTGCCCATGCCCCGTGCCCAACTTCCCTCTCTGAGCATGGTGCCGATTATGCTGCAAGCCATGTGCCCTCTGCAGGCTCGGCTGTACGGGAGCTGCCACCTCCTCGCTTATATATGCCGGCTGTATTTGCCCTGAAGAAAAGAATGTCTTCTCTCTCTCTCTTTCTCCCTCCAGCTCACAAGCTGCACTTGGCATCTGTGTGTGTGTGTGTGTGTGTGCGCACACACACACACACACAAGCGTGCGAGAGGGGGAGGAAAGGGCGCCATTTGAGTCTAAATAGATTTTTCTCATGAGCAGGTAAAAGAGGTGGCGCCATTTGAGTCTAAATAGATTTTTCTCATGAGCAGGTAAAAGAGGTTTAATTAAAATTAGGGCTCCTCTGAACAGTAATATTTATGAGGGGTGGCACAGGTTAGCTTTGTTCTCCAGAAGGGCTTAATAGCAGCTTAATGGATCAACATCCCCCCTCCACATGTGCTGGCCTGACTTCCATTCTCCAGCCAGCCACTCGAGGGGATGCGAAGTGTTATGTACAGTGGACACTCGGGTTGCGAACGTGATCCGTGCGGGAGGCACGTCCGCAACCCGCAGCAGCACGTCTGCACACGCATGGATTGCGATTCATGTGCGACTGCCGAAAGCCGGAAGTAACCCATTCCGGTGCTTCCAGGTTTCGGTCGCCTGCAACCCAAAAAAACACAACCTGAAGTGTCTGTACCCCGAGATATGACTGTACAGTGGTACCTCTGGTTGCGAACGGGATCCGTTCCGGAGCCCCGTTCGCAACATGAGCAGAACGCAACCTGCGTCTGCCTGTCTGCACACGCGTAGGTCGCAATTCGCCGCTTCTGCGCATGCACGTGACGTCATTTTGAGCGTCTCTGCATGCATGAGCGGCGAAACCCGGAAGTAACCCGTTCCGGTACTTTCGGGTTTCGGCGGTCCTCAACCCCAAAAAACACAACCTGAAGTGTCTGTAACCTGAGGTATGACTGTATTAAGATCAGCTGCAGTTCTCACTCAGGGCCACCAGTATGCAAATGAAGGACTGAGAACTGTCCCTCACTGACTGGTTAGCTAGTTGGGAGTTGTTACTGTTACAAGTTACTTAGTATTATATAAAGCAGCCAGCTAGGCTGCAGTCAGTCTGACTCCAGGAGCAGTTCTAACTGCTGTAATAAAGAGCTGAGAATCTAACAGAGCTGTGTCCTTCATCCATCTTCCCCACTATTTAACATGGAGCAAGAGCGGCTTTTGTGCACCTGCATTCCCTTAAGTGATTGCAATTTATCTGACGCCTCCAGCAGACAAAAGCGGCACTGAATGCAAAGAACTCTTAAGGGCAAAGAAATGGTCCCGGCAGCTCTGCCTGTGTGTGAGGCGGCTTTTGTCGCAGGATGGAGTATTTGCGGCCGCTCTCTCTCAGTGGAGTGTGTCAGTGTTATTTGGACAACATTCTTTATGCCTTACAGGAATGAAAAGATTATTCAAATATTCAATTAAATCGTGAATAGGGTTTCTTCTCCAAACCAGGTGAGTTGATCAAGATGAACCCTCTATTTTTGTGCCACCTCAAAGTGTGTGGGGGGGGGATGGTAGGGAAGAGAAGGCTTTAGCAGCGTAACTTCTAGGGTGTGTGAGTGTGAGGACTGCGTGCCCCCCCCTCTTTCTACTGAAAATGAAAATCACAGTACAGTGGTCCCTCTGGTTGCAAATGGGATCCGTTCCGGAGCCCCGTTCACAACCTGAGCAGAATACAACCTGTGTCTGCGCGTGCGCAGGTCGCCACATCTGCGTGTGCGTGTGACGTCATTTTGAGTGCGCATGCGCGAGCGGCAAAACACGGAAGTAACCCATTCCGTTATTTCCTGGTCGCCGCGGTACGTATCCTGAAAGAACGTAACCTGAACCGAATGTAACAAGAGGTATGACTGTAATGTTATGCAGATGAAGAGATTCCATAATTGCGTGCCTGATTATCCCAGCAGTGACTCAGAAATGAAAGGGGGCAGTCAGCACTTCAACTGCTAAGCACAAGGCCCAGGTCAGGGGAATGTCAAAAGAGCCCTGAGGCAGGATGGGACCAGTGGCCCTCCCCGCCCTGCGTTCTGTTCTCGCAGTGGCCAGTGAGATGCCCATTATGGGAAACCCACAAGCAGGGCCCAAGCGCCAGAGAGTGCCCTCTCCCCTCCTGCTCTTTCCAGCTGGTTCTCCACCTGTGGGTCCCCAGATGTCGTTGGACCACAACCTTTTGGGAAGGCCTTGTTGGCCTTTAGTTGGGCTGGATCCAGAACTTGGCACGGCTGAGAGAAGCATGTCCTGAGTGTTTTTATAGGGATGGGAGCCATGCAGTCCTCTAACTGCCATCAGCCGTGGCCAGCCTGGTCAGGGACTATGGGAGCGGTGTGTCCAGCAATGTTTGGAGGGCACCAGGCCTCCCAGAACTGCTTTACAGAGGACACAAGGGCAGGTCCCTGCCCCAAGGACCCTGCAGCCTAAAATTCTACCCAGGTGGGATGCAGCAGGAAGCAATATGTTGTTGTTGTTTTCAGTTACAGGTGGTTAGGCTCGGTTGTATCCCCTGGGAACTGTGTGCAAGCCTTAGGGTGAGGTGCCACTGAAGCCAGGCTGTCCACAGTTGTCTGCAAGACCCCTGGGGGAAGGAGATGTCTCTTGAGACATTGGCGGACACTTGAGGGCCTTTTGACAGCGAATCTGGGCCCTGAAGGAGGGCTGCCCCTCATGGTGCCCCCATCTCCAACATTGCTGCTGGATGCCTTGAGAGTCTACAAAATGAGAGTTTGCCACTGTCAGGAGTTCAGCCTACACTCGAGTAGGACCCTGGCAGAGACACATGCCTGACTGGCATGTTCTCCCCCTCCTGGTCTTTTGTTCGGGAGCTTCATAAGCTTTCTTCAGCCCGAACATCACAGCGACCGATGCCAACCGACATCGGCACACTTAGGGATCCGCAGAGTCTTCGCAGCATTGCGTAACAGACCTCAGGAACTCAGCATTTTGGCTAATCTACACTGGTACCTAAGGTTAAGTACTTAATTTGTTCTGGAGGTCCGTTCTTAACCTGGAATTGTTCTTTTTTTAAAAAAAATAATATTTATTATAGTTTCACAAAGAAAGAATCACATTAATAAAAAAGAAAAATTTAAGAATAAAAAGAAAAATACACAATACAAAATACAAAAGGAAAAAAGAAAAAACAAAGTAAAAAGAAAAAACAGTTAAAAAGAATTCCGTCTTTTCATAACTTCTTTTACATTTACTTGTTTCCCGGACCTCCTCATACCTTCCTCTTTTGTATTCCCATTCAGTTTGTTAATCCAGCAATTTCTTTCCCTCTTTTTTAATCCCAATCCTTAATCTTAATCTATTATGAAATTAAGTTTTAACCTATTAAAAACCAATTTTTCCGTTCTTTTAACCTTTTTAATCCTAATCCTTAATCTTGATATATTTATAACTTTAAAGCCTGTACAGCTAGAAGCCACTTAACTTCAATCCAACATCACTCTAACATTCATTAATTTTGCAATATTTCTGTAAATAATCTTTAAATTTCTTCCAATCTTCTTCCACTGACTCTTCTCCCTGGTCACGGATTCTGCCAGTCATTTCCGCCAATTCCATGTAGTCCATCATTTTCATCTGCCATTCCTCTAGTGTGGGTAGCTCTTGTGTCTAACCTGGAACTGTTCTTAACCTGAAGCACCACTTTAGCTAATGGGGCCTCCTGCTGCCGCCGCGCTGCCAGAGCACGATTTCTGTTCTCATCCTGAAGCAAAGTTCTTAACCCGAGGTACTATTTCTGGGTTAGCGGAGTATGCAACCTGAAGCGTATGTGTCAGAGTTGCTTCCAGATCCTAGCTCACAGAGGATCACGCTAGCCAGCGATCATTAAATAAAAGTCTTTATTGAGTTACAGTTTCCATTCTCAAGCTGCTGCGTGCAACCCTACGTCTAATGGTTAGATCGGCGAAGCTCCATCTGAGTCTCCGCCCCTTGTACACCAACTTAATATCCTAGCCTTGCTCCACCTTTTCCGCCTGACTGTTCTTCTCTGGGTCCCTCTGCCCCCCGGGGTCTCTTCCTTCCGGGATTCCTCTGACGCTGACGCTGACCCCCCTGACTCTTCTCCCTCCTTTCGGCGGGCTTTAGGACCTGGCTCCCTTTCCGGGCTGCCTACTGCGCCACCTTCCTGTGCATTTGAACTTGGCACGCGCGCCCAACCTTCCACCTTCCGTCTGACCGTTTCTTCGCTCCCTGATGGAGGTGTGGCCACTCCTGACTCGTGCCCTCCCCCCTGTTGTGAGCTGCCAGCGCTTGATCCCTGGCGCCCTTCCTCTTCCCTGCTCTCTGGCGGTGACGCTGGTCCCGATTTCCAACTGCTCCCCTCTGAGTCCCCTCTGGCTCTATCTTCCTGGGGTGTCCCCCTAGGCTCCCCCCTTGCCCTGGCCACTGGTGCTCCTTTCTGTGAATCTTCTGATTCACTGGAAAGACTCGGAGATCTCGGGTCGTCGTCATCACTCATCTTTTCTTCTGCCTCCTCCCCCTCGCTCTCTGTTTCCTCCCTTGCCCTTGCCTCTGCTCCTGAACCCCTGACATCCATCCCCCCCTCGAAGCCCCCTCTTCCCCCCTCCCCTCCTTCCGGTGCGGGATCTGGGTGCTGCTGTGTCAGGGGGACGAATGTCGGATACAGTTCGCTTCCCGTGGCGGGCCGCCATCCGAAGTCTTCCGGTTCTTCCTCCCTGCTCTCGTTGACGACGGTCACCTCCGCTTCCATCTCTGTGCCGCCGTGCTCGAAACCCGGGTCGTCCCCGAAAACGTCCATGTCCGTCTCTCCCTCGTTGCCTTCTGGAGACGTTGCTCGTCCTGGACCCTCCAGCCACCTTCTGCGGAACTGCTCCTCTGGTCGATCATCCCACCAATACGAGGGTTCTGAAGCAGATCCCGAGGGTGACCCCTCCGGGGAACGGGCGTCTCGTGTCGGTTCCTCGTCCGAGTCGAACCCCCGGAACGTGCTGGCTGAAAGCGTGGGCGTGAAAAGCCAGTCGTCGAAAAAGTCTGCTGGCATTGGCCTATGTGGGAAGAGGGCATGAAACTCTTCTTTGAGCAGAGGTTCGTCTAAAGCGTAGCCCGGCACCCAGCTGTTGGCACTGGCCGGGGTGCCCTCCTTGGCGAGAAGGTATTCTACCCCCTCTTCCCCCCATCTGGAGTCCAAAATCTCCGTGACTTCGTTGATGCGCTCCTCCTGTGCCACTCCCCCTTGCCCGGTTCTCTCTCGGAGCGGACCCGGTGCCGTTCCTGGTTCCTGAAACCTGTGAGGTGCCTTGTAGGGAGTGAGCACCGATCTGTGGAACACCGGATGCATTCTGGAACCCTCCGGAAGAGCCAGCCTGAAAGCCACCGGGTTGACCTGTTCTTCGACTTGGTAGGGCCCCAGTTGTTTATGCCCTAGTTTCTTCTTCGCCAACGACCTGGCCGGCACTGCGTGGGCTGCTAACCAGACCCAGTCTCCCACATGGATCTCTTCGCCAACCCTTCTGTGTTTGTCCGCTTGTACCTTGTATGCGTGTTTAGCCAGCTCCAGGTGCCGCCGCAGCTGATCGTGGACCTCCTGCAACTCCGACGCGAACGCATCTGCTGTCTGCGGCTCCCCCTCCCCCATTCTTTCCAGTCCCGGGAAGGTTCTGGGGTGCCTCCCATTGTTGGCGAAGAACGGCGTGACCCCCGTGGACACGTGCTTCGTGTTGTTGTAGGCGAACTCGGCGAGAGGCAGGTAATCCACCCACGTCGCAGGCTGTTGATTCGCATAACATCTCAGGTACTGCTGCATGATGGCATTGACCCGCTCCGCTTGTCCGTTGGTCTGCGGGTGTCTAGCCGACGCCAGGTTGATCTTGACGTTCAGGAAGCCCATCGGCCTCTGCCAGAAGTTCGAGATGAACTGTCGCCCTCGGTCGGACAGAATAGACCGCGGCAGACCGTGAACCTTGAACACGTGGTCTATGAACAGTTTGGCGGTTTGTTCCGCCGTGGCCACCTTCGCACACGGAATGAAATGTGCCATCTTGGAGAACAAGTTCACCACCACCAGCACAGCCGTCTTGCCCCTCGAGCTGGGCAGATCCGTGACAAAGTCCAGGGCCACTCTCTCCCATGGTTCGAACGGAGTTTGCAGCGGTTCCAGCAGTCCGGCCGGCGGTCTGTGCACTGGTTTGGCCCTCTGGCAGGTGTCACACCTCGCCACGTAGTCCGCGACTTCCCCTCTCATTCCGGGCCACCAGAAGTCTCTGGCTACTAATTCCACCGTCTTCTCCTTGCCAAAGTGCCCGGCAGTGGGCGCGTCGTGCAGCTGCTGCAGTACCTTGGCGCGAAGTTCGTCTCCCGGCACGTAGATGGCCCCTTTACGGATGAGCAAACCATCTCGCAGCTGGAACTCGTCGGTCGCTGCCGTGCCCCTGTGCACCTCTGCCATCTTTGCTTGCGCGAAGGAGTCATCCTGCAACGCTCGTCGCACCGCATCCAGGTCAACTGTTGCCGCCGCGCACGCCCACACTGTCGGTGCGAAGATGTGCATGGCGGCCGCTGGCGTTGCCTCCTCCAGATACTGTGGCTTACGGGAGAGAGCATCCGCCATGATGTTGGTGTCCCCCGGGACATATTCTATTCGGAAGTCGAAATTCGCAAAGAACTCAGCCCAACGTATCTGCCTCTGGTTCAGGAACTGTGCCGTGCGCCAGTGCTCTAGATTCTTGTGGTCCGTGCAGACCTGCACCGTGTGCTTGGCGCCGATCAGGAAGTGCCTCCACGCTTTGAACGCTGCATGAATGGCCAGCAACTCCCTGTCCCAGATGGTGTAGTTCTGTTCGGACTTGCTGAGCTTCCTTGAATAAAACGCTCCCGGCCTCCAAACCCCCTGCGGGTCTTTCTGCAGCAGGACTGCTCCCACGGCTCTGTCCGAAGCGTCTGTCTCCACCCTCATCGGCCTGCTGGGGTTGACATGAAGCAGCTGCTCTTCCGACGCGAAGAGACGCTTGAGTGCCTGAAAGGACTGCTCCGCCTGCTCTGTCCAGATGAACTTCTTTTTCTTGGAGCTGAGCGTGTCCGTGATGGCCGCTGTCTGCATCGCAAAGCCTTTGATAAACTTGCGATAGAAGTTCGCGAAGCCGACAAACCGTTGGACCTCCTTCCGGTTGCGTGGGCTTTTCCAATCCAACACTGCTCGGACCTTGGCGCCTTCCATGGCGAGCCCTGTATCAGACAACTTGTAGCCCAGGAAATCCACCTCCGTCACGTCGAATTGGCACTTCTCCAGCTTGGCGTAAAGCCTATGTTGCTGTAGCCTGCTCAGCACTTCCTTGACGTGTCTGTCATGCTCCTGCTGCGATTCCGAAAAGATCAGGATGTCATCCAAGAAACAGACGCACGTCTTGTAGAGGAGCCCCGCCAACACGTGATGCATGAAAGCTTGAAAAACGTGGGAGCCATTTTGCAATCCAAAAGGCATAACTCTATATTCGTAGGTGCCCAGGGGCGTGAACATGGCTGTCTTCCACTCATCTCCTTCCCGCATGCGAATGAGGTTGTATGCCCCTCGCAGGTCCAACTTGGTGAACACTCTGCCCTTCCGTACCTTTGCGAGGAGGTCGTCGATTCGGGGCATGGGGAAGTCCGATGGCTTGGTCACACTGTTCAAGATGCGAAAGTCCACTACAAGTCTTTTTTGGGGCGTGTCCCGCTTCTTAACAAAGAATACCGGACTGCCCCCCGCTGCCTTGGACTCTCGGATGAAACCGCGCTCCAAATTATGATCTATGAACTCTTTGAGTTCCTGCAGTTCGTCCTCAGACATGGAATACAGCTTCCCTTTGGGCAGCGCCGCCCCCGGCAGCAGGTCAATTTTGCAGTCATATGGTCTGTGGGGGGGTAGCCTGTCTGCCTCCTTCTCGCAGAAAACCTCCAAAAATTCCGCGTACTTGTGGGGAACCGCTTGCAGCGTGCCTAGCTGCAGCTGTGACTCCTCTTCCCCTCCTTCCTGCCTGGGCACGATGCAGTGTTCAGCGCAAAAGGAAGAGCCGAAGGTCAGCTGCCTCTGGTACCAAGCCAGCGTCGGGCTGTGCTTGTCCAGCCAACTCATGCCCAATACAATGGGCGTGTCCGATAGTTGAGTGACATTGAAGCTGATGATTTCCCTGTGATTCCCAAGTCGCATCACCATTGGTGGCGTCTGCTGCACCACTTGCCCCCCTAGCAGCTCCCTGCCATCCACCGTGACAACCTGCAGGGGCAGCGTGGCAGGCAGCAACTGTATAGCGTGCCGGTCGACAAAGTCCTGCCCTATAAAGTCCGCATTGCTTCCGGAGTCAATGGTGATTGGCACGTCCATGGTGATTCCATTGGGCAGCTGGAGCGACGCGGTGAGCCTCACTACCGGTTTGGGCGGGAGGGGGTCCATGGGCTGTAAAATCTCTGGGGACTGCTTCACTGACACGTCTGGCTGGGCCCCAGTGCCTCTTCCTCCAACCAGACTCCGTCGTTTCCCTGCTGTGGTTGTCCTTGCTGCGTTGCTGCAGTTACCATTGCTGAGGCTGCAGTGTGCTTGTGGAGCCTCTGGGGACACTCTTTCGCCATATGCTGTGGATCATCGCAGATGTAACACTTCCTGTTCCCTCTAGGAGGCTTCGCTTTCACTGCTGCCGGTGCTAGGGCTCTGGCTGCTGACTGAGCCCTTGCACCTCCAACCTCCATAGGTTCCGCTCCTCCTCCTGGCGGAGGCGTGGATTGCGCATGCGCTGCTTCTCTGGGAAGGAAGGAGGAGCCCCTGGCTGGTTCGCGCCCTCCACGCCCTTCGCCACTGCTCCACGGACGTCCTTCCAGCCGCACCCCCACCGCCAACGCCCTCTGAACGATCTCCTGCGTGGTCCGGGGTCTCTCCCCCCTCGCAATTTCATCTTTAACCGAGCCGTGCAATCCCTCCCAAAACAGGTCTCTTACAGGAGCCGAATCTCTGTCCCATTCCAGGGCACTGACCAAAGCGAAAAAGCGGGCATGGTACTGCCTTACGCTGGCCCTCCCTTGCTTCAGTCCATGTATCTGCTGCCGAGCAAGATCCACGTCAATGCTTGACAAAAAGCACCCATCCATCGCTTTAATAAAGGCATCCGCATTTTGGAGCGCCGGATCCTTATCTCTCCACAAATTGCGCAGCCATGCTTTAGCATCTCCATGCAAATGGGACATGATGAATCCCACCTTCTCTTGCTCATCTCTAAAGTCTTTGTTCAGCAGTTGCAGTGCACACATTACATCTGCTCTAAAGTTGGGGTACTGTTGCAAATTCCCATCGAAGTGAGAGACCAAACCGCCTGTTCGTCTCCCCAACCCAATCCCCTCCGGTTTGGGTGTCAGTTGCCCTTGCTTCGTAAGCACTTCCAACCTGACCTGGAGATCCCTGTAGGCGGCAGCTGCGTCCTCCTCTCTCTTCCTGGATGCAAGAGCCTCGGCATTCAGGCGCGACACTGCTTCTCTGAGTTCCACTATCTGCTGTTCGGCCGTCATGTTGTCTGCCGTTCGTGAGCTCGCTAGTAGGCACCCGCTTTCTCTCCTCTCCGCGAGGCTGTAGATGCCCACAATTTATGGGATGGAGCTTACTGTCAGAGTTGCTTCCAGATCCTAGCTCACAGAGGATCACGCTAGCCAGCGATCATTAAATAAAAGTCTTTATTGAGTTACAGTTTCCATTCTCAAGCTGCTGCGTGCAACCCTACGTCTAATGGTTAGATCGGCGAAGCTCCATCTGAGTCTCCGCCCCTTGTACACCAACTTAATATCCTAGCCTTGCTCCACCTTTTCCGCCTGACTGTTCTTCTCTGGGTCCCTCTGCCCCCCGGGGTCTCTTCCTTCCGGGATTCCTCTGACGCTGACGCTGACCCCCCTGACTCTTCTCCCTCCTTTCGGCGGGCTTTAGGACCTGGCTCCCTTTCCGGGCTGCCTACTGCGCCACCTTCCTGTGCATTTGAACTTGGCACGCGCGCCCAACCTTCCACCTTCCGTCTGACCGTTTCTTCGCTCCCTGATGGAGGTGTGGCCACTCCTGACTCGTGCCCTCCCCCCTGTTGTGAGCTGCCAGCGCTTGATCCCTGGCGCCCTTCCTCTTCCCTGCTCTCTGGCGGTGACGCTGGTCCCGACTTCCAACTGCTCCCCTCTGAGTCCCCTCTGGCTCTATCTTCCTGGGGTGTCCCCCTAGGCTCCCCCCTTGCCCTGGCCACTGGTGCTCCTTTCTGTGAATCTTCTGATTCACTGGAAAGACTCGGAGATCTCGGGTCGTCGTCATCACTCATCTTTTCTTCTGCCTCCTCCCCCTCGCTCTCTGTTTCCTCCCTTGCCCTTGCCTCTGCTCCTGAACCCCTGACAGTATGTAACCCGAGGTACCACTGTACTTTATTTACATACAGTATAAACACACACGGAGCACTGCAACATGGTTCCCTCCCTCTCTAGCATCAGACAGCAAAGAGAAAAAGAACAAAGGACAATAGTCCCACTTCATGGAACACAGTGACACAAACATCCTGCCGCCGTCACTTCCCACTCTGTGGAGTCAAAACATATACCGTCATGTGATAAACAATCCCATGACTGCAATCATAGATCAGGAATTCTAACAGCCACTTCTCCAGAGAAGGTTCTAGGAAGGGATCTCGAGGAAAAGCAGATTTGCAAAAAGGCTCCCGGGGGAGGGCAATAGCTCAGTGGAAGAGCTTCCGCTTTGCGTGCAGGAGGTCCTGGGTTCAATCCTCAGCAGCATCTCCAGGTAGGTAGGCCTGGGAGGGGGCTAAATATCTCCTGCTGTGGAGAGCCATGGCTGCCAGTACGTGTAGACAGTACTGATCCTTTTTTTAAGAATCCCCCCCCAATGCTTTATTAATTTTAAAAACATAACATTACAAAACAAATACAAAACAAAACAAGATGCATCAAGCCACAAAGGGCAATCCAGTAATTAATACTCCCTACACCATACGTACATACCGAAAAAGAAAAGATTAAGTTCATCCATCGCTAATTCTAACGTAACTTCCGGTCTCCCCACTGTGGTTCCTAAATTTCATTACGCTGCGCACTTAACTTTTCTCTCCTAAGTTCTTCTGTTATTTTAATTCTGTAATGATTTCTTAATTCATGCAGAAATCAATCCAAGCCTGCCAAAGAATTTATGTTACTACAATGTTTGTTTAAATATTCTCTGTAGATATTCCACTCTTTACTAAATACTTGATCTGTATGGTCTCAGAATCTTGCTAGTTCTGCATATTCTAGCATTTTATTTTGCCAGTCTAATTTTGAGGGAATAGAATCTCCTTTCCATACCTTAGCAATTAGAATCCTAGCTGCTGTTACCGCATACATAAAGATTTTCCTTACCTGTTTAGGGATTTCATTGCTCATTATGTCTAGCAAGAAGGCTTCGGGCCTCTTTGGGAAGGAACATTTAAACAATTTTTTTAAGTTCATTGTAGATTGTTTCCCAAAATTCCCTGATTTTTTTGCCGTTCCACCACACGTGGATCATGGTGCCTTCCACCTCCTTGCATCTCCAACAGATGTTTGATCTAGATTTATACATTTTGGCCAGTTTTACAGGTGTTAAGTACCATCTGTAGAGCATCTTCATGAAATTCTCTTTCAAATCGTAGCACACTGTGAATTTTAGGTCCTCCTTCCACAACCTCTCCCATGATTCCATCTGGATGTTGTGCCCAAAATCTCTGGCCCATTGTACCATGACAGATTTTACTTCTTCCTCCCTGACCTCCCAGTCAAGGAGGCACCTGTACATGTTAGAGAGCGTTTGTGTGTGTGTGTTTATTAAACAGTAATAATAAAAATTTAAAAAAAATTATTTGTACCCCACCCTCCCTGACCAGAGTCGGGCTCAGGGCAGCTAACACCAGTAAAATTACAATAAAAACATAATGGGGGGGGGGGGGACCGACCAATTTAAAATGCAGGTTAAAATGCAATTTAAAATGCAGCCTCATTTTAAAAGTAGCCCATAGATCAAAATCGTAAGGGGAGGGAAACGTAAGGGTCAGACTGAGACCAAACCAAAGGCCAGGCAAAACAACTCTGTCTTGCAGACCCTACGGAAAGATGTCAAGTCCCGCAGGGCCCTAGTTTCTTGTGACAGACCGTTCCACCAAGTCGGGGCCAGTACTGAAAAGGCCCTGGCCCTAGTTGAGACCAATCTAACCACCTTGCGACTTGGGACCTCCAAAATATTGTCATTTGTGGACCTTAAGGTCCTCCATGGTGCATACCAGGAGAGGCGGTCCCGTAGGTACGTGGAAATCTTGAAATTTCTGTGGAAAAGCCTTTCTGTTTGTCCTTTTGGAATGTTTCATTTAACTGAAAATACTGCAACCAATCAGTCAAATGTGTCCGAATTGCTTCAAATTTCTTTAATTTTAGCTTATTTTCTTTTTCTTCCAATAAGTCTTTATAAGTTGCCCAATTACTTCTCTCATGCTGTTTTTTTAAACTGAGAACGCTTCTGCCAGGGACAGCCACCATGGCGTTTTTGGTTCTAGTAAGTCCTTATATTTGGCCCACAACATGTAAAGCAATTTCCTGATCACGTGGTTCAAAAACCCTTTGTGGACCTTCTCATATCCCAGATGGGCATGCCAGCCATATCTGTTATTGAATCCTTCTAGATCCAGCAAGTCGGTGTTTTTTAACGTGAGCCATTCCCAAATCCAGGCGAGACAAACTGCATCGTGATACAATTTCAGATCTGAAATAGACAGTACTGATCTAGGTGGGTGAGTGAAGCAGCTTCCTCCATCCCTATTTAAACCAGCCCTTTCTTCAGAACCCTGAGGACTGAAATCTCACTGTTGTTTTTAAGGGAAATGCTGTAGTTTTGCAGGAGAGCACCTGCTTCACCTGCAGGAGGTCCCAGGTTCAATCTCAGGTTCAGTGAGTGGCATCTCCATGCAGTGCTTGGAAAGTGCTTTGCCTGAGGCTCTGGAGTGCTGCTGTCCTTCAGTGCCAGCAAACTCCAGCTTCATTGGAGTTCTCTTGTTTTGAGAGAGGGAGAAAAACTTTCTCTTTCCTCTGTGCCTTCCATCATTTTATACACTTCTGCCACGCTGCCTCCTACTCACCTTTTCTCCAAATCAAAAAGTCCCCAGTGCTGCAGCCTCCATCCGTTGCTCCATCCTCCCCTTGGTCATTCTGACGGCCCTTTTCTGAACCTTTTCTAATGTGTGGGAATGTTCAGGGATGCAGGAGAGGATATAATGTCTGATAATAGCCTTTCCAACGTGTGTTAACAAGTTCACAATTTAGCAGAGTAATATTCTCCCTTTTAAACTTGCAGCGGATGCATTTGCTCAGGCTCGCTAAAACCTCTATAATAACTGTTCTGGTATTTTCCCCTTATTCCCTCATAAAAGATAAGACACGACACCGTCTTCTATAAAAGTATAAAGAGAGTTTACTCACATATCATTCTGTTCACAATAGGATTCCAGAAGGCATACTTAGCTTAGAAAAGTAACATATACCTGGAAACTATCTCATAAGAAGACAGTCCCTTTGTCATCTCTTGGCTGGAAGCCAAGAGGGCATCTTTGGCTAAGCAGATGTTGCTTCTTCGATGCATGTAGTCAAAAGGAGAGAGATGGCTGCCCTGCCCTGTGCTTTTGTCATTACCTGCTCAGGTGAGGCCACACCCACCTCTAGTCACATGCAAAGGAAGTCTGTCCCAGCCCAGAAGGAAACAGGAAGTTTACCTGCTGGCTGAACAAACATTCCTCCCCATGTGTAAACATGTTCACTCTAGGAATGTTGTAGTTGACTGCTTTTGTGTTTCACATCCCACACAATGCCCCCCCCCCTTAATGGGAAAAGTGCTTATAAACACATACATACAAAAAAACCCCAAACAGATTTATTTCTTTAAAAAGATCAGCGGCCACAAGAGCAACTAAAATGGTTATATCCACTGATCTGACACATAAAGACACCTGCACTTAAGTTATTTCGGGGGGGGGGAGACCCTTATATCAACTTATATGCCAAATGATCTTACGCCTTCACAACAAATCAGGTTTGGATGGTCTTTCAGAATTAAGGGCAGAATCTTAATGTTTAAGGGTATCAGAATACAGTGTCCAGAGGTCCAACATTTTTGAAACAATGACCATTTTCTTCATGGTTTCAGCCAACCCACAGTGGAGGAGCTACAAGTACAACTCCATCTCCTCGGACAAACAGCATCGGAATACAGTGGTACCTCAGGTTACATATGCTTCAGGTTACAGACTCCGCTAACCCAGAAATAGTACCTCGGGTTAAGAACTTTGCTTCAGGATGAGAACAGAAATCGTGCTCTGGCGGTGCGGCGACAGCAGGAGGCCCCATTAGCTAAAGTGGTGCTTCAGGTTAAGAACAGTTTCAGGTTAAGAGCGGACCTCCGGAACGAATTAAGTACTTAACCCGAGGTACCACTGTATTCCTTTTGGTAGATTTATAAATCTCTTCATAGGTTTCTTCATCCATTTCTATTGTTGTCACAGTCTCCTCAACATCACCCAAAATCTTATTTAAGTGCTGGTAACAAGCAAATAATCTGCCTCGAAGTTTTCAGTCATTTCTCATTTTTACATCAATTCGTTCATCAAGACTAAGCTTGATGAGATCCAAGGGCTCTTCTACAGTATTTGTGGTTTGTTGCTGCTCCACCTCGTCCACCATTTTTTCAAAGCCCCTCCAATGCTCTTTTGGAGGTGAGGCCAGAATTCTGTGGTTCTATTTATTTTTTTCCCCAATAATTTTTTATTAAATTTTTTAAACAAACAAACAAAAAAAAGAAAAACAACACACACAAAAAAACAATACAAAACTTAACAATAAAAACACAAAACATAACAATTAAAAACAAACTCTCTTTTCCATTCCAATTTTAAATTACTTATTTTCTGGACTTCCTCATACCTCCCTTTTTTGTATTAGAATCTACATTGTTTGTCCAGCAGTTTCTTTTCCACTTTTTTAATCCCAATCTTTAATTTAATAAAGCGTTAAGATATATAACTTCAACTTTTTTAAACCTAATCCTTAATCTTAATGTCATACAACTTTAAATTTTTCCCTTTTGTTATCAAATTTCCATTTCTTTAAACATCTTTAATCTTGATCTTTAATCTTAATCTATCCTTAACTTTAACCTGTACAGCTGGAAACCACTTGTTTTCAGTCCAACATCACTCTAACATTCCTTAATTTTGCAGTGTTTCTGAAGATAGTCTTTGAATTTCTTCCAGTCTTCCTCCATCGGCTCTTCTCCCTGGTCACAGATTCTACCAGTCATTTCCGCCAATTCCATATAGTCCATAAGTTTCATCTGCCATTCCTCCAGCGTGGGAAGTTCTTGTGTCTTCCAATACTTTGCGATAAGTATTCTTGCTGCTGTTGTTGCATACATAAAGAAAGTTCTATCCTTTTTCAACACCATTTGGCCTACTATGCCCAGGAGAAAGGCCTCTGGTTTCTTAGGGAAGGTATACTTAAATACCTTTTTTAATTCATTATATATCATTTCCCAGAAAGCCTTAATCTTTGGGCACGTCCACCAAAGGTGAAAAAATGTACCTTCAGTTTCTTTACATTTCCAACATTTGTTATCGGGCAAGTGATAGATTTTCGCAAGCTTGACTGGGGTTATGTACCACCTGTATATCATTTTCATAATATTCTCTCTTAAGGCATTACATGCCGTAAATTTCATACCTGTGGTCCATAACTGTTCCCAGTCAGCAAAGATAATGTTATGGCCAACGTCCTGTGCCCATTTAATCATAGCCGATTTTACCGTTTCATCTTGAGTATTCCATTTCAGCAGCAAGTTATACATTCTTGACAAATTCTTAGTATTGGGTTCTAAGAATTCTGTTTCTAATTTGGATCTTTCCACCTGGAAGCCAATTTTCCTGTCCAATTTAAATACCTCCATTATTTGATAATAATGAAGCCAGACTCGCACTTTGTTTTTTAATTTTTCAAAACTCTGCAATTTCAGTCTATCTCCGTCTTGTTCCAAAATTTCCCAATATTTCGGCCATTTGACCTCCATATTGACCTTTTTCAAGGCTTTCGCTTCCATTGGTGACAGCCACCTTGGGGTTTTATTTTCTAGCAAATCCTTCTATCTTATCCAAACATTAAACAGCGCTTTCCTGACAATGTGGTTTTTAAATGCTTTATGTGCCTTGACCTTATCATACCATAAATATGCATGCCATCCAAATACATTATTAAAACCTTCTAGATCCAAAATGTCAGTGTTTTCAAGAAGTAGCCATTCTTTCAACCAGCAAAAGGCTGCTGATTCATAGTACAGTTTAAGGTCTGGCAGGGCAAATCCACCTCTTTCCTTTGCATCCGTTAGTATTTTAAATTTTATTCTGGGCTTCTTGCCCGGCCAGACAAATCTAGAAATATCTTTCTGCCACCTCTTGAAACAATCCATTTTGTCCACGATCTGCAAAGTTTGAAACAAAAACAACATTCTAGGCAATACATTCATCTTTATCGCAGCGATACGGCCTAGCAGTGAAAGCTTCAAATTTGACCAAATTTCTAAATCTTTTTTCACTTCTGACCAACATTTTTCATAGTTATCTTTAAATAAATTCCCATTTTTTGCTGTCATGTTAATCCCCAGGTATTTAACTTTCTTAACCACTGTTAAACCTGTCTCATTCTGAAACCTCTCTCTTTCAAACGGTGTTAAATTTTTCTCTAGAACCTTGGTTTTTAACTTGTTCAATTTAAATCCTGCCACTTGACCAAATTCTTGAATCAGTTCTAAAACCCTTTTTGTACTAGATTCTGGCTCCTGTAACGTCAATACTAAGTCATCTGCAAATGCTCTCACAGAATTCTGTGGTTCTAGGCTGAGTGTTGGAAGTGAGAGGGAGGGAGGAGAGATTTTGGCGACACCCCCAGAGGGCCCGCTGTGTCTTCCCAGTTAGCCTTGAAAAGGCCCTGTCTCATCTCCCCTTTGTGAGCGTGGCAAGAATAGGAGGAACAGGTGGCCGCCCACCATTGAGCTAAAGCCCCCTCCCACTGCTGTTGCTTGGCCCCTGCCCTCCCCCAGTGGCCCCCCTCCACGCCCCACAGATGAAGTCAGGCCCAAGGAAGGAAGTTTGCATTGGCAGCTTTTGCCGAGTTTTCAAGAGCAGTGTGCATAGAGCAGGCACATTTTCAGGCAGGTGGGCGACAGCTAAAGAGGGATGTGCTTATCACTGCACCTTCACACCCGTCTCTCTCATCCTCCTACCCCTTGTTCTTTGGCTGAGCTGCTTGAGGCACCTTGGATCATGGTTTCCATGTCAGCTGAGCCCTATTTTCACCTGGGAAGGCCATACAGATAAAGCCCCAATCCCTCCAGCTGGTGTTTAGAGAGGAACACAACAGAGTGGCTTTGAAGTGAAGGTTTGTTTAGGGAACATCGGAAAGTAAGAAGAAGATCGCTTGTCAGATATGGTTTATTTATCTTGCATAGCCTTTACCAGCCTGATGCTCATCTGCAAAGCATAAGGCTGGCAAGGTCAGACCCTGTTCATCCAGGCAGATGGCCAGATGAAGCTTATGAAGGTAGGAAGAGCCATTAGCTGGATCAGGCCAATGTGCTATCTAGTCCTGTTCTCACAGTGGCTGACTAGATGCTTGTGGGAAACCAGCAAGCAGGATCCTTGCACAAGAGCAGATCTCCCCTCCTGTGGTTTCCTGCATCTGGTATTCAGAAGCGTCGCTGCCTCTGACCATGGAGGCAGAGCGCAGTAATTGTGGCTCGTCTCCTCCTCCTCCATGGATTTGTCCAAACCTCCATCAAGGCTCTCCAAATTGGTGGCCACCATTGCCTGCTGTGGGAGGGAGTTCCATAGTTTAATGTTGAGCTGCTTGAAGAACTACTTCCTTTTCTCTGTCCTGAATCTTCCAACATTCAGCCTCATTGGATGCCCACGAGTTCTGGTGTCATCATGCGAGAGGGAGGGGGGAAACTCCGCTTTCTCCACACCACATGCAATTGTTTATGCTTCCGTCAGGTCACCTCCGGTCCCCTTTTCTCTACACTAAAAAGCCCCGACCGCTGCAGGCTCTCCTCACAGGGGAGCCTCTCCATCAACCTCAGCCGTTTTGCAGGTATCAGCCGATGGCTTGTGCGAGCTTTGCAAGCGACACCTTCCATGTTTGCGGCCTGTGTGCCCAGGAGGAAGTCCCTCCATTCAAGAGAGGTTACCCCATTCAATGCACCCCCCCTTATTTCCCCTCCCCCTCCCCCCTGCTGCAGATGTGAAATTCGTGGAGAATTCAAGTGTGGTGAAGGAAGCCCAGGAAAAGGCCAATGCAGCCCTGATGGAGTACACCCTCTGCAACTACCCACACGCCACAGACAAGTTCCGCCAGCTTCTGATACAGCTGGCTGACGTCCGGTCCCTGAGCATGCAAGCGGAGGAGTACCTGTACCACAAGCACCTGAGCGGGGACGTGCCCTGCAACAGCCTCCTGATTCAAATGCTCCACGCCAAGCGGACTTGAGAGCGCAAAGCAAGGCTCTCTGTCCCCCCTTCGTCTGGGGAAGAGACTCACGGCAGCAGAGGTGCAAGGGTGGTGGCAGATAGGTCAGGCCCCAGGATTGGGGGGGGGTGTAGGGTGACAGGGAAGGGTGAATGTCTTGTCATCCCCTCCCCACAGGCGACCTCTCCCAGTTCTGACTTTCATACATACCATTGAGAAGCTCCAGGTCGCCTGGTTTCCCCACCAGGCAGCTGCGGGTGCAAACCCCAACCCTTGCCTGCATTTTGGTGTGATTCCTCCTGAGTTCCAGGCTCTCGCTCTCTAAAAGCCATGGGGCTAAGCTGTGTGGGGACTGCCCTTGGAGGCTGTTTAGGGGATGCTTTGGGTGGAGGTTGGCTTTCCTAACTGGGCGGGAGAGGAGTCTTCTCCCAGGGTGTGTGAGAGAGGAGGCATCTGCCCGAGCTCCCGACCTGCTCTCCAGGCATGGTCCTCTAGCTAGATGGCTGGGAAAAGATGGAGAGAAAAAGGCCCAGTACAGCTACCCATTGGAAGGCCCCCGCACCCCGTCTGTCCCTCTGCAGGTAGTGGCCAGGTTGGCCACAAGGATGGTTTCTGTGGCCCATGGGCCACCATGAGAGCGAGTTTGTTGTGCCTCAGATACACTGAAACCACTCTCCCCCTTGGGGCTTCATTTTGGGAGACCTTTCTCCGAGGCCTTGCAGCTATGAGTTGAGCAAGTCCGGTGCTCCTTTTATAGTTTGCATTGGTTATCTGTTAGTTGCATTCTCATATATATTTCCCTGTGGGTTTTGATTACACTTTGCAGCATTTTCTGCTCCACATATAATGTTTGGACTACTTTTGTGTGTCTCTTCTGGTTTGAAAGAGTTGGAGAAGACAGTTTGGAAGTGCCAGGCTCTGCCTGTATGTGTTTTTTTCCTTCTGAAATAAAAAGTGCTCTTAAGTGTTTCCCTTCTCAACATTTTACTCAGAAGGTCCTTCTGAGCATTGGTTAGTGGTGAACTATCTTACCAAATAAGACATTCCAATAAAGTTTTCAATTCAGTTATAGCTCTGTCTGTGCGTGTTTTCTTTTCCTCCCCTCCTCAAAAAAGTCTGCATCTTTGGTTGGGTACCATTCAGGGCGGTAGGCAGAAAGGCACTCTGCACCTGATCAGAGACTCTGCTCAATTTATCACTACATTACAGGTTCAGGGCTCAGTCCTGCCATGAGAGCATGATATGGGTGGTCAACACCTTGGGTGCAAGAAGTTTCCAGGAGCAGGGCCGCATCCCTATCTCTGCACATTTCTCTCCCTCTCTGAAGGACATCTTTTTGCAGCAGATGGTAGGCAGGCTATTTACAGACCTCTCATGGCTGAAGCTGTTTGAATAGTGTCCTCCCAAGTGAGCCTGGGAATAGCAGCAGTTTGGGGGAGTTTGCAATTCTTATGCATGGACAGTTGGCCGGCTCTGTACGGAAAGGCTGGGGCACACACGCACGGACACGCATGCACACACACACCACCCTCCTCATAATCCTCAGCTAAAGACTCATTAGTCTCCTGCACTAATTGGCTTCAGTGGGCAAATGCTGGCCTTCTGCAATGGCATTTGTCTGGGCACCAGAATTAAAATACGAGCCACCATTTTTCCTTTTTTCCTTTTTTTTTCAAATAATCTTTATTAGTTTTTCAATTAGATACTCCACATACACATATTGTATTACATTTTACATTTATACTTGCTCTTCAGAGCCCAGGTTTGGAAACAGCAGCAATTACCAACAGTAGAAGAATGGCGACAGAAGGTAATGGAATATGCAGAAATAGCCAAACTAACAGGGGAAAATCGACAACAGGGCGAGGAAACATTTCAAAAAGAATAGGGAAAATTTATGTTGTGTACAGGAAACATAAGATGAAATAGTAAAACCAGTAGAATTGGAAACAGACCTCATAACAGGAAAGATTAAGAACAGTGATGGATAATGAAAATAAGAAGAAGGGAAATGTATAAGGAAACTACGTAATATAACTAACAGGAGTGGTAAATGAATACAGACAGACAACAAGAATGGTATAAACACAAGGATTTAATCTGCAAGTATTTGGTTCTTTGCTTGCAACTCTCTGAGTTCAGCAAAGCCAAACAGGATCTATTGTCTTGATACACCTGTATAGGACATTTCACAGAAGCTCTGATGTCCTGAACCATTCACAATCCATGAGTGAAAATGACAGGGCATTGAGTTCTGCTTCACAGGAACTTAGGTTTACTGTTGTCTGCTTTTTGCACAACCAGTCAAACAGACAATGGCTGTACATGTAGCATACTCCAGAAGTGCTTGTACCATCTGTGGTATCACTTCCAAAGCAAACATCTGCAAAGATTTCAAGACCTCCAGTCTTCTGACTAGTGAACCTCAGTCTGTAGTGCAAAGTCCCCTTCAAATAGCGGGCTATGCGCTTCAGAGCTTTCCAATCCTGAACAGTAGGATTGTTGGCATGTCTGCTAAGCAGGTTAGTGCTTACAGCTATGTCAGGTCTTGAACATCAAGCAATGAAATTCAGCTTGCCTAGAATGCATCTGTACAGTGTGGTGTACGACTAGCAGATGCATTTTTAAAATTATAAAAATTTATAATTTGGCAGATTGTTTGAACTATATGATATGTATTTGTATAATTTGGAATACTTAATGTGATTTGATTGGATTGTTAAAATGGAAAATTTAATATTTTTTTGTTTTTAAAAAGGAAAATTCCCACATAACCCCCCCCCCCCCCACTTAGGATTGTACTCAACACTCTTTGTGATCCTAACGGGCTGAGAGTCAGTCATGAATACCCTGTATGCACCTTTTTCGTACCCCATGAACAAACCATGTGCCCCATGCTTCCCAAGCTTGCTGCTCTGTGGGGTGTGGACCCACATGTCAGAACCAAAGATTCTCATGTGCTTGACACAAGGTTTCTTACCAAACATATTCTCATAGGGAGTACAACCAATAGGTGATGACAATCTCCTGTTGTATGAATAAACGAAAGTATTCAAAGACTCTGCCCAATATTTCTCAGGGAGATTGGCATCATGCAACAAGGTTTTTAGGCCTTGCAGCAAATTTTGGCCTGTCCACTTGCAAAGTCCATTCTCCCATGGAGATCTGGGACTTGAGAGGTCGTGCTGGATTCCCTTCTCAGTCAGGAAAGCTTCAAACTGCTGAGAAGTGAATTCACCGCCTCGATCAGAAAATAAACAGCCAATGCGTTTATTGTGAGCATTCTCCAGCCAAGCACAGAACGCCTTGAACCTAGGAAACGCTTCTGACTTCTGCTGGAGCATAAACACATGAATGTACCTGGAAAAAGAATCACTTAAAACCATGAAGTACCTTGTTCCACCCAAAGAGGGCGCAAGTGGACCAACCAGGTCTGCGTGGACTAGCTGATAGGGTTTGGAAGCCTGTCTGCTAGAGACCTTGCCTTTGGGAGCAACCTTCACTTTGTTTTCTGCACAAGAGACACATTTCATGTGAAACTTACAGGGCTTTGTGGTTAAACCCTGAACCATCCCAGGCATCTTGGCCAGTGCCTGCCATGACATGTGACCAAATCTTCTGTGCTGTTCGTGAATACAACCTGAATGAAGAACTTTGTTAGTTTGTGCAACACAACAAGATTCAACATTAGACACATCAACAGTTTTGTCATCATAATTTAGCAAGAACAAGCCATCTACAAACTTAGCATGCAAAATGTCCTCTTTGCCCTTCTTAATAACGCAGATGCGCTTCTTGAAGAAAAATCTCAAAGTCTTGCTCAGTCAGCTGTGGGATGCTGAGCAAATTGTCTGCAGAATGTGGAACAAAAAGTACTTTGCTGATGGTGGTGTGCAGACTTGCCAGTTTCACTGGCCCAACTCCTGCAATTCTCAAAGTCTTACCATCAGCCTGTTGGATTCCCCAACCTGAGGCGTAAAGGAAATAAACAGGTGTCAACTTCCACAGATGTGCCTCGTGGCTCCAGAATTGACAATAAAATGGCCTTTGGCCTTTGCAGCAGCAGTGCTAGCAAACAAAGTCTTGTTTTGCACAGGCCTGGGTTTCTCACCCCCTCCCTGCTTCCAACCATCTGCAGGCTTTTTCTTTTGTTTCCCTTTAGCCTTTGGACAAAGACGCTGCAAGTGGCCTTCATTTCCACAGTGCCAGCACTTCACAGCTGCCAACACCTTGGCTCCCCCTGGAGGCTGGAATGCTGTCCCACACTGCTCCCCCCTGAAACACACAAGCTGGTTCCGCTGCGTTCCTCCTATCATATTCATTTTGGAGGGTCTCCAAATCCTTTGAAGCAGTGAGTTCCTGCGCAGGTAAAGTTGCCAGATGGCTTGCCACAGCATGGTAACTATTGTCTAGGGAATCCAGGATAAGGATTGCAAACAGAGACTCAGGCATATTAAAACCTCTCTGAGTCAATTCCTGTCTGAGATGCTGCAAATGCAAAACGTGGGCTCTAAGGTCTTTCTCTGGCCCCAAACGCTTCTTGTGAACGAATGGGTTTCCCAAATCTAAAATCTGACTGTGCAGTCAGTCTGAAATGGGCCCCAAAATCCCCATTTTTCCTTCTCCATTTGCTAAAATGCATTAACTTGAGCACTTGAGCCAAGAACCCAGCTGTATAAACAAAGCTCTCTCCTTTATCAGTACATGACGCTTAATGAATGGCCTTGTCAGTTCCAAAGTGGAGACAGGATGGCAGAGCTGGGGCTTATCTTATCTTGTGTGTTGTAAATATCCTGACACACTGACGCACAGACCTTGCAAGACAGCCCCGTGCTCGGGAATGACGCCAGGAGTGCTCTTAGAGTTGGTGAACTTCTTACCCCAAGATAAGGAATACAGGAACAGGAACATCCTTTCATGGTCAAGAGTACAGGGACAGGAACATCTCTTTATGGTCATGGATGTCAACTTACGTGTATAAGCTGACGTGTCTGGATTCCTGGGGAAGGGGGGAGAGGGTGCCTGGAGGATATATATACTGTATGCAATTTCTCTTGCTTTTGTGCTTGCTGTGAACCGATTCACGCAGAACTTTCTGCTATCCGGAGAGCAGAATAAACTCTTTCTCTGAACCAAACCTCGGTGTCATTTAACTCCTTCCTCCCTGTTCTGGGAGCAACGCTCACCCTACCAATCGGTAAAGTCTAAAAAGGCTACACTTGTGCAGCTTTCTGAAGTAAAGCAACACAGACCCAGCTTCCTGTCGGAGATGAGAGGCCTCCAGCCCCTGCCACATCTCACGCGACCTGGTTTTCCCAGCCAGGGTAATCAACTCTTCTGGAGCTACCGAGAGCAGAATTATTCCCATGCCTTTCGAATCTGCTGCAACCCATGCATCTGTTATAGGAGCTGGGGGATCCTCAGAAACAGTGTGCCACACACCAAGCTTTCTCACCTGACCCTCGCAATACCTTGCTGCCATTAAGCTTTGGACACGGAACCCCATCTGAGGCTTGTAAAAGAAAGGTGACAGGCCTGAAGCCCTTCCCACATCTCACGCGAGCTGGCCTTGCCAGCCAGGGTGATTAACTCTTCAGGGTTGACTGAGAGCAAAATTACTCCTATGGCTTTTGAATACTGTGCCACCCATGCATCCGTCAGAGGCGCTGGGGGGTCCTCATAAACCATGTGCCACACACCAAGCCTTCTCATCTGGCCCAGGTCTGATAATTGTGGCCATTAAGCTTTGGGCACAGAACCCCATCTGAGGCTTTTAAAAGCTCCATTTCAGCTCTTTACTTCTGCCATGAGCCTTATTGCCTTCAAAGGCTCCTTATCTCTGGCAAGTCATAAATCAAGAGACCTGCCTCTCACTCTGGCCTAATTACTTGGCTCGGACTTCAAAGGCTCTCTGCCGCGGCACAGAAAAGCCTCGCTTTTCCACATACCTCTGTTGCTGCCAGGATCTCGCAGTCTTCAGCAGTCTTACTCTCCTGTAAGCGCCGTGAATCTGGGCCCGAAACCCTGTT
This sequence comes from Podarcis pityusensis, assembly GCF_964106645.2. Lineage (NCBI taxonomy): Eukaryota > Metazoa > Chordata > Lepidosauria > Squamata > Lacertidae > Podarcis > Podarcis pityusensis. Next base: position 32,114,950 of record NC_138045.1, on the reverse strand, counting down.
GTTGGGATACTGCCAGGGAGACGGGGGCTTCAGGCAGGCCCCCAGCTGGCTCCGGACGATCACCAGTCTCTTGTGGAACAGCATCAGTCAATTAGTGACACGAGCCTCAGATACGTTCCAAGACCTGTGCACACCCTGTCAGCAGAGAGTTTTGAATCATGCACAATGCCAAGGTGGTTGTCACCAATGGAAGCGAAAGCCTTGAAAAAGGTCAATATGGAGGTCAAATGGCCGAAATATTGGGAAATTTTGGAACAAGATGGAGATAGACTGAAATTGCAGAGTTTTGAAAAACTAAAAAACAAAGTGCGAGACTGGCTTCATTATTTTCAGATAATGGAGGCATTCAAATTGGACAAGAAAATTGGCTTCCAGGTGGAAAGATCAAAATTAGAAACTGAACTGTTAGAACCCAAAACTAAGAATTTGTCAAGAATGTATAACTTGCTGCTGAAATGGAATACTCAGGATGAAACGGTAAAATCGGCTATGATTAAATGGGCACAAGACGTTGGACACAACATTATGTTTGCTGACTGGGAACAGTTGTGGACCACAGGTATGAAATTTACGGCATGTAATGCCTTAAGAGAGAATATTATGAAAATGATATACAGGTGGTACATAACCCCAGTCAAGCTTGCAAAGATCTATCATTTGCCCGATAATAAATGTTGGAAATGTAAAGAAACTGAAGGTACATTTTTTCACCTTTGGTGGACGTGCCCAAAGATTAAGGCTTTCTGGGAAATGATATATAATGAATTTAAAAAGGTATTTAAATATACCTTCCCCAAGAAACCAGAGGCCTTTCTCCTGGGCATAGTCGGCCAAATGGTGTTAAAAAAGGATAGAACTTTCTTTATGTATGCAACAACAGCAGCAAGAATACTCATCGCAAAGTATTGGAAGACACAAGAACTTCCCACACTGGAGGAATGGCAGATGAAACTGATGGACTATATGGAACTGGCGGAAATGACTGGCAGAATCCGTGACCAGGGAGAAGAGTCGGTGGAGGAAGACTGGAAGAAATTCAAAGATTATCTACAGAAACACTGTAAAATTAAAGAATGTTAGAGTGATGTTGGATTGAAAATAAGTGGTTTCCAGCTGTACAGGATAAAGTTATAGATAGACTAAGATTAAAGATTAGGATTAAAGAAGTTTAAGGAAATGGAAATTTGGTACTTAAGAGGTAAAATTGTAATGCTATATTACATTAAGATTAAAGATTGGGATTAAAAAAGTGGAAAAGAAAATGCTGGACAAACAATTTGGACTGGAATACAAAAGAGGGAGGTATGAGGAAGTCCAGAAAATAAGTAAATTTAAAAACGGAAATGAAAAGGTGATATTGTTTTTAACTCTTTTGTTTCTTTTTTTTTTGTTTTCTGTTCTCTGTGTTTTTCTTCTTATTTTGGATTATGTATTGTGTATTTGTGTATTTCTTTTTTATGTTTTTCTGTTTAACTTTTTACTGAAACCTTAATAAATATCATTCAAAAAAATATGAATCATGCACAATGGAAGATGCAGACAGAAAGAGATGTACAAGCATATTTACAGTTTTATTCAGCGTAGTCAAGAATAAAAGAAAAATATGACTGCATCCCTTCGTCTTCAGCGAAAACAGCAGTAACAAAAGCTATATACAAAACAGATGTTCCCAGCAGAAGCTGGAAGTAAACAGGCATGTGACACACAACAGCCTGTTCCATCTTAAGGTGGAACAGAACTATATCCTAACAGTATCTGGGGGGTGGTCTTAGGTTACACCCCTTCTGTGATGTATGTATGATGTTCCTGGGGGTGGTCTTGATCTACAGGGTGGCAATTTCAAAAGTCTATATAAGGCCTTGCACGCCATTGTTCTGGGTTCCTCCTCCCTCCTGTGATGTGGTGAGTGAGGACCCTGTTGCAACAGATCAATAGAGATCAGGCTTACTAGGTGCTTTGCCTCTCAATATTCTCTGGTTGGCCTCTGTTATTTTCTCCTAACAATAGGGAACCTATGTAAGGACTCTATACGGGCTCTTGGATACCCCATAAGGGAAAAGGGCAGATTTTGTTTACAACAGATGACGACGCTCGAAGGGACGTTTGGTTACCCGGATTCTGGGAGCGAGGAAGGACTGGTGATCCAGCGCGCACCAGCCAGTTTGCCAGGAGGCATAACCAGTCCTCCAACGATCCCAGGGTCTGGAAATAACTGGAGGTCCAGCGGGGTCAAGCAGAGGAAGCAAAGCTCGATCAGGCTGGCCTTAAACAACCAGTCAAGAGATCCCAGGATCACCAGGAACAGCGCATGCAGAAGTGTGCATAAGTAGGAAACACAGGTAGTGGGTTGGGTTCTCTAAACCACAGCAACCAAAATTCTTTAACTCTTCCTTTTCCCTTCAAATCTAAACTTTCTCCCTCCCTTATTCCATCACCTAATTTTCACCACAAGACCCCAATCCATCGGAGTTGCCCAGAGGAGGGTCTTGTGAGTCTCTTCCCCTTTAATTCTATTTGCCAACCTAGTCTCTCGCAGGGTGTCCAGAAAAGGTTGTGAACTTACTTCTGAACCAAACTATAACTCCCAGGCGCAGCCGCACCTCTGCCATGGTTATCTTTGTTAGAGATGACCTGTGAGCCAGAGAACGCAAGGGCACCTGATTCCTTTCCTTGCTTTCATTTCTGAGTCCCGATCTGTCCCTGCACTGTGCAAGCGTCCAGTAGGGAACTCTGATTTTAGATTGTAAGAGACAGGAGGTTGCTGTGGGCTCCCCGGCTGATTTAATAACCACTAAGTGGGGGGTTGAGATCGCTGACTGCACTGTTAGCTTAGTAGCCAGGAAGGCCAGCAGCTGTACCAGCCTAGTAAGTCAGGCCAGACGAACGGTGGTGTGTCACAGTACTAATCCTTGGAGTTGTCCAGATTGAGTCTACTGTGGGTTATTTATTCTGTTTCCTGAAAAAGTGGGGATAAAACCCTGACTGCAGTATAAAAGTAAAAGCTAGCACTATTAAATTCTTAAAATGGGTGCAACTCATTCAAAAGAAATAAACCCGCAGACTATATGACTATGAAAATATGGCGTTCCTTCTAGGAAAAATGGTATTAAAGATAGATGCTTCCATGGCCAGCAATTGTCTATCTGAGTCCAGTTTTAACTTCGATTCGGTTGGACAGAAGGGTTATTGTAAGGCTCCTGATATCAGTCTCTGTAAGATCAGCCAGAATTTCCTGGCCTCTTTTCTTGGAAAATGCCCCCACCCCCTCGTTTCAGTCTCTTTCTGTTTCCCCCCCTCTTACTTCTGTGCCAGGTAAATTTACTCCCGAGTAAGCTTCCTTTAACAAGGAAACTGCAAGGGGGGGGGCAATCTTTACTAAAGGTACCCCGCATCTCACTTTCCTAAAATAGGCTTAGTATTCCTATTCAAGTTCAGGAAAAAAATGTTCACTTTTTTTTTATTTTTTTATTTTTTTATAGAATATTTATTGCAATTTTAAAATTACAGAGAAAGAAAAAAGTAGAAAAAGAAAAACAAATCACATACATCTTACAAAAATAAACAAACAGTACAAAGAAAAATACAAAAGACAAAAAATCACAATAAAAAAGTAACAAAAAATCAAATTAAACCATTAGAACCATCTTCCCATTTACTTATTTCCGTGACTTCCTCTCACCTCTCTGCTTTGTATTCTAATTTAAATCATATCTCCAGCAAATCCTTCTAACCTTCTTTTCATTTACTTATTTTAACATTCGAAAGTATTTAATTCTCCTCTATCTTTGTTTTACACTTCATATTTACTTATTCCATTATACTCTGTCTGCCAATACGGTCTAATATTCTTCTCTAACCTTTTCTAACATTCTTTTATATTACAGTATTTCTGAAGATATATTTTAAATTTTTTCCAGTCTTCTTCCATCGACCCTTCTTCCTGATCTCGAATTCTGCCGGTCATCTCAGCCAGTTCCATATAGTCTATCACTTTCCTCTGCCATTCTTCTCGGGTAGGCAATTCTTGTGTCTTCCAGTATTTCCCAATAAGTATTCTTGCCGCTGCTGTCGCATACATAAAAAAATTCCTGTCTTCCCTTCGCACCAATTGGCCGACCATGCCCAAGAGGAAGGCCTCTGGTTTCTTCAAGAAAGTGTAAAGCCCAAAGACAAACAGTGACAAAAGATGGAAGACTGCCAAGGACATTTTTTGAAATGACTGACAATATGGATCTTGTGGATATTTGGCGAATAAAGAACCCCCTGGAAAGAGAAGGAACCTTCTTCTCTGAAGCAAATATGACATGGACAAGAATAGACCAAATCTGGATAACTAGAGGACTGGCTCCTAAAATTAAAAAAGCGGTGATTTGCCCGAAAATTTGCTCCGATCACAATCCAGTAAAGATTGAAATGATATCAACGCCAATTGGGGCCTTTAGATGGAGGATGAATGACTCCTTATTTAGGAATGAGGAAATTATTAAAAAGGCTCAGAAGAACTTGAGAGACTACTTTGAAATAAATTTGAATACTACGACAGAAAAAAGAGTGATTTGGGATGCCAGTAAAGCGGTGATGAGAGGATTTTTGATACAACAAAATGCAATTAGGAAAAGATATCAAAATGAGAAGAGAGAAAAATTTTTGGAGAAAATTAAGGATGGAGAAAAAAGACTGAGAGCGAAACCGAACTCACAGGAGATTTTAAAAGAGAAAAAATGTTCACTTTTGTATTCCTTTTAAATCAAATCTATGGCTGTTTTATTATTTGTGAGTGGTTATATCAACTCTTGAATTAACCCTATTCTTTATAAAAGATTCTCTCCCTATTTTATCTTAGGAAAACTGTTCACTTATATCTTCCTTTAAAGATCATTTCTCTAGGAACTTTCACTCTTTAGTCTAAGGAAGTAAACTCTCACTCAAACCATCTTAAGATCTACTAAAAGGGTTCTGTATAAAGTTGGGTACTTTTATTTTCCTCTTCCTTAGTATACACGTGTGTGCTTGCATGATAGGAGCATAGCTTGTGTTTCCTCCCCCAGTTGTGTCTGTGTACATAAGTATGTGTGTGTCTCTCTGGTAGTACAAATCCTTGGACTAGGTGACCCCAGGGTCCCTTCCAACTCTCCCAATTTTATGGCTATGTGGAAGGCAATGAGTCTGCAAGCATTGGAGGATAATTTTTAAATTCTGGTGTATGGTGATGGGTTGAAGGTCAGCCCAGCTTTGCTTTTTGGTACAGTGTTATGTACTGAGTTGAATAGGATCCAAACTGCAGCAGTCTGATTGGTCCTAGAACAATAGGATTCAGAATGCAGCAGTCTGATTGGTCCTAGAACAATAGGATTCAGAATGCAGCAGTCTGATTGGTCCTAGAACAATGCAGCAGTATGATTGGTCGGCAGGAGCCACCCAATCCAGCTCCAGATAGAAGTGAATCCACAACCTGATTGGCCTACAGGAGAATTCCGGTATTAGCCAATCACGTGCAGCCCATTGTGTAAATAATGTATATAAAGCAGATACTTTGAGGGGACATCCAGTCCCTCCTCACCACTATGAGCTGAATAAAGAGCATGAAATCCACTCTCGACTCTGGAGGAAGCCTGGGAACATGGGGTTCGGCAGGGCACCAGGAGCGCCCCCCTACTCGCAGGGAATCCCATTTAGGGGCTCCGGAGCGAAGTGGGGTGAGAAGCGCGGTGCTGCGAACTGACTGCTACTTTCACGGAGTGAAGCCGCACAGCCATTGCCGGAGAGCACTGACTTTTCCCTGTGGACAATTGGATTTAAAACAAGTACCCGTGAGTAGAAACGGAAAATTGGATCAAGAAATTTCTTAATTTGGTATCGAAGCGGGAAGGTTCAAAACAGGAAGTCTGCCTTCTGCTTTTTGTATATAGACTAAAGCAAAAACTCTGTAAGCTAAAGCCTGGAAAGCTGTCAAAAAAGTCTAAATTTCCTTCATTCAGAATTACTGAAACCCCCTTGGAAGCAGGAGAAAAGGGGGAGGGGACTTTGTTCAACCCTAGCAGGAGAGGGAGTGAAGAAGGATAAGTTTCCACCGTCTCTAACCTGGGAACGGGGTGTCAGAGACAGAAATTGTTGGAGAGGTTCATTGACTGTGAATAGAATATTTTGACAGATAGCTAAAGAAGAGAAATAAGCTGATTCCAATGTTGCCTTTTGCATCTTAAAGAAACAAAATATCTGAAAAATATCTGAAAAACGAAAGTAATTTTCCTTTGTTGGACTTGCCTAAAAAAAATGGATACAAATAGAAATTGCCTCCTCTAGAGGGAGCTTGTCAAATAGTTGCTGCAGTACATTTGAGGGCTCAACAGATGTGAGATTAAGACCGTGGGAACAGTCTTTTCTGACCTTGACTAAAGATGAGCTGGGAGGAAGACTGGGTGCTTGCCTTATGCAAGACAAGTGCCTTGCTGGAACAGATGCATAAGAAGATGGACTTGATGAATGAGAAAATGGATTTGACTGTTGTGGTTAATAACTGTGGACAAACAGGGAATATTGATACAGAAATTATTCAGGGACCAACTCATGAATCTGTACTGACTGGGCAAGTGCAGAAGATAATGGAGGAGGATGCGGTTGCACCCCAAATAATACAAATGGAGAGTCCCGAGGCCCTACAGGAGCATGAGCCGCTGTTATTGAAGATTGAAGTTGGAGTGGGCCAGGGGGAGTCTGGAGCTGAGGAGGTTCCTAACGTTGGAGAGACCTTGGAATATGCTTTTAAATACTTTTTGGACTATATCGAGGACTGTGGGGAGTGGGACTGTGGGGAATGGGCGGGCTTGATGAAGGGAGATGGAGACAATTTTGGCTTGGAATCCCCCAGAGGCCTACTCCTCAATAAGAAAGGAAAGAAACTAAGAAAGAGACCAACAAAAGACAAGGAAAAGGGCAAGTATAAACAAAAAGAAGAATTGCAGAAGGGACATGGAAGAGACTTAAGGGCCTCGGACATAAGGCTTCCAGGTTGATGGACTAGATGGAATGGACAGTAAGGACTGACACGATCCGAGACCAGGAAGAAGGGACGTTGGATGAAGATTGGAAGAAAATTTATAAAGAAAACTTTCTATTTAGGGAATTGGCTAAAAATTAATGAATATTAGGGGAAATGTTGGAATGAAACTATATGACTTTAGCAGAAATGATATCAGGAGTAATGTATATTTGATAACTAAGATTCAAGCTTTTAAGGTATTTTAGGGTAAGATAAGGTTAAATAAATTAAGGTAATTTGAATAATAGAATATGGGGAAAGATGGAAAGGATTTGTTGAGCTAATTATTAGGTTAAATTAGGTTAGGATAAATTTTTTAACAAAAATTGAGAAAGATGGAAAGAATTTGCTGAAATAACTAATTAAACTAGAATACAAAAAGGGAGGTGTGAGGAAGTCAATGAAACAAGCAAATGGAAGTTTTAGATATGTAATTTGGGATCTGTGTTGTTGTTTTTTTCCTTTTTCTTTTTATCTTTTTGTTGTATTGTTGTATTGGTTTTTGTGTTTTTTCTTTTCTTTTTATGTATTATAGTGTTGTTTTTTAATGTTTCTTTTTTCCCCTTATAATTCTGAAACTACTAATAAATATTAATTTTTTAAAAAAAACAAATTTCTGTTTTAGACCGCCTTTTCTGTGATGTAGGTATGATGTATCTGGGGGGTGGTCTTAGGTTACACCCCTTCTGTGATGTATGTATGGTGTTTCTGGGGGTGGTCTTGATCTACAGGGCGGCAATTTTAAAAGTCTATATAAGGCCTTGCGCGTCATTGTTCTGGGTTCCTCCTCCCTCCTGCGATGTGATAAGTGAGGACCCTGTTGCAACAGATCAATAAAGATCAGGCTTACTAGGTGCTTTGCTTCTCAATATTCTCTGGTTGGCTTCTGTTATTTTCTCCTACCAATAGGGAACCTATGTAAGGACTCTATACAGGCTCTTGGATACCCCATAAGGGAAAAGGGCAGATTTTGTTTACAACAATCCCACCCACTCTAAAAGGCTGTAGAGATAGTTAAAAGAAAAAGGCCTGGTTTTCGCCTAGTGCCTAAAGAGGTGCAATGAAGGTGGCAGGTAAGCCTCGCTGGGGAGAGCATTCCTCAAGCAGGGAGTCACCACAGAAAAGGCCAGTTCTTGTGTTGCCACACTCCAGATATCCAACGGGGGGGGGGGCACACAAAAAAAGCCTCAGGTGACAATTGCAGGGTCCAGGTTGATTCCTGTGGGGGAGGGCCACCATGGTGGGGGGCAGGGATCCTGGTATTTTAAAATGCACCTGCTAGTCGTATGCAGCTATTTCCTCAGCTGAAGAGGAAAAGGCGGGGAAAACAGCAGCAACTGCCACCCTCCGTTGGGTGCCATCTGTCCACAGAGGAGTCAGTTGGGGAGCAAAGTTGTCTGACATGCAACAGACTTTGCAGCTAGCTTTGCAGGCTGCCTGGAGAACTGAGATTGTCCCACAGGCTGGAGGTTTCCGCACTCCTGCTCTGTGGTGTGGCTGCGTCTTACACGGGGGTTTGACTCCTAGGGTTCCACGTATATGCGGAAAACTAGCATTGCTAATCTGTTAGTAAAATACTAACAGATGCAAAGGAAAGAGGTGGATTTGCCCTGCCAGACCTCAAACTTTACTATGAATCAGCAGCTTTTTGCTGGTTGAAAGAATGGCTGCTTCTTGAAAACACTGACATTTTGGACCTAGAAGGTTTTAACAATGTATTTGGATGGCATGCATATCTATGGTATGATAAGGTCAAAGCACACAAAGCATTTAAAAATCATATTGTCAGGAAAGCGTTGTTTAATGTTTGGATAAGATACAAGGATTTATTAGAAAACAAAACCCCAAGGTGGCTGTCACCAATGGAAGCGAAAGCCTTGAAAAAGCTCAATATGGAGGTCAAATGGCCGAAATATTGGGAAATTTTGGAACAAGATGGAGATAGACTGAACCCAAAACTAAGAACTTGTCAAGAATGTATAACTTGCTGTTGAAATGGAATACTCAGGATGAAACGGTGAAATCTGCTATGATTAAATGGGCACAAGACGTTGGACACAACATTATGTTCGCTGACTGGGAACAGTTATGGACCACAGGTATGAAATTTATGGCATGTAATGCCTTAAGAGAGAATATTATGAAAATGATATACAGGTGGTACATAACCCCAGTCAAGCTTGCAAAAATCTATCATTTGCCCGATAATAAATGTTGGAAATGTAAAGAAACTGAAGGTACATTTTTTCACCTTTGGTGGACGTGCCCAAAGATTAAGGCTTTCTGGGAAATGATATATAATGAATTTTAAAAGGTATTTAAATATACCTTCCCCAAGAAACCAGAGGCCTTTCTCCTGGGCATAGTCGGCCAAATGGTGATAAAAAAGGATAGAACTTTCTTTATGTATGCAACAACAGCAGCAAGAATACTCATTGCAAAATATTGGAAGACACAAGAGCTCCCCACACTGGAGGAATGGTAGATGAAACTGATGGACTATATGGAACTGGCGGAAATGACTGGTAGAATTCGTGACCAGGGAGAAGAGTCGGTGGAGGAAGATTGGAAGAAATTCAAAGACTATCTGCAGAAACATTGCAAAATCAAAGAATGTTAGAGTGATGTTGGATTGAAAATAAGTGGCTTCCAGCTGTACAGGATTTAAAGTTATAGATAGATTAAGATTAAGGATTAGGATTAAAAAGAATTTTAAGGAAACGGAAATTTGGTTTCTAAGAGGTAAAATTTTAATGTTATATTATATTAAGATTAAAGATTGGGATTAAAAAAGAAGGAAAGAAATTGCTGGACAAACAATTTGAACTGGAATACAAAAGAGGGAGGTATGAAGAGGTCCAGAAAATAAGTAAATTTAAAAATGGAGATGAAAAGGTGATATTGTTTTTAACTGTTTTCTTTCTTTTTTGTCTTTTGTTTTTTGTTCTTTTTTTTCTTTTTGAATTATGTATTGTGTATTTTTGAATTGTGTATTTCTTTTTTATGTTTAACCTTTTATTGAAACTTTAATAAATATCATAAAAAAAAAAGAAAACTAGCATTGCTTGCACAAGATCTAGTGGGAACTTGGATGACCCTAGGACAGGCATGGCCAAACTTGGCTCTCCAGATGTTTTGGGACTACAACTCCCATCATCCCAAGCTAACAGGACCAGTGGTCAGGGATGATGGGAATTGTAGTCCCAAAACAACTGGTGTGCCAAGTTTGGCCAAGCCTGCCCTAGGAGATCTCGCCAGCAGAATGGCAAGTAGTCAGAATGCCACCACACACATACACACACACACACACGCACGGGAGGATCCAGCAGATTTCAGGGACCCCCAAGGCCGTGACCATGAGGGTAGATGTCCTTTCCTAGCTGGTTTCACAAGCCATTGATCACATCCTTCCAAGCCCATTTTCAAAGTCTGAAGAGTTGTTGCAGAGAAAACAGGGTGCCAAATCCCCCCCTTGCATAGTGTGGCTGTCCCTTACCTGGCTTTTGTAGATTGCATAGACCAGGAATATGTAGAGACCCTGTAGGAAGACAGAGGAAAGAATGACCTGGAAACAGCCGCTGGGCCAGCATCCTTGCTTTGTTAGCCCCCCAAACAGACATATAGGGAAGAAGAAGAGGAGGAGGAGGAGGAGGAGGAGGAGGAGGAGGAGGAGGAGGAGTTTGGATTTGATATCCCGCTTTATCACTACCCGAAGGAGTCTCAAAGCGGCTAACATTCTCCTTTCCCTTCCTCCCCCACAACAAACACTCTGTGAGGTGAGTGGGGCTGAGAGACTTCAAAGAAGTGTGACTAGCCCAAGGTCACCCAGCAGCTGCATGTGGAGGAGCGGAGACGCGAACCCGGTTCCCCAGATTACGAATCTACCGCTCTTAACCACTATACTACACTGGCTCTCTCCCAACCAAGGCCAAATGATGGCTCTCTCCCAACCAAGGGGCAGAACTGCCCCTTTCGCAAAGAGATGGGCAATTGCCAGCCCTTGGCCTGATTTCATGCAACCGTTGGCTTAATTCATCCAGGGGGAAAGGAGGACAAAATGGGGGGGGGGGCGCAGAAAAGAGAAAGTGTGGGAATTGGTAGACAAAGTGAGAGAAAGGGCCCCGTCCATTTTTTATTCTTAGTAACTCAGACAAACTGCCTCCGACTTTGGAGGTAGAACACAGGCCAGTGTGTGTGTATGTGAGCCCCCAAACCAGCCCCCTTTTAAGGCAGCGTACAGCAAAAACTAACTTTTGACCAATATGGCCTCAATACCTAGCCAAATTTTTGTTTCCCTCAGTCCCCCCACCCCTGCCCACATCCTGAAGAAGAAGAGCTCTGGTGGATTCAGAAGCTTACCTCACTATTTTGTGACATTTTGTCTGGTCATAATGAAGGGCCTTTGGGCATTTTTCAAAATAAAAGTGGCACTGCATGCAGAAGTCTAACCTTCCTCTTCCTCCTCTCAGCACATTTGGCGTTTTCTGCTCTAGAGCTGGCACTTGCAACAAAGAGAGGTTCAGTGATGTCTCAAACAAACACAATACAAATGAATTAACTGTGTGTTGTGTGAAATCACACTTCCTTTGGTCCATTTCTTTCTCTTGCATTCGGAGAGAGGAAGCCACCTCAGAAGTCTCAGTTGATGAACCTTCAGAAACACAACTGCAGGCCAAGAGTAAATAATGTAAACGGTTCTTCGGGGGGGGGGGGTGTTAGGTATTATCGTAGTAGAAAAAGAAAAAGTTTTATCCCCCCTCCTTTCTATTCCGTTCCAACATACCGGCTTAGATGTTATTCTTAGATGTTATCTTTCTTCCTCTCTGTCACTCTTGGCACCTCAGTGCCTGGCTTAATTGGCAGATTAATTACCCCTTCTTCGCTTGAAGTATGTCCAAAACTTAAATCGAAATTTTTATCTTAAGAAATGGAACTAGGTGCGCTCGTGGAGACAGCGTCCAGGAGATCCGAACTCCCTCGGGGGCTTTCCATCCAGTGCCCCCACCCCCTCCTTCTCTACGAACTTGGGGGTGCTTTGTTGGGCACCACGGATGAGACTGCATCTTCCCTTCCACCGGGAAGAATTTGGGACGCTGATTACTCCCATCTCAGCCTCTAAATTACCTCGTGGGAGCTGGAGAAATGGTATTGTCGGCCATCTTCTGTGGCGCCCCTAGCGGAGCCCCCTGAAAATGTGGGAATTTTCCAGAGTCACTCACAAGAGGATGAAGAGGCTGAGGAAGAAGCGAAAACTGAGGATGATGATCAGAGTTCAGATTCCAGCTCAGTGGGCGGCGCTGCTGCTGATGTCAGCGACAGTGATGACACAGCAGACTACAAGAGCGCAAAGGCCTCAGTCAGACCATCTGATACATCTGACACTGAACTGGAAGAACCACTGTTCACCATTGGCCACTTTTCTCCTAAGAAAGAGGAGATGAGTGAGGACTTGAGTCTAGTACGCAGATCTGAAAGGGCCACAAAAGGCAAACCTCCAAACAGATTTGCTGATGAGTTTGCTAAGACAGCAACTGCGGTTCTTGGTAGCTCAGAGAAGGTGTGAGAACCTGCAAGCTTCAAAGAGGTTCAGGTGTTAACCTCTAAAGATGCTGAACCATGGCTTAATGCCATGAAGGCTGAAGTTGATTCCTTGGATGGGAACCAAACCTAGTGCCAGTAGTCCCAGGAATGAGGCTGGTTGGCAGCAAAAGGCCAAGACAGACCAGACTGGCAAGGTTGTCAGACACAAAGCCAGATTGGTCGCCAGAGGTTTTTCTCAGGTACCAGGACAGGATTACCACGAGACCTACTCACCCACCGTCAAGTATGAGAGCATTAGGCTAATGCTCAAGATTGCTGCAGAAGAGAAACTGCACGTTTCTCATCACGATGTGAACACGGCTTTTTTGTACGGGGTTTTGGGGAGGAACTGTATATGCTTCCACCTGATGGAGTGCAGGTACAGAAGGGAATGGTCTGTAAACTACGGAAATGCCTATATGGTCTCAAGCAGAGTGCCAGGTGTTGGAACACAAAACTCACCGAGACATTGCTTTCTCTTGGTTTTCACCAAGGCAAAGCTAATCCATGTGTGTTTGTCAAGGAGGAGGGGCAAAACAAACTGTATTGTTTATGTTTTGTTGATAATCTTCTTTTGTCTTTTGTTTTGGAAGAATCAGGCTTTGTACGAAAGCACCCTAGCTCAGCTGAAGGAGCACTTTGACATGAAGGATCTTGGTGAGGTATCCAACTCTCTTTCTTTGCAGGTGAAGAAGGACCAAACAGGTAATTTTCTGGTACACCAGACACAGAAAATTGCTGATGTATTGACCAGGCTGAATTTGGTTGATGCAAACCCAGCAGACACACCGATGGTGACAGGTTACCAGGTAGATAGTACTGGTGAAAAAATGTACCTTCAGTTTCTTTACATTTCCAACATTTATTATCGGGCAAATGATAGATCTTTGCAAGCTTGACTGGGGTTATGTACCACCTGTATATCATTTTCATAATATTCTCTCTTAAGGCATTACATGCCGTAAATTTCATACCTGTGGTCCACAACTGTTCCCAGTCAGCAAACATAATGTTATGTCCAACGTCTTGTGCCCATTTAATCATAGCCGATTTTACCGTTTCATCCTGAGTATTCCATTTCAGCAGCAAGTTATACATTCTTGACAAATTCTTAGTTTTGGGTTCTAACAGTTCAGTTTCTAATTTTGATCTTTCCACCTGGAAGCCAATTTTCTTGTCCAATTTGAATGCCTCCATTATCTGAAAATAATGAAGCCAGTCTCGCACTTTGTTTTTTAGTTTTTCAAAACTCTGCAATTTCAGTCTATCTCCATCTTGTTCCAAAATTTCCCAATATTTCGGCCATTTGACCTCCATATTGACCTTTTTCAAGGCTTTCGCTTCCATTGGTGACAGCCACCTTGGCATTGTGCATGATTCAAAACTCTCTGCTGACAGGGTGTGCACAGGTCTTGGAACGTATCTGAGGCTCGTGTCACTAATTGACTGATGCTGTTCCACAAGAGACTGGTGATCGTCCGGAGCCAGCTGGGGGCCTGCCTGAAGCCCCCGTCTCCCTGGCAGTATCCCAACAACAGGGTTTCGGGCCCAGATTCACGGCACTTACTGTCAGGAAAAAGCAGCAAGGCAAAAGCCAGCTCCAGATGGCTGGAATGCAAAACAGGATGTTGTGTTTTGCAGATGTACTGTTGGGGAAAAGGTGGAGCCTATTCTCTGTACTGAGCACCGGATGTTAGCTCAGTGTGTCATCTGACCTGTGCTGGAAGTACAGGGGAGGAGTTGTGACTCTTCTAATGGAGACTGAAGGGTGCAGTCACATTTCTATGTACTGTTGAGTGACAGGAATAAAACACGTAGAAAGGACTCCTGTCTGTCTCATTTCTCCTCCCTGGGAGAATGCAGGGAGGGAGAGAGAAGCAGAGAAGCAGAGGGTGTGTTCTTCTCACGACTAATGAGAAGAATCGCCGGGTTTGTTTACCTAGCCTGCTGGGGTCGCAGACGGACGGTAAACACAGTATCTCGCTCAATTGCCTCGGGGGAGGCCAGGTACCTCTGCCTGTGAGCTGAAGATACTAACATATGGTAGCAGAGGATGGTTGCGATTCATCGGACATCTGCATGAGAGGCTGGTGGATTGTCCTCCTCTGCTCCAAAGGAGGAAGAGAAGCGTCTGAAAGAGGCCAGAGGCTCAACAGACAGCTGGTGGAAAGAAGAGGTGTTTTCCAGAGCAACAAAGTTCAAGGTATGCTGCATTTCGGGCTAAAAGTGTGAACGCAGTTTGATTAATTCACTGGTTCACGGAGCTGCGTTTCAACGAAAACAAAAGCTCCGGGAGGAAGAGGCCTGCAGCTTAAAGGCTGAAGCCTGCATTCTACAAATTCTTGTGGTTGATAAACTGTCCTATTGAAATGCATTGTTGCTAAGTAACGGAAAGTTGGAAAGTTACTGGCAAAAGGGCTGGACTGTGAGTGTGAGCCTGGGAAAGCGAAACAAAATCAGAGAATGTTTTGGCTACAAGTTTATGTGCCCTTGGAAGGGACTTTCCATAGCAGCCAGAGTTTAGCTGCCAGGTGCAAAAGAGCGTAAACAACTTGCAGTTTGCCTGCGTGAGAAAGGAAAAAACAACTGTTGGATTTTACAGTTTGTTTGACAGTGTGAGCTGGAGGCTTGGCTTCAAAATGGATGCCAAGAAGGGGGGAGACTTGCCTAACTCATCTCCCCTGACCAGAGACAGTTATTCATCAGGGTCTGGATGGATAACTACCCCAGAAGGGGTGAGCCAAGATGATGCTGGCCAAGTTCCTAAGAGCTCAACGAAAGCTGAGGAGAGCTTTGACCCCAGAGGGGAGAGTGCAGGAACTGTGGCTGTTGGAACTGTTGGTGTTCCTGAACAAGGTGCAATGGGTGTTGCAGACAGGGGGAGGGAAGAACAGAGTTCTAATTCCCCCACTGCTGATGCTACTAGGGAGCATGGTGTAGCATTGAGTGCTGCCCAATGCTACAATTGTGGACAGACTGGGCATCTACAGCGAAACTGTAAGAAGCCGCACCAGTCAAGAGGAGCAAAGAGCAGCTCTACGAAGCCTGAGGCGTCAGGCAAAAGCCGTTCCAAGTGCCAGGTGAAACCTGCAAAGGCTATGATGGCGAAAGGAACCACGCCAGATGTTGGGAACTCGTTCATAATTGACACGGGCGCAACGGTTCATATGTGCCCGCACAGACAACTGTTTACGACGTTGAAGAAGCAAAGCTCCGCTGTGAAACAGGCCAACGGTCAAGAGTTGGAAGCGACTGGAATTGGGACTGTGTATCTTGAGAGTCTGAACTTGACTATAAGTGATGTTTACCTGGTTCCAGAACTGAGATTTAATCTGCTGAGCGTGTCGCAGATTGCAAAGAAAGGACTGAAACTGACCTATGATGCTAAAAGCTGCAAGATCTACAAAGATGGAGAACTGTTTCTTACTGCCAAAGAGAAAGATGGACTGTATTTGTTGACTTTTGATCAAAGTGATTACATGAAATGTAATTCTTCTGATTCTAACGAAATCTCTCTTGCAGGTGTGACCAGTGTGAGCACCAGGAAGCTGACCAAGAAGGTCGACAGAGCATTTCAGCGGGTGTATGCTGATGTGATTGGTCCTCTAGAACCATCTAGAGGCAGTGCAAAGTATTACCTTTTGTGTGTGGATTGTTTCACTAATTATTCTTGGGTTTATATGATGGAGAAACCGCAAGAAACTTTAGAAAAGTTTCAGGAGTTTTGTGACAAGGTTAAAAGTATGCATGATGCTAACATTGATTGTCTTTTCACAGATGACAAACAAATTTTTCTGTTACAGAAGTTTCAGAAGTTCCTGGATGGAAAAGGGATAGACCACAAAGTTGCTGTTTCGACCGAAGCGTGGAACAGGGGGGTCTGTGTAAGAGTGAACAAAGAATTGCAAAAGGGGATGAATGCGCAATTGCTGAGTTCACATTTGCCACATGAATATTGGGCCGAATCGCTAGCGTCCTATCTTCATGTGTGGTTGAGAAAAGTCTCAACAGAGTTGGGATGTTCTCCTTTTGAGAAGCTGTTCAATAGAAAACCTTCTGTTGCCTATTTTAAGGTTTTCGGGTCTCAAGTGAGAACAGAAGCTCCAGGTGGAGTAAAGAATGCCAGAGGCATTTTTGTGGGATATGAAAAGGGTCTCTACAGAGTAATTTTGTCTGAATCTGGTCAGGTGATTCTCACAAAGTTTCTAGAGAGTGCTCCAGAGCAAGAGCGGGTTGTAGAACACACATTTCCCACAGGAAACGATTCAGATGATGATGATGATTTTTCTGATGTCACAGATTACAGTGGTACTGATGATGATGACAGTGATAGCTCAGAGAGTTCAGTTGTAACAGTCATTGAGAGGAAATCTCACACAATGGATAGACCTTCACAGGTGAAGGAAGAACCACTGATTGCTACTGGTTCTCAACAGAGTCCAAAGGTTGAACCAGTGAGCACAGAGGATCAGAACCTCATACGCAGGTCTGAGAGAGTTACAAAGGGTGTACCACCAAAGAGGTACTCAAAAGAGTTTGCTAACTTAGCTGTTGCATGTGTTGCTATTGTTAACAACTCAAAGCAGGTTGAAGCAGTGTCTAAGTCAGAGACAAAGACACAACAGAGAGTAGCAAGCCAAGGTAATGCAGAGGCACTCATTCCTTGGAAGCCAGACAACCAGAGAGGTACACTGGTGAAACCAGTGGTGGGAAGTTCCAAGGGTGGAACTGAAACAACAGGGGACTGTTATATGTATAACAACTGTTTGTTTTCTTCTCTGGATCATGTTTTGCCTATTGATGCTTTTGGGGGAGGTTGTCAGGAAAAAGCAGCAAGGCAAAAGCCAGCTCCAGATGGCTGGAATGCAAAACAGGATGTTGTGTTTTGCAGATGTACTGTTGGGGAAAAGGTGGAGCCTATTCTCTGTACTGAGCACCGGATGTTAGCTCAGTGTGTCATCTGACCTGTGCTGGAAGTACAGGGGAGGAGTTGTGACTCTTCTAATGGAGACTGAAGGGTGCAGTCACATTTCTATGTACTGTTGAGTGACAGGAATAAAACATGTAGAAAGGACTCCTGTCTGTCTCATTTCTCCTCCCTGGGAGAATGCAGGGAGGGAGAGAGAAGCAGAGAAGCAGAGGGTGTGTTCTTCTCACGACTAATGAGAAGAATCGCCGGGTTTGTTTACCTAGCCTGCCGGGGTCGCAGACGGACGGTAAACACAGTATCTCGCTCAATTGCCTCGGGGGAGGCCAGGTACCTCTGCCTGTGAGCTGAAGATACTAACACTTACAGGAGAGTAAGACTGCTGAAGACTGCAAGATCCTGGCAGCAACAGAGGTATGTGGAAAAGCGAGGCTTTTCTGTGCCGCGGCAGAGAGCCTTTGAAGTCCGAGCCAAGTAATTAGGCCAGAGTGAGAGGCAGGTCTCTTGATTTACGACTTGCCAGAGATAAGGAGCCTTTGAAGGCAATAAGGCTCATGGCGGAAGTAAAGAGCTGAAATGGAGCTTTTAAAAGCCTCAGATGGGGTTCTGTGCCCAAAGCTTAATGGCCACAATTATCAGACCTGGGCCAGATGAGAAGGCTTGGTGTGTGGCACATGGTTTATGAGGACCCCCCAGCGCCTCTGACGGATGCATGGGTGGCACAGTATTCAAAAGCCATGGGAGTAATTTTGCTCTCAGTCAACCCTGAAGAGTTAATCACCCTGGCTGGCAAGGCCAGCTCGCGTGAGATGTGGGAAGGGCTTCAGGCCTGTCACCTTTCTTTTACAAGCCTCAGATGGGGTTCCGTGTCCAAAGCTTAATGGCAGCAAGGTATTGCGAGGGTCAGGTGAGAAAGCTTGGTGTGTGGCACACTGTTTCTGAGGATCCCCCAGCTCCTATAACAGATGCATGGGTTGCAGCAGATTCGAAAGGCATGGGAATAATTCTGCTCTCGGTAGCTCCAGAAGAGTTGATTACCCTGGCTGGGAAAACCAGGTCGCGTGAGATGTGGCAGGGGCTGGAGGCCTCTCATCTCCGACAGGAAGCTGGGTCTGTGTTGCTTTACTTCAGAAAGCTGCACAAGTGTAGCCTTTTTAGACTTTACCGATTGGTAGGGTGAGCGTTGCTCCCAGAACAGGGAGGAAGGAGTTAAATGACACCGAGGTTTGGTTCAGAGAAAGAGTTTATTCTGCTCTCCGGATAGCAGAAAGTTCTGCGTGAATCGGTTCACAGCAAGCACAAAAGCAAGAGAAATTGCATACAGTATATATATCCTCCAGGCACCCTCTCCCCCCTTCCCCAGGAATCCAGACACGTCAGCTTATACACGTAAGTTGACATCCATGACCATAAAGAGATGTTCCTGTCCCTGTACTCTTGACCATGAAAGGATGTTCCTGTTCCTGTATTCCTTATCTTGGGGTAAGAAGTTCACCAACTCTAAGAGCACTCCTGGCGTCATTCCCGAGCACGGGGCTGTCTTGCAAGGTCTGTGCGTCAGTGTGTCAGGATATTTACAACACACAAGATAAGATAAGCCCCAGCTCTGCCATCCTGTCTCCACTTTGGAACTGACAAGGCCATTCATTAAGCGTCATGTACTGATAAAGGAGAGAGCTTTGTTTATACAGCTGGGTTCTTGGCTCAAGTGCTCAAGTTAATGCATTTTAGCAAATGGAGAAGGAAAAATGGGGATTTTGGGGCCCATTTCAGACTGACTGCACAGTCAGATTTTAGATTTGGGAAACCCATTCGTTCACAAGAAGCGTTTGGGGCCAGAGAAAGACCTTAGAGCCCACGTTTTGCATTTGCAGCATCTCAGACAGGAATTGACTCAGAGAGGTTTTAATATGCCTGAGTCTCTGTTTGCAATCCTTATCCTGGATTCCCTAGACAATAGTTACCATGCTGTGGCAAGCCATCTGGCAACTTTACCTGCGCAGGAACTCACTGCTTCAAAGGATTTGGAGACCCTCCAAAATGAATATGATAGGAGGAACGCAGCGGAACCAGCTTGTGTGTTTCAGGGGGGAGCAGTGTGGGACAGCATTCCAGCCTCCAGGGGGAGCCAAGGTGTTGGCAGCTGTGAAGTGCTGGCACTGTGGAAATGAAGGCCACTTGCAGCGTCTTTGTCCAAAGGCTAAAGGGAAACAAAAGAAAAAGCCTGCAGATGGTTGGAAGCAGGGAGGGGGTGAGAAACCCAGGCCTGTGCAAAACAAGACTTTGTTTGCTAGCACTGCTGCTGCAAAGGCCAAAGGCCATTTTATTGTCAATTCTGGAGCCACGAGGCACATCTGTGGAAGTTGACACCTGTTTATTTCCTTTACGCCTCAGGTTGGGGAATCCAACAGGCTGATGGTAAGACTTTGAGAATTGCAGGAGTTGGGCCAGTGAAACTGGCAAGTCTGCACACCACCATCAGCAAAGTACTTTTTGTTCCACATTCTGCAGACAATTTGCTCAGCATCCCACAGCTGACTGAGCAAGACTTTGAGATTTTTCTTCAAGAAGCGCATCTGCGTTATTAAGAAGGGCAAAGAGGACATTTTGCATGCTAAGTTTGTAGATGGCTTGTTCTTGCTAAATTATGATGACAAAACTGTTGATGTGTCTAATGTTGAATCTTGTTGTGTTGCACAAACTAACAAAGTTCTTCATTCAGGTTGTATTCACGAACAGCACAGAAGATTTGGTCACATGTCATGGCAGGCACTGGCCAAGATGCCTGGGATGGTTCAGGGTTTAACCACAAAGCCCTGTAAGTTTCACATGAAATGTGTCTCTTGTGCAGAAAACAAAGTGAAGGTTGCTCCCAAAGGCAAGGTCTCTAGCAGACAGGCTTCCAAACCCTATCAGCTAGTCCACGCAGACCTGGTTGGTCCACTTGCGCCCTCTTTGGGTGGAACAAGGTACTTCATGGTTTTAAGTGATTCTTTTTCCAGGTACATTCATGTGTTTATGCTCCAGCAGAAGTCAGAAGCGTTTCCTAGGTTCAAGGCGTTCTGTGCTTGGCTGGAGAATGCTCACAATAAACGCATTGGCTGTTTATTTTCTGATCGAGGCGGTGAATTCACTTCTCAGCAGTTTGAAGCTTTCCTGACTGAGAAGGGAATCCAGCACGACCTCTCAAGTCCCAGATCTCCATGGGAGAATGGACTTTGCAAGTGGACAGGCCAAAATTTGCTGCAAGGCCTAAAAACCTTGTTGCATGATGCCAATCTCCCTGAGAAATATTGGGCAGAGTCTTTGAATACTTTCGTTTATTCATACAACAGGAGATTGTCATCACCTATTGGTTGTACTCCCTATGAGAATATGTTTGGTAAGAAACCTTGTGTCAAGCACATGAGAATCTTTGGTTCTGACATGTGGGTCCACACCCCACAGAGCAGCAAGCTTGGGAAGCATGGGGCACATGGTTTGTTCATGGGGTACGAAAAAGGTGCATACAGGGTATTCATGACTGACTCTCAGCCCGTTAGGATCACAAAGAGTGTTGAGTACAATCCTAAGTGGGGGGGGGGGGGGTTATGTGGGAATTTTCCTTTTTAAAAACAAAAAAATATTAAATTTTCCATTTTAACAATCCAATCAAATCACATTAAGTATTCCAAATTATACAAATACATATCATATAGTTCAAACAATCTGCCAAATTATAAATTTTTATAATTTTAAAAATGCATCTGCTAGTCGTACACCACACTGTACAGATGCATTCTAGGCAAGCTGAATTTCATTGCTTGATGTTCAAGACCTGACATAGCTGTAAGCACTAACCTGCTTAGCAGACATGCCAACAATCCTACTGTTCAGGATTGGAAAGCTCTGAAGCGCATAGCCCGCTATTTGAAGGGGACTTTGCACTACAGACTGAGGTTCACTAGTCAGAAGACTGGAGGTCTTGAAATCTTTGCAGATGTTTGCTTTGGAAGTGATACCACAGATGGTACAAGCACTTCTGGAGTATGCTACATGTACAGCCATTGTCTGTTTGACTGGTTGTGCAAAAAGCAGACAACAGTAAACCTAAGTTCCTGTGAAGCAGAACTCAATGCCCTGTCATTTTCACTCATGGATTGTGAATGGTTCAGGACATCAGAGCTTCTGTGAAATGTCCTATACAGGTGTATCAAGACAATAGATCCTGTTTGGCTTTGCTGAACTCAGAGAGTTGCAAGCAAAGAACCAAATACTTGCAGATTAAATCCTTGTGTTTATACCATTCTTGTTGTCTGTCTGTATTCATTTACCACTCCTGTTAGTTATATTACGTAGTTTCCTTATACATTTCCCTTCTTCTTATTTTCATTATCCATCACTGTTCTTAATCTTTCCTGTTATGAGGTCTGTTTCCAATTCTACTGGTTTTACTATTTCATCTTATGTTTCCTGTACACAACATAAATTTTCCCTATTCTTTTTGAAATGTTTCCTCGCCCTGTTGTCGATTTTCCCCTGTTAGTTTGGCTATTTCTGCATATTCCATTACCTTCTGTCGCCATTCTTCTACTGTTGGTAATTGCTGCTGTTTCCAAACCTGGGCTCTGAAGAGCAAGTATAAATGTAAAATGTAATACAATATGTGTATGTGGAGTATCTAATTGAAAAACTAATAAAGATTATTTGAAAAAAAAAGGAAAAAAGGAAAAATGGTGGCTCGTATTTTAATTCTGGTGCCCAGACAAATGCCATTGCAGAAGGCCAGCATTTGCCCACTGAAGCCAATTAGTGCAGGAGACTAATGAGTCTTTAGCTGAGGATTATGAGGAGGGTGGTGTGTGTGTGCATGCGTGTCCGTGCGTGTGTGCCCCAGCCTTTCCGTACAGAGCCGGCCAACTGTCCATGCATAAGAATTGCAAACTCCCCCAAACTGCTGCTATTCCCAGGCTCACTTGGGAGGACACTATTCAAACAGCTTCAGCCATGAGAGGTCTGTAAATAGCCTGTCTACCATCTGCTGCAAAAAGATGTCCTTCAGAGAGGGAGAGAAATGTGCAGAGATAGGGATGCGGCCCTGCTCCTGGAAACTTCTTGCACCCAAGGTGTTGACCACCCATATCATGCTCTCATGGCAGGACTGAGCCCTGAACCTGTAATGTAGTGATAAATTGAGCAGAGTCTCTGATCAGGTGCAGAGTGCCTTTCTGCCTACCGCCCTGAATGGTACCCAACCAAAGATGCAGACTTTTTTGAGGAGGGGAGGAAAAGAAAACACGCACAGACAGAGCTATAACTGAATTGAAAACTTTATTGGAATGTCTTATTTGGTAAGATAGTTCACCACTAACCAATGCTCAGAAGGACCTTCTGAGTAAAATGTTGAGAAGGGAAACACTTAAGAGCACTTTTTATTTCAGAAGGAAAAAAACACATACAGGCAGAGCCTGGCACTTCCAAACTGTCTTCTCCAACTCTTTCAAACCAGAAGAGACACACAAAAGTAGTCCAAACATTATATGTGGAGCAGAAAATGCTGCAAAGTGTAATCAAAACCCACAGGGAAATATATATGAGAATGCAACTAACAGATAACCAATGCAAACTATAAAAGGAGCACCGGACTTGCTCAACTCATAGCTGCAAGGCCTCGGAGAAAGGTCTCCCAAAATGAAGCCCCAAGGGGGAGAGTGGTTTCAGTGTATCTGAGGCACAACAAACTCGCTCTCATGGTGGCCCATGGGCCACAGAAACCATCCTTGTGGCCAACCTGGCCACTACCTGCAGAGGGACAGACGGGGTGCGGGGGCCTTCCAATGGGTAGCTGTACTGGGCCTTTTTCTCTCCATCTTTTCCCAGCCATCTAGCTAGAGGACCATGCCTGGAGAGCAGGTCGGGAGCTCGGGCAGATGCCTCCTCTCTCACACACCCTGGGAGAAGACTCCTCTCCCGCCCAGTTAGGAAAGCCAACCTCCACCCAAAGCATCCCCTAAACAGCCTCCAAGGGCAGTCCCCACACAGCTTAGCCCCATGGCTTTTAGAGAGCGAGAGCCTGGAACTCAGGAGGAATCACACCAAAATGCAGGCAAGGGTTGGGGTTTGCACCCGCAGCTGCCTGGTGGGGAAACCAGGCGACCTGGAGCTTCTCAATGGCATGTATGAAAGTCAGAACTGGGAGAGGTCGCCTGTGGGGAGGGGATGACAAGACATTCACCCTTCCCTGTCACCCTACACCCCCCCCCCCAATCCTGGGGCCTGACCTATCTGCCACCACCCTTGCACCTCTGCTGCCGTGAGTCTCTTCCCCAGACGAAGGGGGGACAGAGAGCCTTGCTTTGCGCTCTCAAGTCCGCTTGGCGTGGAGCATTTGAATCAGGAGGCTGTTGCAGGGCACGTCCCCGCTCAGGTGCTTGTGGTACAGGTACTCCTCCGCTTGCATGCTCAGGGACCGGACGTCAGCCAGCTGTATCAGAAGCTGGCGGAACTTGTCTGTGGCGTGTGGGTAGTTGCAGAGGGTGTACTCCATCAGGGCTGCATTGGCCTTTTCCTGGGCTTCCTTCACCACACTTGAATTCTCCACGAATTTCACATCTGCAGCAGGGGGGAGGGGGAGGGGAAATAAGGGGGGGGATGCATTGAATGGGGTAACCTCTCTTGAATGGAGGGACTTCCTCCTGGGCACACAGGTCGCAAACATGGAAGGTGTCGCTTGCAAAGCTCGCACAAGCCATCGGCTGATACCTGCAAAACGGCTGAGGTTGATGGAGAGGCTCCCCTGTGAGGAGAGCCTGCAGCGGTCGGGGCTTTTTAGTGTAGAGAAAAGGGGACCGGAGGTGACCTGACGGAAGCATAAACAATTGCATGTGGTGTGGAGAAAGCGGAGTTTCCCCCCTCCCTCTCGCATGATGACACCAGAACTCGTGGGCATCCAATGAGGCTGAATGTTGGAAGATTCAGGACAGAGAAAAGGAAGTAGTTCTTCAAGCAGCTCAACATTAAACTATGGAACTCCCTCCCACAGCAGGCAATGGTGGCCACCAATTTGGAGAGCCTTGATGGAGGTTTGGACAAATCCATGGAGGAGGAGGAGACGAGCCACAATTACTGCGCTCTGCCTCCATGGTCAGAGGCAGCGACGCTTCTGAATACCAGATGCAGGAAACCACAGGAGGGGAGATCTGCTCTTGTGCAAGGATCCTGCTTGCTGGTTTCCCACAAGCATCTAGTCAGCCACTGTGAGAACAGGACTAGATAGCACATTGGCCTGATCCAGCTAATGGCTCTTCCTACCTTCATAAGCTTCATCTGGCCATCTGCCTGGATGAACAGGGTCTGACCTTGCCAGCCTTATGCTTTGCAGATGAGCATCAGGCTGGTAAAGGCTATGCAAGATAAATAAACCATATCTGACAAGCGATCTTCTTCTTACTTTCCGATGTTCCCTAAACAAACCTTCACTTCAAAGCCACTCTGTTGTGTTCCTCTCTAAACACCAGCTGGAGGGATTGGGGCTTTATCTGTTTGGCCTTCCCAGGTGAAAATAGGGCTCAGCTGACATGGAAACCATGATCCAAGGTGCCTCAAGCAGCTCAGCCAAAGAACAAGGGGTAGGAGGATGAGAGAGACGGGTGTGAAGGTGCAGTGATAAGCACATCCCTCTTTAGCTGTCGCCCACCTGCCTGAAAATGTGCCTGCTCTATGCACACTGCTCTTGAAAACTCGGCAAAAGCTGCCAATGCAAACTTCCTTCCTTGGGCCTGACTTCATCTGTGGGGCGTGGAGGGGGGCCACTGGGGGAGGGCAGGGGCCAAGCAACAGCAGTGGGAGGGGGCTTTAGCTCAATGGTGGGCGGCCACCTGTTCCTCCTATTCTTGCCACGCTCACAAAGGGGAGATGAGACAGGGCCTTTTCAAGGCTAACTGGGAAGACACAGCGGGCCCTCTGGGGGTGTCGCCAAAATCTCTCCTCCCTCCCTCTCACTTCCAACACTCAGCCTAGAACCACAGAATTCTGGCCTCACCTCCAAAAGAGCATTGGAGGGGCTTTGAAAAAATGGCGGACGAGGTGGAGCAGCAACAAACCACAAATACTGTAGAAGAGCCCTTGGATCTCATCAAGCTTAGTCTTGATGAACGAATTGATGTAAAAATGAGAAATGACCGAAAACTTCGAGGCAGATTATTTGCTTGTTACCAGCACTTAAATAAGATTTTGGGTGATGTTGAGGAGACTGTGACAACAATAGAAATGGATGAAGAAACCTATGAAGAGATTTATAAATCTACCAAAAGGAATACAGTGGTACCTCGGGTTAAGTACTTAATTCGTTCCGGAGGTCCGCTCTTAACCTGAAACTGTTCTTAACCTGAAGCACCACTTTAGCTAATGGGGCCTCCTGCTGTCGCCGCGCCGCCAGAGCACGATTTCTGTTCTCATCCTGAAGCAAAGTTCTTAACCCGAGGTACTATTTCTGGGTTAGCGGAGTCTGTAACCTGAAGCGTATGTAACCCGAGGTACCACTGTATTCCGATGCTGTTTGTCCGAGGAGATGGAGTTGTACTTGTAGCTCCTCCACTGTGGGTTGGCTGAAACCATGAAGAAAATGGTCATTGAATGTTGGAAGATTCAGGACAGAGAAAAGGAAGTAGTTCTTCATGCAGCACATTATTAAGTTATATCGTTCAAGAGAGTGTGTTCAGAAAGGACTCATTCAGGTGTCCTACATGCCTGGAAATGAAATTCCTGTAGATCTGTTGTCTAAGGTTGTTAACAGAGAGCAACATAAGGTTTATGTACAAAGGTTGCAATTGTGTTGAATTACAGGTACCAGAGGCAACACAGAAAGCTTGTGAACCTGGGATTCGGCTGGCACCCTTTGTGCCTCCCCTACTCGTGGGGAAACCCTGTTTTGGGGATCCAGAGTGACGTGGGGTGAGTGGCGCGGTGCTTTGAATCGACTGCTTCTTTCACGGAGTGAAGCCACATTGCTGTGGCCGGAGAGCGCTGACTTTTTCCTGTGGACAACTGGATTTTAAACAACTACTCGTGAGTAAAACGGAAAATTGGATTCTTAAATACTTTAATTCAGCACTGAAACGGGAAGGTTATAAACAGGAGGTCCGCCTCCCGTTTTTGTAAATAGACTGAAGCAAAGACGTTACAAGTTAAAGCCTTTGAAAGCTTTTGGCAAAGGATTAAATTTCCACCGGTTTAAAATACAAAACCCCCCTTGGAAGCAGGAGAAGAGGGGGAAAATTTGGATCTAGTGAGCCTGCAGGAGAGAGTGAAAAATCAAATTACCACTGCTCTGAACCTGGGAACGGGCTGCCAGATGACGTTTGGAGAGAGTGCATTTGACAGAACGGATTTGACAGCTAGCTAAATAAGAGTAAGATACTGTTTCCATTGTCCTTTTCTGTGTTTAAAAAAGAGGAAAAGTAACTGAAAATTTATCTTTAATGCTTGAGTTGTGCCTGAAAGAACTGATACAAGTGGAGACTGTTTCCCTCTAGAGGGAGCTTTTGAAACTGTTACAGGGAATGTAACTGGGGGATTTCCAGCTGCAGATAAGGATTCTGAGAACCAGAGAGAGACCTTGGACCATTTAAAAATGTTGACAGGAGAGGCCATTGTGACTGTTTTATGTAAGATAAGCTGTTCGCTGGGACAGCTTCACAAGAAGATGGATGACATGACTTTTAAAGTTGATAATTTGGAACAGAAAGTGACCAATTTGAGTCAAAAAGCGAACACCAACACAGAAATAATTCAGGACTTGGTACAGGAACCCATTTTGGCAGGACAAATGGTGGAGGAGAAGGAGGAGAAGGAGAATGCTGCTGTTGTTGAACATAAAATAATACAAGTGAGATCTGTGGCTTTACAGAAGCAAATTGAGGACTATAAGTTGAGGCCTTTTATGATTGAATCTAGGAAAAGTCAGACTCGGAGGAATGGATCCCGGCTTGGATTAAAGAAGGAAAGTTGGAAAGAGCCCTCTATGCAGGGATTAACTGACTTTTGGGACATGGACTCGGACCTGGAGGAGATTGAAGTTTTGGGGGCCTTTGGACTTGGAGGAATCTTGAAATATGCCCTGAAATACTTTATGGACTATAGCTTTAACTATGGAAATTTAGCTGATCTGTTCAGAAGAAAGAAAGAAAAGGATTGATAGGTTGGAGTTTCCCCGAGATTTGCTCTTTAGCATTAAAGAAAATTAAGAAGACCTGCAGAAGGGACTTGGAAAAGAGTTAAGAGCCTCGGACATAAGATCACCAGGTTGATGGACTTTATGGAGTTGACGGAAAGGACTGGCAGAATCCGAAACCTGGGAGAGGAGATGGTGGAAGAAGATTGGAAAATTTAAAGTTTATATATAGACTTATGGTAAAACTAATGAGTGATAGAAAAACGGTGGAATGATATTTTTTTTATGGGCTTAGCAGAAATGTTATAAGGAGTTAAGCATATATAAGTATTTTAGTTTTAATGGAAAATAAGGTTAAAAAATATGTTATTTACAATATCACAGAAAATGGAGAAAGATGGAAAGGATTTGCTGAAACAATTAATAGAAGTGGAATACAAAAAGGGAAGTGAGAGGAGGTCGAGGAAACAAGGGAATGAAAGATAGAGTATGGAAAAGAGATGATGTATGTTTTTAAATTGTTTTTGTTTTGTTTCATTTAGGGTTAAGGTTAGGGAGTGGGGTTTGTTTAGTTTAGTTTAATGTGTTTAGTTTTGAGTTTAGGTTGTGTTTTGTATTGTCTATATATTGTATTGTATTGTTTTTTTTCTTTTTTCTTTTTTCTTTTGTTTTTTCCCCTGTTTTTTCTTTCTTGTTCCCCCCCCCCCTTTTTGTAATCTATAAAAGTAATAAATATTGGTTTTTTTTAAAGAAAAAGGAATTTCATTTCCTGGCATGTAGGACACGTGAATGAGTCCTTTCTGAATACACTCTCTTGCACAATGTAGCTTAATCTGCAAGTACTTGGTTCTTTGCTTGCAACTCTCTGAGTTCAGCAAAGCCAAACAGGATCTATTGTCTTGATACACTTGTATAGGACATTTCACAGAAACTCTGATGTCCTTAAACAGTTGCATCAACCATTCACAATCCATGAGTGAAAATGACAGAGCATTGAATTCTGCTTCACAGGAACTTAGGCTTACTGTCGTCTGCTTCTTGCACAACCAGTCAAACAGACAGTGGTTGTACATGTAGCATACTCCAGAAGTGCTTGTACCATCCGTGGTGTCACTTCCAAAACTAGCATCTGCAAAGATTTCAAGACCTCCAGTCTTCTGACTGGTGAACCTCAGCCTGTAGTGCAAAGTCCCTTTCAAATTGCGGGCTATGCGCTTCAGAGCTTTCCAATCCTGAACAGTAGGATTGTTGGCATGTCTGCTAAGCAGGTTAGTGCTTACAGCTATGTCAGGTCTTGAGCATCTAGCAATGAAATTCAACTTGCCTAGAATGCATCTGTACAGCGAAGTGTCAGAAAATGCTTCAGCAGTACTATCTATCTACCTGGTAACCTGTCACCATCAGTGTGTCTGCTGGGTTTGCATCAACCAAATTCAACCTGGTTAATACATCAGCAATTTTCTGTGTTTGATGTACCAGAAAATTACCTACTTGGTCCCTCTCCACCTGCAGAGAAAGATAGTTGGATACCTCACCAAGATCCTTCATGTCAAAGTACTCCTTCAGCTGAGCGAGGGTGCTTTGGTACAAAGCCTGATTCTTCCAAAACATCAGAAGATCATCAACAAAACATAAACAATACAGTTTGTTTTGCCCCTCCTCCTTGACAAACACACATGGATCAGCTTTGCCCTGGTGAACCCCTAGAGAAAGCAATGTCTCAGTGAGTTTTGTGTTCCAACTCTTGGCACTCTGCTTGAGACCATATAAGGATTTCCTCAGTTTACAGACCATTCCCTTCTGTATCTGCATCCCGTCAGGTGGAAGCATATACAGCTCCTCCCCCAAAACCCCGTACAAAAAAGCTGTATTAATGTCATGATGGGAAACATGCAGTTTCTCCTCTGCAGCAATCTTGAGCATTAGCTGAATGCTCTCATACTTGATGGTGGGTGAGTAGGTTTCATGATAATCCTGTCCTGGTACCTGTGAAAAACCTCTGGCAACCAACCTGGCTTTGTGTCTGACAACCTTGCCATTCTGGTCTGTCTTGGCCTTGAAGACCCATTTGCTGCCAACCAGTCTCATTCCTGGGACTACCGGTACCAGCTCCCAAGTTTGGTTCCTATTCAAGGAATCAACTTCAGCCTTCATGGCATTAAGCCAAGGCTCAGCATCTTTAGAGGTTAACTCCTGAACCTCTTTGAAGCTTGAAGGTTCCCACACCTTCTCTGAGCTACTAAGAACAGCAGTTGCTGTCTTAGCAAACTCATCAGCAAATCTCTTTGGAGGTTTGCCTTTCGTGGCCCTTTCAGATCTGCGAACTAGACGCAAGTCTTCTTCACTCATCTCCTCCTTCTTAGGAGAAAAATGACCAATGGTGAACAGTGGTTCTTTCAGTTCATTGTCAGACGCATCAGATGGTCTGACTGAGGCCTTTGCACTCTTGTAGTCTGCTGAGTCATCACTGTCGCTGACACCAGCAGCAGCGCTGCCCACTGAGCTGGAATCTGAACTCTGATCATCATTATCATCATCCTCAGCTTCCTCAGCTTCCTCTTCTACCTCAACATTATCTGCTTTTGTCACATCACCTTCATCCTCCTCTGGGTAACTCTGGAAAATTCCCACATTTTCCCCCCACTTAGGATTGTACTCAACACTCTGTGAACTTAATGGACTTAGAGTCAGTCATCCATACTCTGTATGAACCTTTTTTGTACCCCATGAACAAACCATGTGCCCCACGCTTCCCAAGCTTGTTGCTCTGTGGGGTGTGGACCCACATGTCAGAACCAAAGATTCTCATGTGCTTGACGTAAGGTTTCTTACCAAACATCTTCTCATAGGGAGTACAACCAATAGGTGATGACAGTCTCCTGTTATAGGAATAAACGAACGTGTACAAAGACTCCCCCCCAAAACTTCTCAGGGAGATTGGCATCATGCAACAAGGTTTTTAGGCCTTGAAGCAAAGTTTGGTTTGCTCGCTCAGCAAGTCCATTCTGCCATGGCGATCTAGGCGTTGAGAGGTCATGCTGGATTCCCTTCTCAGTCAGGAAATCTTCAAACTGCTGAGAAGTGAACTCCCCACCTTGATCAGTAAACAAACAGCCGATATGTTTACTGTGTGCATTCTCCAACCAAGCACAGAATGCCTTGAACCTAGGAAATGCTTCCGATTTTTGCTGGAGCATAAACACATGAATGTACCTGGAAAAAGAATCAATTAGAACCATGAAGTACCTTGCTCCACCCAAAGAGGCCGCAAGTGGACCAACCAGGTCTGCATGGACTAGCTGGTAGGGTTTGGAAGCCTGCCTGCTAGACTTCTTGCCTTTTGGAGCAACCTTCACCTTGTTCTCTGCACAAGATACACATTTCATGTGAAACTTACAGGGCTTGATGTTCAAACCCTGAACCAACTCAGGCATCTTGGCCAGTGCCTGCCATGACATGTGAGCAAATCTTCTGTGTGCCTCGTGAATGCATCCTGCATGAATAACTTTGTTAGTTTGTGCAACACAACAAGAATCAACATTAGACACAGCAGCACCATTGTCATCATAAGTTATACAGAACAAACCATCTATAAACTTTGCATGCAAAATGTCCTCTTTGCCTTTCCTGATGACACAGACGCTCCTCTTGAAGGAAATCTCAAAGCCACGCCCAGTCAGCTGTGGGACACTGAGCAAATTGTCTGCAGAATCTGGAACATAAAGTACATCTTTGATGGTTGTGTGCAGACTTGCCAGTCTCACATTCCCAACTCCTGCAATTCACAACGTCTTTCCATCAGCCTGGTGGATCTCACCATCTTGAGGCGTGAAGGAGATAAAAAGATGTTTATCTTTGGCCAAATGCCGCGTGGCTCCCGAATCTACAACAAACCTGGCCTTGGCCTTTGGAGCAGCTTTTCCAGCAAGCAAAACCTTGTTTTCCACTGGTGTGGGCTTTTGCTGCTTGCCCCCCTGCTCCTGGCCATCAAACTTGCCTTTAGCCTTTGGTGAAGCATTGCCAGCAAACAAAGCCTTGTTTTCCACTGGCGTGGGCTTTCCACCCCCCTTCTGCTTCGGGACATCTGCAGGGTTCTGTCTTTGTTTACTTCTGGCCTTCCGGCCTCTGCAGAGACGATGATCTTGGTTCTCATGAGAAACAGAGCTCTCAGCTGCCGACTCCTTGGCTCCCCCTGGAGGCAGGAATGCTGCCTGGGATGACATCACAGTCAGCTCCCCCTGCAGCTTGCAACCGGTGCCCTCAGCATCCCTGCAATCACTCGCATTCTGGGAAACAGCCAGGACCTCCGATGCAGTCAAACTCTGGGCTGGGATGACCGGCAGACGGGCTACTTTCAAAGCATTCCACATCTGACGTGCTGTGGTATTGCCAGCTAGCGTAGCAATTTCCTCCAGAGAGACGGACAAGACAGTTACGTCTATGGCCCTTGAATCTTCGGCCTTCCATCTATCTGTCAGAGGAACTGGAGGGGCTTCACACACAGTATGCCACACTCCAAACTGTCGTAGTAGACTTTCACACCATTTTGCCCAGGTCTCATAATTTTGGCCATTTAACTTAGGGCACTGAGTGCCTTCAGAGGCTTGGAAAAACTCCATTCCAGCTCTTTTACTTGAGCCGTGAGTCTTTTTCACTTCAGAGACTCCTTATCTTGGCACCCATAAATCACGAAGCCTTTGGCGCGGCTCCCAGGCCAATTAGTCTGCCGGAGTTCAAAGAGGCTGCCGCGGCAACAGAAAAGTCTTACTTTTCTCCACATACCTCACAGTCTCTCGCAGTCTTACTCTCCTGTAAGTGCCGTGAATCTGGGCCCGAAACCTGTTGTTGGGATACTGCCAGGGGGACAGAGGCCATCATGACTCCACGTCGCCTCCGGACAATCCATCGATCTCCTGTAGATACGCAGTATCAGTCAATTAGCGACACGAGCCTCTGAAATAACATGCCACATTCCAAGGCTGGTGCACGCTTTTTCAGCAGAGTTCGCACAGCGAAAGATGCACTCAGGAGAGCATTATTTACAACTTTATTCAGCATTGGTCAGAACAAAGAAAAAAACATGACTGCCTGCTTCGATGTTCAGGCGCAGAGAGAGAAACAACAGCAGAAACTTCATAGAATCATAGAGTTGGAAGAGACCACAAGGGCCATCGAGTCCAACCCCCTGCCAAGCAGGAAACACCATCAGAGCACTCCTGACATATGGTTGTCAAGCCTCTGCTTAAAGACCTCCAAAGAAGGAGACTCCACCACACTCCTTGGCAGCAAATTCCACTGTCGAACAGCTCTTACTGTCAGGAAGTTCTTCCTAATGTTTAGGTGGAATCTTCTTTCTTGTAGTTTGGATCCATTGCTCCGTGTCCGCTTCTCTGGAGCAGCAGAAAACAACCTTTCTCCCTCCTCTATGTGACATCCTTTTATATATTTGAACATGGCTATCATATCACCCCTTAACCTCCTCTTCTCCAGGCTAAACATGCCCAGCTCCCTTAGCCGTTCCTCATAAGGCATCGTTTCCAGGCCTTTGACCATTTTGGTTGCCCTCCTCTGGACACGTTCCAGTTTGTCAGTGTCCTTCTTGAACTGTGGTGCCCAGAACTGGACACAGTACTCCAGGTGAGGTCTGACCAGAGCAGAATACAGTGGCACTATTACTTCCCTTGATCTAGATGCTATACTCCTATTGATGCAGCCCAGAATTGCATTGGCTTTTTTAGCTGCCGCGTCACACTGTTGGCTCATGTCAAGTTTGTGGTCAACCAAGACTCCTAGATCCTTTTCACATGTACTGCTCTCAAGCCAGGTGTCACCCATCTTGTATTTGTGCCTCTCATTTTTTTTGCCCAAGTGCAATACTTTACATTTCTCCCTGTTAAAATTCATCTTGTTTGTTTTGGCCCAGTTCTCTAATCTGTCAAGGTTGTTTTGAAGTGTGATCCTGTCCTCTGGGGTGTTAGCCACCCCTCCCAGTTTGGTGTCATCTGCAAATTTGATCAGGATGCCCTTGAGTCCATCATCCAAGTCGTTGATAAAGATGTTGAATAAGACCGGGCCCAAGACAGAACCCTGTGACACCCCACTAGTCACTCTTTTCCAGGATGAAGAGGAACCATTGATGAGCATCCTTTGGGTTCGGTCAGTCAGCCAGTTACAAATCCACTGAGTGGTAGCATAGTCAAGACCACATTTTACCAGCTTCTTTACAAGAATATCATGGGGCACCTTGTCAAATGCCTTGCTGAAATCAAGGTAGGCTACATCCACTGCGTTCCCTTCATCTACCAGGCTTGTAATTCTGTCAAAAAACGAGCAGGAAATACGTAGGCTGTGACTGACAACAGCCTGTCCCCTTTTAAGGTGGAACGGAAATATCCTAACAATGTGGAGTCATAGTATGTCACATGTCTGTTTACTTCCAGCACAGTCTGCTGGGAACTTCCATTGTATATTGCTTTTGCTGTACTGCTGTGTGTTTTTTTTGTCCGTCCCCCCCAATTTTTTATTCATTTTATAACACAAATAAACAACACAAACAGAAAAACAAACAATACAAACAGATTCTTGTCTTATCCTTATTCTTTCTAAACATTGTTAGGTGGGCTTCCCCAAGTCCCCACTATCTGATTTTCATTTTGCCTCATCTTTAGCAGTTTACATATATCATAATTTCTAACCATATTTTTTATCACACTTACTGTAGCCATAAAAATCTTCACATTTTATCACTTACAAATAATACTATTTTAAAATACACTATCTTCTACTTCTAACCCTACAGCCTATATCCACTTCCAAAGCTATTCTAAGATTTAAATATTAACATATTTTTTGAAATATTCCTTAAATATTTATTCCTTAAACTTCTTCCAATCTTCTTCCACCGTCTCTCCTCTATGGTCTTGGAGTCTCCCGGTCAGTTCGGCAAGTTCCATTAGTCCATCATCTTCATCTGCCGTTCTTCGATAGTTGGTAAATCTTGTTTCTTCCAATTCTTCACTAGCAATATTCTCGCAGCTGTTGTGGCATACAAAAAAAAGGTAACATCCTTTTTGGGGATTCCACAATTTCTCCCAATCCACCATCATGCTATTGTGCCCCACATCCCTGGCCCATTCAATCATTACGGATTTCACTTGTTCATCTTTCATATGCCATTCCAGCAATAAATTATACATCTTAGATAGGTTTTTCGTTTTTGTATCTAATAATTCTGTTTCCAGTTTGGATTTCTCTGTTTGAAAACTGATTTTCTTATCCATTTTAAACACTTCATTTATCTGGATGTACTGGAACCAATCATCTAATTTATCTTTCAACTGATCATAAGATTTTAATCTAAATTGGTCCCCTACTTCCGTTTCTTATTCAGTTTGGAACCTGCAACTTATCCGAACTCTTGAATTATCTTCAGTGCTTTGATTGCACTGATCTCAGGGTCCTGTAAAGTCAATACCAAATCATCAGCAAAGGCTTTTAACTTATATTGTTTAGTTCCCACTACTATGCCTTTAAATTCTTCATCTTTCCTTATCATATTCAACAGCACCTCTAGGACAAAAATAAAAAGCAGGGGGGAAAGTGGGCACCCTTGCCTGGTTCCCTTCTCAATCCTAATTTCTTCTGAAACCACATTGTTAATTATAATTTTTGCTTTCTGCATCAATACCATTTAATTTGCATCAATTGCATCATTACCATTTAATTTTTTTTGACCTACCCCCATATTACATACGTTCTGTTTCATAAAACTCCAAGAAACATTATCAAAGCCTTTCTCTGCATCAATAAACATTAACATTGCTTTAGTATTCTTTTTTACCTCTACTCTTTCCAACACATCCACTATGTTCCTAATATTATCTTTCATATGCCTCTCAGGTAAAAAACCTGATTGATCTTTATGCATGTGCTTATTCAAAACCTTCTTCAGTCTTGTAGCCAAAATATTTGCAAATATTTTATAATCCACATTCAACAAAGAAATTGGTCGGTAATTCTTTACATGAGCTCTATCTGTATCTGGTTTGGGTATCAGAGTGACGAATGCCTCTTTCCAGGACTCGGGTGCTTTGTCCCCCTGTAATATTTTGTTACAAACATGCATCCATGATTGTATCAGCCAATCCTTAAATATTTTATAATATTTGGATGTTAAACCATCAGGTCCCGGTGCTTTGCCTATTTTCATTTGGGCAATTGCCCCTTCAACTTCTTGTCTTGTAATCAGTTCATTTAGTAGGTTCCTTAAATATTTTATAATATTTGGATGTTAAACCATCAGGTCCCGGTGCTTTGCCTATTTTCATTTGGGCAA
Source organism: Podarcis pityusensis (assembly GCF_964106645.2). NCBI lineage: Eukaryota > Metazoa > Chordata > Lepidosauria > Squamata > Lacertidae > Podarcis > Podarcis pityusensis. Next base: position 32,078,919 of record NC_138045.1, on the reverse strand, counting down.
TTGCCCCTTCAACTTCTTGTCTTGTAATCAGTTCATTTAGTAGGTTCTTTTTGTCCGCTGGAATTTTCTGCAATCCATTTTTCTCCAAAAACTGTTCCATTTTTTCCTTTTCTTCTTTTTCTTTTTTGTAAAGCTGCTTGTAGTACTTTTGAAAACATTTTCTAATCTCTGATGGGTTCTCAATATTCTTACCATCCTCCATAATATTAATTATTGTACTCTCCTTCTGTCTCTTTTTCAATTGCCAAGCCAGTAATTTTCCGCATTTATTTGCCGATTCAAAAGTCTTTTGTTTCATCAATTTAATTTTCCATTCAGTTTCTCGGTTTACTATTTGTGAATACTGAGATTGTAACGCTTTAATTTCCTTTTGAATCTGTTGATTTTTTTGGTTACATCTCAGTTTTTTCTCTTTCTCCTTTAATTGAGACAGAATTTTTTCCCCTTTTGCTCATTCTGTGCTTTCTTCCTGATAGAATTCTGTTGAATCAGAAAACCTCGCACTACCGCTTTACTTGCATCCCATACAACCCTTGCTTCAATTCCAGGATTCAGGTTCAACTCAAAATAGTCCTTTAGGGTCTTCTGAGCTTTATTTACAATCAAATCATTTCTCAGTAAAGCATCATTCATCCACCATCTAAAAGAACCCTGTAGAGACAATTTTAACTCTGTCACCACAGCATTATGATCGGAACAAGTCCTTGGGCAAATATCAGATTTAGTCACTCTTGGGGTTAAGTCTTTAGTTAGCCGTATATAATCCAGACGCCTGCACGATAGATTTGCAACTGAAAAGATTTAAAATCTTTCTCCATTGAATTCCTCAATCTCCAAATGTCCACCAGGTCAAACTGGTCCACCATCTCAAAAACGTCTTTGGTAGCCTCCCATCATTAGTAAGCTTTTGCCTTTGGGTTCTATCCATCATTGTTGAGACTACACCGTTCAAATCCCCCATCAAGACAATTTTGTAATCCATAAGAGTGGCCTGTAAATTTTTAAAGAATTCCGACTTGCCCTCATTTGGTGCATAGATTCCAAGCATCAAGAGCTTTTTGCCTTGTACTGTCAATTCCACTGCAACATATCTTCCAACATCATCCTTGAAGATCATTTTGGGACTGAATTTCTCTTTAACATAAATCACAACACCTCTTTTTTTAACCCTATCTGAAGAGATAAATTCCTGGCCTAATTTTTTATTTTGCAGAATTTTCCTGTGGGTTCTTATTACATGAGTTTCTTGTAAACATATCTATAATGGTATGGGGTTGCTCGTGCGTAAGTTGCCGCCTCTCCTGGCTATGTTGCCTTGTTAAACCTTTCTGTCTGGACAGCCCTTCAATTCGTGGCTGCCTCAGTCGCTAGCAGAATCCGTCAGTGGGTGTTTCGTAAACCTTTTCCAACATAAAAGTTGTTTGACACCCAGTCTCCTCCTACTTTCTCTGCGCGGAAGTCTCCTGCGCAGGGAGGGCGTGGGTAGCGGAGGACCAGTGCTCTCCCCGCTGGTGTCCGATGAAGAGTCTGGGAGCCCTCTCTCCGATTCCCCCATCTGCCCCTCCTTATTCCTGGTGTTGCACTGAATTGCTTCCCCATCTGCTGAGCTGCCTCTCTCCCTGCTGGGCCCTTCTCCAGCATCATTAGAGAGCCTCCCCTCCACCTCTATCTCCGATGTCAGTTCCCTGACATCCACCTCCCCCCCAGGACCCCCTCCACCCCCGGCCCAACCTGTTGATCCAACTTCGTCCCTTTCTTCGGCCGACGATGCGGGGAACCCCCGGAAGGAGCTGTCGTCATCCTCAGAGGATTCGAAGCCCGCTTCCCACCCGTTCTGATCCCTTCCCGCGGGGTGGGCCTCCCAGTCTGATTCTTTTTCCTCCGAAACCTCTCCTCCCTCCTCCTCGGAGGCAGGAAAACCCACAAAATCCTCTTCATCGTCTGTGGTTCCAAATTGCTCCTCCCAGAATCTCGCCAGTGGTTTGGGTTTGCCCGGGAACAGGCGGTGGAATTCCTCCACCAGATACCCGTCAGTGATTGCCTCCGCGGGAACCCACGTGTTTTCTGACCCGGGTTCTCCCTCCCAAGCTACCAAGTACTCCACCTGGCGTCCTTGCCACCTTGAATCAAGTATTTCCGTGGCCAAGTGGTGGTGCTCCCTCTCTTCTACCTGCGGGTGTGTGGTGACTTCTCCCTCTCGCCCCGGGAATTCCCTCCCCTCCCTGTACGGTGAGAGTAGGGACCTATGGAACACCGGGTGTATTTTCATGCTGTCAGGCAACTTGAGCTTGAATGCCACGGGGTTCACCTGCTGTGTTACTTCAAACGGTCCCAGCCGCCTTGGCTGCAACTTCTTGCACCCCCCCTTAAAGGGTAACCCTTGGGTTGAGAACCACACTCTGTCCCCCACCCGTATGGTTTCCCCTTCCCTACGGTGCTTGTCTGCCTGCCTCTTGTAAATTTCCTTGGCCCGCTCCAAGTTCATCTTAAGTTGCTGGTGCAGGGCCTCCATTTCTTCCACAAACTGCTCTGCCGCAGGCACGCTCCAACTTTCCTCCCCACTCCCCGGGAAGGCCCTGGGGTGACACCCATAATTGGCCATGAACGGGCTCATTCCCGTGGACACATGTTCAGCGTTATTGTACGCAAATTCAGCCAGCGCTAGTTTCTCCACCCAGTCGTTCTGCCTCTCGCTGACGTAACAGCGTAGGTATTGCTGGAGTATACTGTTCGCTCTTTCTGCTTGCCAGTTGGTTTCCGGGTGTCTCGCTGTCGAGAAGCCCACTTCGACCTGTAGCAAGCTCATGAGCTTCCTCCAGAACTGGGAAGTAAATTGTTTCCCGCGGTGGGAGATAACCCTCGAGGGAGCCCCATGCAACCTGAAGATGTGATCTACAAACAACCTGGCTGTTTCCTCTGCCGTAACCGCATGTGAGCAGGCTATAAAATGGCACATTTTTGTCAGTAAGTCGACCGCTACCATGACTGCTGTCTTTCCCCGGGACTTGGGCAGATCGGTCATAAAATCAATGGACACCACCTCCCAGGGTTTTCCTGGCATGGGTAAGGGTTCCAGTAATCCTGCGGGGGCAGCCCGCTCCCCCTTTGCCCTTTGGCAGTGGTCGCAACCCCGTACATATTCCCGTACATCCTCCCTCACCCTGGGCCACCAGAACTGCCTGGTGACAAGCATCATAGTTTTGTGCTGTCCAAAGTGTCCAGCTGTGGGATTGTCGTGGAGTTGTTTGAGTACCTTCCCCCGTAGGGTCTCCCCCGGTACATACAGCGCCCCCTTATAGTACAGCACCCCTTCCTTCTCCTCAAACCCTCCCTGGGTTTCTCTTCCATCTCGGATTTCCCGGATTTCAGTTTGTGCGAACACGTCGTTTCTAGTGAGTCCGGCCAGTTCTCATTTCCCCACCAAGATTCCCACACCCACCCACCGGTCTTCGGGGATCACGTGTCGTATCTCCGGCGGCCCCTCTCCTTCCCAGTACTCTGGCTTCCTGGAGAGCGCATCTGCTCTCACGTTTTCCTCCCCAGGTACGTATCGGATTTCGAAGGAAAACTTGGAGAACTCCTGTGCCCATCGAATCTGTCTCTGGTTGAGTACTCGTGCGGTCCTCCAGTATTCCAAGTTCTTGTGATCTGTACAAACCTGGATCTTGTGCTGCGCCCCTATTAGAAGATGGCGCCATCGATGAAACGCCGCATAGATTGCAAGCAGTTCACGGTCATACACAGTATAGTTTTGCTCCGATTTGCTCAGCTTTCGCGAGAAAAAGGCACACGGCTTCCATTCCTGCTTGCTCCTCCCTGGCTGCAAAAGAACCGCCCCAATGGCTCTGTCGGACGCGTCGGTCTCTAACCTCATGGGTTTCTCCAGATCCACGTGCAGAAGCTGCTCTTCTGATGCGAACGCCTTCTTCAGTCTTTCAAAGGACTGCTGGGCTCCCTCTGTCCAGACGAACTTCCTTTTGCTACTGAGACAATCTGTGATGGTCGCTGTCAAGTGGGCGAAGTTCTTGATGAACTTCCTGTAGAAGTTGCTGAACCCTAGGAACCTCTGCACGTCCTTCCGTGTTTTGGGATCCTTCCACTCCAGCACTGCCTGCACCTTGCTTGGGTCCATCGCTAGGCCCTTGTCTGACAACACAGAAAGAGCTGAACTCCTCAATGCCTTCTTTGCCTCAGTCTTCTCCGATAAAGAAAACAATGCCCGACCTGAAGAATTTGGAGCAAATGATTCAGCAAAGGAAACACAGCCCAGAATAACTAAGGAGAATACTTGGCTAGTTTAGATGTATTCAAGTCTCCAGGGCCAGATGAACTGCATCCAAGAGTATTAAAAGAACTGGCAGATGTGATCTCAGAACCACTGGCAGTCATCTTTGAGAATTCCTGGAGAACAGGCGAAGTCCCGGCAGACTGGAGGAGGGTAAATGTTGTCCCTATTTTCAAAAAGGGGAAAAGAGAGGACCCAAATAATTACCGCCCAGTCAGTCTGACATCAATACCAGGGAAGATTCTGGAGCAGATCATTAAGCAAACAGTCTGTGAGCACCTAGAAAGGAATGCTGTGATCACCAATAGTCAGCATGGATTTCTGAAAAATAAGTCATGTCAGACTAACCTGATCTCGTTTTTTGACAGAATTACAAGCCTGGTAGATGAAGGGAACGCAGTGGATGTAGCCTACCTTGATTTCAGCAAGGCATTTGACAAGGTGCCTCATGATATTCTTGTAAAGAAGCTGGTAAAATGTGGTCTTGACTATGCTACCACTCAGTGGCTTTGTAACTGGCTGGCTGACCGAACCCAAGGGGTGCTCATCAATGGTTCCTCTTCATCCTGGAGAAGAGTGACTAGTGGGGTGCCACAGGGTTCTGTCTTGGGCCCAGTCTTATTCAACATCTTTATCAACGACTTGGATGATGGACTCAAGGGCATCCTGATCAAATTTGCAGATGACACCAAACTGGGAGGGGTGGCTAACACCCCAGAGGACAGGATCACACTTCAAAACGACCTTGACAGATTAGAGAACTGGGCCAAAACAAACAAGATGAATTTTAACAGGGAGAAATGTAAAGTATTGCACTTGGGCAAAAAAAATGAGAGGCACAAATACAAGATGGGGGACACCTGGCTTGAGAGCAGTACATGTGAAAAGGATCTAGGAGTCTTGGTTGACCACAAACTTGACATGAGCCAACAGTGTGACGCGGCAGCTAAAAAAGCCAATGCAATTCTGGGCTGCATCAATAGGAGTATAGCATCTAGATCAAGGGAAGTAATAGTGCCACTGTATTCTGCTCTGGTCAGACCTCACCTGGAGTACTGTGTCCAGTTCTGGGCACCACAGTTCAAGAAGGACACTGACAAACTGGAACGTGTCCAGAGGAGGGCAACCAAAATGGTCAAAGGCCTGGAAACGATGCCTTATGAGGAACGGCTAAGGGAGCTGGGCATGTTTAGCCTGGAGAAGAGGAGGTTAAGGGGGGATATGATAGCCATGTTCAAATATATAAAAGGATGTCACATAGAGGAGGGAGAAAGGTTGTTTTCTGCTGCTCCAGAGAAGCGGACACGGAGCAATGGATCCAAACTACAAGAAAGAAGATTCCACCTAAACATTAGGAAGAACCTCCTGACAGTAAGAGCTGTTCGACAGTGGAATTTGCTGCCAAGGAGTGTGGTGGAGTCTCCTTCTTTGGAGGTCTTTAAGCAGAGGCTTGACAACCATATGTCAGGAGTGCTCTGATGGTGTTTCCTGCTTGGCAGGGGGTTGGACTCGATGGCCCTTGTGGTCTCTTCCAACTCTATGATTCTATGATTCTATGATTCTAACCTGTACCCCAGAAACTCGACTTCTCTGGGGTGAAACTGACATTTTTCCAGTTTGACCCACAACTGGTGCTTCTGCAGTCGTTTTAATACTTCCCTGACGTCCCTGACATGTTGCTCCTCATTGTCTGAATAGATTAAGACGTCGTCCAAGAAGGCTACGCAGTTCTTGTACAGCAGGGACCCCAGGACGTGGTGCATGAATGCTTGAAAACAGGTGGAGCCCGACCGTAATCCAAAAGGCATAACTAGGTACTCAAAGGCCCCTAGGGGTGTGAACATTGTGGTCTTCCATTCGTCCCCTTCCCTCATCCTAATCAAATTGTATGCTCCCCTGAGGTCCAGCTTGGTAAAAATTTCCCCTTGCCTCACCCGTGTTAAAATGTCATCAATCCTGGGCATCGGGAAGGTCACGGGTTCCGACACCAAATTGACGGCCCTATAGTCCACAACGAGCCTGGGTTTATTTGTGTCCTTTTTGTCCACAAAGAACACCGGACTGCCCCCCACCGCTTTCGATTCTCTTATGAAGCCTCTTTTCAGGTTCTTGTCAATAAATTCCCGCAACTCCTTCATCTCCCTGTCCGACATGGCATACAGTTTACCCACCGGCAGCTGCGCCCCTGGGAGCAAGTTGATTTGGCAGTCAAAGGGCCTATGGGGGGGTAGTCTATCCGCCTCCTTCTCGCTGAAGACCTCCTGCAGGTCAGCATATAGTGGTGGCACCTCCCCTTTCGGCTCCACAGCTATCCCAGCCACCCTGGCCACGGTCATTCTTGGGGTTTCCCCCCCTAGACAGTGTTCCAAACAGTAAGCGGACCCAAAGGTGACTGTCCTCTGATGCCACGCCACCACTGGATCATGTTGTGCTAGCCAGCTCATCCCTAATATTATTGGGGGCCCTGCCAGTGAGGCTATGTGAAAGGTGATGGTCTCCGAGTGCCTGGAAACCCTCATTCTCATTGGTGGGGTCTGGTGTGTCACTTCCCCTCCCAGTAGCTCTCTGCCATCAATGGTGGTTACTTGCAAGGGGAAATCTAAGGGCAGCAGGTGGAGCTGGTGCTCTAGTGCATAGTTCTTGCTGAGTCCAGTTCCCACCCGAGCCGGTGAACTACCATGGCAAAGCATGACCAGTAGTCTCTAACTGACTGGTTCCCCTGTTTACAGTTCATCAGTTCCCGCCGAGTCACACTTTGCTGCACATCACTGGAGTACATTGCGTCCATCCCCTGAAAAAATTTCCTCAGGTCCTTCAAGGCGGCATTCTGCGTTGCCATTAGGGGCCTGATCCATTCCCTGACCCCATCCTGCAGATGCCCAACAATATAAGCCACCCGTTCCCCGTCGTCTGCAAAATCATTCTGCTGCAGTTCCAAAGCGTACTCTATTTCCGTCCGGAACGCACTATAGTCCTGAGGCTTCCCTCCAAATTTGTGTACCAGTCCCGGTACCTTCCTTGCTATGTGGGTGGGTCTGACCTGTGCATCTTGAGCCCGCCTTTCGTCTAAATTCTGTTTTATCAGCACATGATGCACTTTTTGTCTTTTAGACTGTGAATTAAGCCTGTTAACATTTCAAGATAAAATTCTTAATGCCATATTGTCTCAGTCCAAATCTGGAGGTCTGATTCCTGCCCCAAATTCTGATCCTGATCCCGAAGCTGCACCTATGCCTGAACCAACTCCTGCTCCTGTGTCAAATCCAAAATCGCTAGCGTTCTTTTCCAGGAATCTTCTCTTTTCTTCAATTGATCTGATTCAATATTTCCTTTGCTGGTATTTAAATGAAAGGCCTTGTGGAAATTCCCATCGAAAGAAGATGTTTTTTCTACTCAAAGCACTTGTTAGATCCAAATAGTTATTCTTTTTTGCCAAGAAAAGTTTTGGGATTTCTTTAAACAAAACAATTGAATGCTGTTGTACTTCAAAATTCTTCTTGTAATGCAATCCCCAAATTTTATCTCTTTGATGCTTTTTTTGGAAGACTACCATGCAATCATTTAAAATTTTTGAGTCCTTTTTACCTCTAGGTCCAAATCTGTAGGCCTTTACAATTGTAGATTCCACCTCTCCCTTTGTTAGGTCCCAAAAGGACACAAATTCCTGGACGCTTTCAAATTTCCTTGTTCAATCTCTGGTAGACCTCTCAGATGAAGATATGTCTCTCTTTCCTTAAGTTGTATAAAAGCTATTGCTGTTTGCGATTCTTCCTGTAATCTTTCTAAGTCTGAAAGTTTAACAGTTTCAATCTCTGATACTCTTTTCTGCAAACCTGCAACTTCTGTTTTGACCTCTTGGAGATCTTTGTGCAGAATTCCAAAGTCTTTTTTAAATTCCTGGAGACAGAGCGTATTAGCTCTGACCTCTGTTGCAAGACTCTGCAAACCCTGCTTATTGTCTTTCATAAACTCCAATATTTGCTCTTGGAAAGCCTGGTCTTTAGATTCTCTTCTAGTGTGTGGTTTTTCCCCCTGCTCTCCCACCATAACACCGTTGGTGACTCAGATTTCCAAGGTCAAAGATGCTTTTATTTCCACAGAGTCAGGAGTAATGAGCTAGTAGTCATGCAACAGCTCCAGTTTGCGGAAGAAGACAGTTAAAATACAGTCCCAATTTTTTCCAACCTGCCTTTCTTATTTATTTTCCTTTTTCACTCCTCAAGCAATTCAAATATGTTGCCAGTTTTCAATTTAAGGGTTAAAATTCAGTTCAGCCTGCTGCAGCACTTCAGAGTATCCCAGTAGGAAACGAAAGTAATTGACATTCCTTCATTGTTGCATCACAATGGCTGCTCTCTGCTCTGACCTAGTCACCCTTCCAGAAAGTCAAGTGGCTTTTAAAAGTGCTTTTTGAAAGCTTTTGCAGGTATTTCAGTAATGTTAAATTCTCTCCCCCCTCCCTTCACCTGGTTTTGGGGGGATAATAGATTCAGTCTTTGGAAGTTTACAAATCTCTAAATCTTTTCTCTTGCATCGGAAAACGTCTCTGTTTTCCTATTCTATCAGCAGGTAGGGACTGGCTTCCGTTTTTTAAATTCCCTTTCCCTTATCCAGATTGTTTCAAATTTTTAATCCAAATGTAAAATGTTGTAATGCTGTTTTGCTTGGACACGAAGGGAAGCAGACATGTTTTTTCCTTTGTTCCTGAACTATGCTGAATAAACACCTATAAATATGCTTACATATGTCTCTGTCCTCCACTTCCGTTGTGAGACGTTATTCATTCTGCTGATTAAAGAGTGCCAAGTCTCTAAAGGTCTCTGAGGCTTGTGTCACTGATTGATGCTGTTCCGACGAGAACCGGAGTTCGCCCGGCTGTCGGCTGGTGGCTGGAGCCAGCTGGGGGCCTGCCAATTGCCCCCGTCTCTCCAGACGCATCCCAACACATTATCCCCCTGCTGAAATCCTGCAACTTTTCATACTATGATTAGAGTTGGAGGGCAACTGGTTGAGCCCACTTTTGCAATGCGATAGGGCAAGAATGCGCCTCAGGATGGCCATACAGTGGTACCTCGGTTTACGAACTTAATCCTTTCTGGAAGTCCGTTCTTAAACTGAGGTGTGCTTTCCAGGGCTGTCTTAAGCATATGCGGCACAGGGGTGCAAAGATCTGCCCGGTGCCCTGAGAATATTTATTGCTCAGATAAGCCTGGTGTCCGGCCTGCTCTTGCTGCCAGGCCTCTGCATTCCAAAGTCCGCATTCCGATGCTCTGAGCAAAATAACAGAGTTCGCAGCGGTCAGAGAAAGCTGCTGTCTTCCGTGCTTCTGTGTTCACAAAACAGAGTCTCACACAGGGTTCTAATAACTAAAAGCAGCTTTATTTACAGCAGATTCTATCCATTGTCTAACACATCACGCAGCATCGTGAAACACGTCTGCTCTTCTCAAAAGCGAAAGCAGAGAGGACAAAGAGCTGAGACTCTCGGAAGTGACGCAGAGTCTCTCCCCACCCCACAGTAGGCAAGACGTACACTCTGAGCTGTTTAACCCTGTAAGCTCAGGTTCTCCTCCCATGCCCCCCCCCCCGGTTACACAGTCCCAGGTAGCCAGGAGGGCGGAGCCGGCTGGCTGCCTCAGTGTCTCGCTGGCTTGGTTGCCCCCAAACTCGCAGCGCAGAGCTGCCCACAGCAGAAGAGCCCACTGCAGCACTCTGACCGACGGGCAGGCTCTTCCCCGGACTCAACTCTTGGGCCCTGGACTCTTGGCCTGGTGCCCCTGAGAGCCCGGAGCCCAGGTGCCCCACACCCCTATTGCCTATGGGTAAGACGGCCCTTGTGCTTTCCCTAATGAGCCCTCCCGTGACGGCAAAGCACACTCCCTGGGGAGAGGAATGGAAGGAAGGGCAGGAGGCTGTGGGAGGTGAGGGCGAGGGGCTAGGGATCCATTGGCAGGAAGCAGGACCAGAACAGGTCTCTGTCCGGCTGGCAAAGGTGGGTAGGTCCCCCATGAGGTCTCTCCCAGCTGCCTGCCCTTCCTACCTGGTTGGTTTTGTCCAATTCACTGAACATGAGCAAGGCCTCCGCAGCTACCAGTGCAAATATCAGGTTCTTGTGCACTGTGGTCCTCTCGCTCTTGGGGACACTGCAGGGAGGGAGGGGGGATGGGGTGATGGGAGTCAAGAAACAAAGCTGGGAGTGCACCCCCCTTTTTTACTGTTCAATTTTTTTAAAAAAAATTCTCACTACAAGAACAGCTACGAAAGCTACAAACAGAATACGTATAATATGGAGACTTCTCCTAGAGGCAGTTCTCAACCCCCACCACCTACAGAGGGTAGCAGCCCCCTCCCAGCTCCCACCCGGGATCTCTCCTTTTTCCTCCCTGTCTCTCACCCTGGAGAACCAACACTTCTGGGAGTGCCATTCCTGATACCCAGCCCCCGTGCTGGTCAAGTCCCATCACATGCTTAGGAGACGGGATGCAGAACCTGCAGCCGCCCCCCCCCCCCAATGACCATGCACTCTGCTGGCTGGGGCTGATGAGAGTTGGAGTCCCTGCAATGCCTGATCCCTACGGTGGAGCCACAGTCAGGAACGACTCATACAAAGTACTCAAGCAAGAACAGGGAGCGCTTTGCACCCCTTCATAAGGAACATAGCATGCCTGCAGGATCAGGTCCATGATGGTCCACCTAGCCCTGATTCCTGTTCTCACAGTGGCCAAACAGTCCTCTCCCCTCCTGGTGTTTCCAGCAAATGGCATTCAGAAGCATCGTTGTCTCCAACTGTGGAGCCACAGCAGAGCCGTCCTGGCTAGGAGCCATCAATAGCCCTCCTCCTCCTCCCCCTCCCCCTCCCCCTCCTCCATCTCCATGAATTTGTCCAGTCCTTTGGAACTCACTTCCACAGGAGGCAGGGGTGGCCCCCAACTGGGATGGCTTTGAAAGAGGATGAGACAAATCCACGGAGGAGGAGGGGGCGGACTAGGGATGGCTCCTAGCCAGGATGGCTCTGCTCTGTCTCCACAGTTGGAGGCAGGAATCTGGCAGGGACTGGCAGGGCACTGACGAGTATGCACTGGGGGAAGGAGGCATGGAGTCGGACTCAGGAGCGGGGGGCAGTGGGTTGTGGAGGCCTGTGGCAGCCAGGAATCAGAGGCAGAGGCAGCTTCCAAGCTGGAGAAAGAGGCAGGCTGGGCAAGTGAACTGCCAGGCGCCTCCCCTGCACTATGTCTCCCAAACCAGGAAGGGACTGAAGAGGGAAGAGCAGAGGCATCTTCCATGCAGGTGTAGCCTCTGGCTACATGCACACAGCCCACTGGGGAAAGGTGCATATGCCAGGGCCAGATGGGCTGACCTCCAAGTACTACAAGACATTAAAAGATTACTTGATACAACCTTTGATGGAGGTCAGCAATGAAATTATGGAGGGGAAGAGGGCACCGGAGTCGTGGAAGGAAGCGTTTATCACATTAATACCAAAGACGGAAGCTGAAAAGACACAACTTAAGAACTATCGTCCCATCTCTCTTTTAAATGTGGATTACAAAATATTTGCAGACATTTTGGCAAGTAGACTTAAAAAAGTTTTAAATGAAGTAATTCACAAGGACCAGGCAGGCTTTCTCCCAGGTAGACATTTGTTTGCAAATACAAGGAACATTATTGACATTTTGGAACTTTTGCAAACAGATATAAACACAAAAGCAGTTTTAATTTTTATAGACGCGGAGAAGGCCTTTGACAACATCTCTTGGAAATTTATGATGGGAAACTTAAAAGAAATGGGAGTGGGACGGGGTTTTGAGAATGGGATTGAGGCGATATATTCAGAGCAGAAAGCCAAACTGATAGTTAATAATGTGGTTACAGAGGAGTTTAAAATTGAAAAAGGAACACGACAAGGTTGCCCTATCTCCCCTTTGTTATTTATTTCGGTCCTGGAAGTGCTATTGAATATGATCAGAGGGGACCGGTTGGTGGAAGGAATCCAGGTCGGACAGAAACAATATAAACTAAAAGCTTTTGCAGATGACCTGGTTTTGACCCTGCAGGAGCCAGAGTCTAGTACGAAAAGAGTATTACAACTGATTAATGACTTTGGTCGGGTGGCTGGATTTAAATTAAATAAACAGAAAACTAAGGTTTTGGGGAAAAACTTGACAGATACAGAGTCAGAACGGTTTCAGAAAGAGACAGAACTTAAAGTGGTTAAAAAAGTAAAATACCTAGGGGTAAACATAACAGCAAAAAATCTAAGTCTATTTAAGGATAACTACGAAAAATGCTGGGCAGAAATCAAGAGAGACTTAGACAGTTGGTCCAAATTGAAACTTTCTTTGTTAGGCCGAATTGCTGCTATCAAGATGAATGTATTACCAAAGATGTTGTTTTTGTTCCAAACACTTCAGGTATTGGACAGAACGGAGTGCTTTCAGAAGTGGCAGAGAGACATTTCTAAATTTATCTGGCAGGGCAAAAAGCCCAGAATTAAGTTTAAGATTTTAACCTATACGAAAGAAAGAGGGGGCTTTGCCCTGCCAGATTTAAAGTTGTACTACGAGGCCGCAGCGTTCTGCTGGCTAAAAGACTGGCTACTTCTTGAAGACACTGACGTGTTGGATTTGGAAGGGTTTAACAATGCATTTGGATGGCATGCATACTTATGGTATGACAAGGTTAAAGCAAATAAGGCCTTTAAGAACCATATTGTCAGAAAATCATTGTTTAATGTCTGGACAAAATATAAAGACTTGCTGGAAAATAAGACTCCAAGGTGGCTTTCACCTTTGGAAGCTAAGGCCCGAAAAAGACCCAATATGGAGGCTAAATGGCCTAAATATTGGGAAATACTAGAAAAAGATGGAGACAATTGGAAATTGCAGAGTTTGGAGAAAATGAAGGATAAAGTGCGAGACTGGTTACATTACGCTCAGATTAAAGAAGTTTTTAAAAATGACAAGAAACTAGGGTTCCAGGTGGAGAAATCGAAACTAGAAACAGAATTGTTAGAACCCAAGACTAAGGTACTTTCTGTTGGAATTCTGCCTGGGTCAGAGGAATGTGCCACAAGCGTAGGCACCGGCAGATATTCCTGTCGACCTCCCCTTGTCCCATACCTCTGCTGATAAGCAGGCGAGGTCCGGCGATTCTTCTCAGATGTATGAGAGGAACACACCGTTCTTCCTCTCTCCCCTTTGGTGTCCCCAGGGAGGGGAAAGAAGCAGACAGAAAGCTATTTACATCATTTATTTCTGCCTCTTACATCAGTACAGAGAATCATGTCTGCACTCAACAACAGCAAGAAGAAACTCCTCCCAAGTACATCCAGTACGGGTCATATGACACACACACACTGAGCTAACATCCGGTGCTCAGTACAGAATGGACTGCCCCTTTGTTCCCATGGCAACAGTCACAAACATCCTGTCTGGCTTTCCAGCCACAAGCAGCTGGCTGAGCTGCTAGAGCCTTTGCTTGCTGCAGCATTGGTGCTTTATGGTAACATACTCCCCCTAAAGTATCAATGTGTGCCGCGAGCAAAGCGTCATCCAGAGACGAAAACAAACAGTTGTTATATTTATAACATTCCCCTGTTGTTTTAGTTCCACCCTTGGAACTCCCCACCACTGGTTCTACCAGTGTACCTCTCTGGTTGTGTGACTTCGCATTACCTTGGTTAACAACTCTCTGTTGTGCCTTTGTCTCTGACTCAGACACAGCTTCAATCTGTCCTTGGTCGTTTACAATAGCAACATATGCAAGGTTAGCAAACTCCTTTGAATACCTCTTGGGTGGTACACCCTTCGTTGCTCTCTCAGACCTACGTAAAAGTTGCTGCTCTTCTCTGCTTTCTGGTTCAGCCTCTGAACTCTCTGGAGAACCAGTACTAAGCTTAATCAATGGTTCATCCTCCTCTTCTGAGGGTCTAGTCATTATGTGAGATTTCCTCTCAATGACTGTGACAACTGAGCTGTCTGAGCTATCGCTGTCATCATCAGTACTACTGAACTCAATAAGATCAAACTCATCATCATCATCATCTGAATCGTTTCCTGTGGGAAATGTCTGTTCTACAACCCGCTCTTGCTCTGGAGCACTCTCTAGGAACTTTGTGAGAATCACCTGACCAGATTCAGACAAAATTACTCTGTAGAGACCTTTTTCATAACCCACAAAAATGCCTCTGGCATTCTTTACTCCACCTGGAGCTTCTGTTCTCACATGAGACCCGAAAACCTTAAAATAGGCAACAGAAGGTTTTCTATTGAACAGCTTCTCAAAAGGAGAACATCCCAACTCTGTTGAGACCTTTCTCAACCACACATGAAGATAGGACGCTAGCGATTCGGCCCAATATTCATGTGGCAAATGTGAACTCAGCAATTGCGCATTCATCCCCTTTTGCAATTCTTTGTTCACTTTCACACAGACCCCCCTGTTCCACGCTTCTTGCGAGACTGCAACTTTGTGGTCTATCCCTTTTCCATCCAGGAACTTCTGAAACTTCTGTAACAGAAAAATTTGCTTCTCATCTGTGAAAAGACAATCAATGTTAGCATCATGCATACTTTTAACCTTGTCACAAAACTCCTGAAACTTTTCTAAAGTTTCTTGCGGTTTCTCCATCATATAAACCCAAGAATAATTAGTGAAACAATCCACACACACAAGGTAAAATCGTGCACCGCCTCTAGATGGTTCTAGAGGACCAATCACATCAGCATACACCCGCTGAAATGCTCTGTCGACCTTCTTGGTCACCTTCCTGGTGCTCACACTGGTCACACCTGCAAGAGAGATTTCGTTAGAAACATCAGAATTACATTTCATGTAATCACTTTGATCAAAAGTCAACAAATACAGTCCATCTTTCTCTTTGGCAGTAAGAAACAGTTCTCCATCTTTGTAGATCTTGCAGCTTTTAGCATCATAGGACAGTTTCAGTCCTTTCTTTGCAATCTGCGACACGCTCAGCAGATTAAATCTCAGTTCTGGAACCAGGTAAACATTGCTTATAGTCAAGTTCAGACTCTCAAGATACACAGTCCCAAATCCAGTCGCTTCCAACTCCTGACCGTTGGCCTGTTTCACAGTGAAGCTTTGCTTCTTCAACGTCGAAAACAGTCCTCTGTGCGGGCACATATGAACCGTTGCGCCCGTGTCTATTATGAACGAGTTCCCAACATCTGGCGTGGTTCCTTTCGCCATCATAGCCTTTGCAGGTTTCACCTGGCACTTGGTACGGCTTTTGCCTGACGCCTGAGGCTTCGTAGAGCTGCTCTTTGCTCCTCTTGACTGGCGCGGCTTCTTACAGTTTCGCTGTAGATGCCCAGTCTGTCCACAATTGTAGCATCGGACAGCACTCAATGCTACACCATGCTCCCCAGTAGCATCAGCAGTGGGGGAATTAGAACTCTGTTCTTCCCTCCCCCTGTCTTTTTCTTCCAGTGCAGCAAGTCTGTCGTGTTCATTCAGGACCACAGCACAAACTCTCTCCGCGGTCAGCTGCGCGGCCGGTAGGGAACCAAGCTGACTGGCAACAACCTTGTAGGTGCGGCTAAGGCTGTTTATCATCATGAAGCAAAACACTTCCTCCTGAAGACGGAAATTGCGTTCCACCATCTGTTGACGCAGAAACTTCATTTCTGTCAGGTGCGCTTGAACATCTCCATCAGGCGCAAGTCTCAGATTGGTCAATTTCTCAAAATACAGCAACGCTGAAGAACCAGCATCTCTCTGATGCGTTGTACGCAGCGTGTCCCAAACCTCTTTCGCATTTTCTAAATGCTGAACATGCACCAACTGATCATCTGAGACACACAGAATTATAGCAGTCCTGGCCCTTACATTCTGTGACTCCCAACCTCTGGTTGGTGCTGCAGGGATGGGGTTTTCAATTACATCAAAAAGCCTCTGATTCTGCAGCAGGGCCTTCATCTTTACAGACCAAGATGAATAATTGTCATTGGTTAAGGGAGGTGGGCAAGGCAAACCTCCCCCTTTCTTGGCATCCATCTTGAAGCCAAGCCTCCAGCTCAGACTGTCAAACAAACTGTAAAATCCAACAGTTGTTTTTGTCTTTCTCACGCAGCAAACTGCAAATTGTTTACGCTCTTTGCACCTGGCAGCTAAACTCAGGCTGCTATCGAAAAGTCCCTTCCAAGAGCTCGTAAACCTTGTAGCCAAAACATTCTCTGGTTTTGTTTCGCTTTCCCAGGCTTACACGCAGAGTCCAGCCCCTTTGCCAGTAATTTTCCAGGACCGTTACCTAGCAACAATGCATTTCAATAGGACTTCTTATCTACCACAAAAATTTGTGGAATGCAGGCTTCAGCCTTCAAGCTGCAGGCCTCTTCCTCCGGAGCTTTTGTTTTCTTTGAAACGCAGCTCCGTGAACCAGGGAATTAATCTTCCTGCGTTCACACTTTTAGCCCGAAATGCAGCAGCATACCTTGAACTTTGTTGCTCTGGAAAACACCTCTTCTTTCCACCAGCTGTCTGTGGAGCCTCTGGCTGTTCTCAGACGCTTCTCTTCCTCCTTGGAGCAGAGGAGGACAATCCACCAGCCTCTCATGCAGATGTCCGATGAATCGCA
Organism: Podarcis pityusensis; assembly: GCF_964106645.2. Lineage (NCBI taxonomy): Eukaryota > Metazoa > Chordata > Lepidosauria > Squamata > Lacertidae > Podarcis > Podarcis pityusensis. The sequence continues at coordinate 32,062,037 of NC_138045.1, read as the reverse complement.
ACCATCCGAAGGCTGCCACTGTTGGAATTCTGCCTGGGTCAGAGGAATGTGCCACAAGCGTAGGCACCGGCAGATATTCCTGTCGACCTCCCCTTGTCCCATACCTCTGCTGATAAGCAGGCGAGGTCCGGCGATTCTTCTCAGATGTATGAGAGGAACACACCGTTCTTCCTCTCTCCCCTTTGGTGTCCCCAGGGAGGGGAAAGAAGCAGACAGAAAGCTATTTACATCATTTATTTCTGCCTCTTACATCAGTACAGAGAATCATGTCTGCACTCAACAACAGCAAGAAGAAACTCCTCCCAAGTACATCCAGTACGGGTCATATGACACACACACACTGAGCTAACATCCGGTGCTCAGTACAGAATGGACTGCCCCTTTGTTCCCATGGCAACAGTCACAAACATCCTGTCTGGCTTTCCAGCCACAAGCAGCTGGCTGAGCTGCTAGAGCCTTTGCTTGCTGCAGCATTGGTGCTTTATGGTAACACTTTCAAGGATGTATAACTTGCTGTTAAAATGGAATACACAAGATGAAATGGTTAAATCGGCTATGATAAGGTGGGCACAGGACATTGGGTATAATATCATGTTTGAGGACTGGGAAAGGTTGTGGAGTACTGGATTGAACTTTACTGCATGCAATGCTTTGAAAGAAAATGTAATGAAAATGATATATAGATGGTATATGACCCCAGTCAAACTTGCAAAAATTTACCACCTGTCTGATAATAAGTGTTGGAAATGTAAAGAGAGTGAAGGAACATTCTTCCACCTCTGGTGGACCAGCCCTAAAGTGAAGGCGTTCTGGGAAATGATTTATAATGAACTGAAAAAGGTATTTAAGTATACCTTCACAAAGAAACCAGAGGCCTTTCTTTTGGGTATTGTCGGCCAAGGGGTGGCAAAGAAGGACCGGACATTTTTTATGTATGCAACAACAGCAGCAAGGATACTACTTGCAAAGCATTGGAAAGCTCAAGATCTACCCACACTGGAAGAATGGCAGATGCAACTGATAGACTATATGGAACTAGCTGAGATGACCGGCAGAATTCGTGACCTGGGAGAAGAGAAGATGGAGGAGGATTGGAAGAAATTTAAGAACTATTTACAAAAACATTGCAATTTGAGTGAATGCTAAGCAGGATGCTAGATTATAAATAATTGAGCACCACTAACTTAGACGATTTAAGAAAATAAGTGAGATTGAGAAAATATAACTCTTTTTGAGAACTATAAGATTATGAATATATAGAAGGGATATAAGAATGCAAATAAGATAACAAATTGCTGGTAAAAAGTTATAACGATGAAAGTGGGAGCGGGAGATGTGAGGAAGTCCAAAAAAAAATGTGAAAGTATGTTAAGATATTTGTTATATTGCCTGTTACATTTATTCTTATTGTAAACTCTAATAAATATTTAAAAAAAAAAAAAAAGGAAAGGTGCATATGGGGGAGGGGGAGTGGTTCCTGGTTGCTGCAAGTGCTTCCTAGAGCACAGACCTGGGGCAGCTGCCTAGTTCTTAGATTGGTGTGTGTGGCTATCCAAGATAGCACAAGAGGGTTCTTGTGCTCGGATTTTGCTTGTGGGGTCTCCCTCTAGCATCTGGGGGGGGGGGCACTGTGAGAACAGGATACTGGACTAGATGGGCCCCCATTGGCCTGATCCAACAGAGTGTCATGATGTTCTTCTGTAAGGAAATCATCCCCATCCTACACCTGTGTTGCTTCTGGAGACGTGGCCCTGCTCAAGCCTTACCCAACTGCCAGGAAGAGGACGAAGGTGACAATCAGGGCACAGAACGAGACACCACAGCCAACAAAGGTCAAGGTCTTCAGGGTTGACTCCTCCTCTGCACTCCTCTGCTCAAACACACAGGAACAACTTGCTAAGCAGAGTCAGCTTACTGTTAGGCAAAGTGAGGCAACTGCCTCAGTTGGTGGGTGTTGGGGTAGGGGCAACCCCTGGCTATTCCACCCAAGCCCCTCCCCAGCCATTCCCTTTTATTGGTGGATAGAGTTGGGTAGGCCACACAGGATGTCCTGCAAACCACCGCCACCCATCCTCAAAAAGCCCACTTGACTGAGGTGTGGTCGACTGTCCCATTATTATTATTATTATTACTACTACTACTACTACCATTTATTACCCATCCATCACCCCAAAGTCCCAGGGCAGGTTACAACAACTAAAGCACAACATTAAAATCAATTTAAAACAACTTAAAATTGTTGGGGAAAAGCAAATACATTTCCTTCTCTTGAGCTTCTATTTCATGCATGTGTTGCTTCAAACCACATGAGGACGCTGTTTGCCTAGCAATCTATCCAACACTTGCTTGTGGCCTCTATAAGTTAACTGCACCACTAAAAGCTGAACCATTTTGTGCTCTCTCTTCCAACATGTTGAGACAAGATGTCTGGTACTTCTCTCTTTTATCCCTACTCATCCTGTTAATAGCTCCTGCATGAATAAAGCCTTTGAACTCCAGAAACAGTAAGTGATTATTTCAATCTAATTTACCCTGACTGCAAGCTCTCCTAACAAAAATTACAGAAATTAGATGGGTCCAAAGACATACACCTCAAGTGTCAAAAGCCAAGGTAAAGAGGTGTGTCTTCAGTATTCGAGTAAAGCTGTATCTGTATAATGAAGATGCCAGACACACCTCTGTGGCGAAAGAGTTATCCAGCTGCTAGTGCAAACCTGTGGCTTTTGTATGTGGGGTGGAGGAAGAGGCACCATATTGCCATTCATTGCAGGCAGAAAAAAACATTTTGGGATGGCACTAAGGCCTGTTCCCCTGCCCCCCAACCTGCCCGCCCCCTGGTTCCCTTAAGCAAAGGGTTCAGTCTCTCTCATCTGCACCTCATAGGCCTGCAGCAGCACTGCAAAGTTGGTGGTGTGGTTGCAAGAGCAGGTGGTAAATTCCAGGTGGGAGGTGATAACAGAGCAGCCTGCAGTGGACCAGCCTCCTCCTCTTCCTCCTTTGGGGCTAGCATGGCATGAAAGGAGAGGGGGGGGGAGGGAGAAGCCCAACAGGGACTGAAGGACAAATCTCTAAGTCCAGCAGCACCCAATGAGGGGAGTCAGCAGCAAACAGCTGTTGAAACCAGAGAGAAGCACAGAGCTTCAGTTGCCCCAGAAAGGCTTGCTGCTAACCGGAGGCCTCTTAGCCAAACCAGAGTGCTCCTCCCACCCCCACCAACCACCCCCAAGGGTTTAAGCAGTGAGATTACTTAGAGGGGTATTAAGAGGCAAGGGGGCAGCAGAGGTGGGCATTGGAGGTGTGAAGGGCTCATCAGACATCACTGGATCTAGCTCATCAATTTTGTTGAATTAGAATTGTAGTATTGGAAGGGATCCTGAGGGTCATCTAGCCCAACCCCCTCCAACACAGGAATGCAAGTAAATAGTTTGGATTGGATTGGATTTTGAATAAACGTGCAATTATTTGCTGCTGTTTTGAATTTTATTGTGTTGTTGTCCTTCTTAGTGGGTGGAGCAAACTGCTATTCTAAATAATGGTTTTGATAGGGAAGCCGGCACTAGGGATCAGTTTGTGGAACCCTGGAAAGGTATGGGAACAACTGGACCGATGAACTGCAGAGCTGGGTTTCCAGTAAGCCCAGTCCCAGCCACCATGACCGGAAGAAGGAACAAGGCACTGACAATCACTCAGCAGCCCCCTCAACACAAGGAACATGAGAAGAAGCTGCCTTATGCTGAGTCAGACTATTGGTCCACCCAGCTCTGCACTGTCAACTCTGGCAGGCAGCAGCTCTCCAGGATTTCAGGCGCGGGGGGGGGGGGGGGGTCTCACCCATCCCCACCTGGAAATGCCAGGGATTGGACCAGGGACCTTCTAAATGCAGAGCAGTTGCTTTTTGGGGGAGCCATGGTGCCTCCCTTAAAAACAAAGTAAGGTGCTAGTCCTCACAGCTGTGCTTGAGTTGAATTAGACAGGAACATAGGGAGCTTCCTTGTATTTCAGGCAGGAGTCTATCATGTCACCCCCTACTCACCTTGAGTTGAGTCCCAAGTGCTGCCACCTTTCCGCATAGGGTTCCAAATTAGCACAAAGGTTCTAGACCTGAGAAGGATCCTGTTTGGTGAAGGCCAACCCCCCTCCCCCTGGAGTTTTCGGCAAAGCCCCACCATATGCTCCTTGATGTCCCAGACAAGGAAACAACATTCCACGTCAGACCATATTTATGGTGCACTGAGCATCCTGCATTCCTCATGGGCCATAATTCTCCAAGCGACTCTACTCTGTCACAGGCTGGAGGCATAATTCAGTGGGGCCTCCAGGGAAAGGTCACTCATTTGCAAATAACTTTGCAGGAGGAAACCTCCCTCAGCAACAAAAGGCTCATCGTAGCAGGTTGGGGTGTTAAGAATAAACACATAACAGTCTTATCAATCTCAGGCAAGGGAGTGAATTGGTTGACTGACTGAACACAGGAGGCATAAGGGTCTCCCATTTTTCAGGCACACTTGGAAATATAAGCAACTGCCATGGGAACAACTAAATACCCATTTCACCGGGGGTGGGGGGGGGACTGACATTGCGCAGAACACCCCCGAAGCAGCAGGCAAAGCATGAGGTCGGACTCTGTTCTCATTGTTTCACCTGCCAGTCCACTCACCTTCTGGGTGAGGAATGTGAGGAGGGCACAATCTTACCCTTTGCCTCAGGCAGCAAAACATCTTGGGCAGCCCTGGTCTGCACCAGTGTCCCTTCACAGGAACATAGCAAGTTACCAGACCTTTGCTCCATCTATCTAGCTCAAAGGTTCCCAAAGTGGGCAGTAGCGCCCCAGGGGGCAGTGGAATTACCTGGGGGAGCACTGAGAGGTAAGGGGGCAGCAGGGGGGCATTGGAAGTGTAAGTGACTATCAGGCTCTGAAGCGCTGGTATCACTGGATCAATTCAAGTTCATCCGTTTTGCTGAGTTAATGAAACTTACTAGTTGCAACTGCATTTTGAACAAATGGGAAATCAACACTGTTTGACGGTGTTGTGATCTTTTTTTAGTGGGTCGTGCAAACTGCTAATCTGAATAATGCATTTTATAAGGTAGAGTAAAGTCACTGGGGATGAGTTGATGAAACCAAGGGGGCAGTGGCCCCCAAAAGTGGGGGAGCCACTTCTCCACACCAACTGACAGAGTTTCAAGCAGAAATCTCTTCCAGCTGTACCTTGATCTGTGGCTGGGGATCGAACCCAGGACCTTCTGCTCTGTCAATGAGCTATGGTTCTTCCACATACTCCATGCCCTTCCACAACCATTGCCTTCTTCTCCCCTGCTCCACATGTTTATCCACAAAGATGCCCATTTGCAGCAGGATTGGACTGCAAAGTCTCATCTGGACCCGGTGCCAGAGGCGGTAATGCGCAGTGGTGCTGATTTCCTCGTAGTCGCTGACCAGAGAGGAGGAGATGATGGAGGAGCCTGCCTGGGTGCTCAAGTACCTGGGGCAGAAATGGAATAAGTTTGTTTGTTTGTTTGTTTAGTAGACACTTCTGTTTTGTTTTTTGCCAAAGCAACTCAACCACTCACCAACAAACAAACCCGCATATATACTTTAAAATATGGCAGGGATGGGCATACATTAATACATCCCACTTACTGTAAAAGGCATAGATAGGTAAAAGCCTTGTTTAAAAGGAATGTTTTTGCCTGGCGCTGAAAATATGTAACGATGGCACCACCTCCCCGGGGAGAGCGTTCCACAAGCAGCAGAGGTGCCATGATGACCCTCACTTTTAGACTCCAGGGCCAAATTCATTCTGCTCACTTGAGCTTTAGTAGTCATTCATTTGTATTAGTAGGTGTGCTGCATCCACAGTTCTGCTTAATTCATGAATGCTCATTGCTGTCCTGAGGATTCTTGTAGCAAACTTTTGTTATTTCCTGCTGTGATTTTATACTGAATTCTGTAAAGTGTCCTGAAGATTTATTTTTATTTTATTTTTTTAAGGAAAAAGCCAGGCTGCAGATTCTTAAGATAAACACTGACGAGATTCGTGGCACCTAAACAGATTTGTTATGGCATGAGCTTCCCTCTGCATTAGATACAAGAATAAACCTTTAAGGTGCTTTTGCTGCAAAACAAATTGCTAACATATGCAAATATCTTTGCCTGGGCAGACCTGAACTTCTCCGTTAGCCAGCCTAGTACTTGTTTTAATTAATACAAAGAGTGAACTAGCCACACTCACTCACACACACCTGCCTAGCAGATAAACCATTTTTGCTGTTCCCATGCCCACAGAAGCTCCGCCTCCCTATCTGAAACGCAAATGGTGCCAGCGCCACCTTGTGTCCACCCCCCAGAAAACCACACAAGGGTGGTCCACAATCTATTGCTTATCACACACAAATACTGTACCTGAGCTATAATAATACAAGAAGAGTTTTTCTGGATGAGGCCAATGGCTCATCTAGCCCAGCCTCCTGTTCTCACAGTGGCCTATTATGGGAAGCCCACAAGCAGGATTCAAGAACAAGAGCCCTCCCCCCCCCCCCCCGTGGCTTCCAGCAATTGGAGTTTGCACGTGTTGCTGACTCTGACCGTGAAGGCAGAGCATAGCAATTGTGGCCAGGAGCCATTGATAGCCCTCTCCTCCTCTGTGAATTTGTCTAATCCTCTTGTAAAGCCATGTAAGTTGGTGGCTCTCACTGCCTCTGCCTTCTATGGGAGCGAGTTCCATAGTTTAGTGATGCACTGCAGGAAGAAGACCTTTCCCAGAAAAACCATTTGATTCTTCAGTTTTCACCTCAAGGCAACAAATTTTGTGTCCGGATTTTCACTTTTTGAAACATGGCAACCCTAATATACATCCTTCTTTCCATCATGGAAACACACATCTGATTCCCAGGTGGTCACCCACCTATAAAGTGACCAGACCTGGACCTGCTTAGCTTTGGCTAAATGGTGCCATTATTTGCTCTAGGAAGCTGTTCTATACCAAGAAAAATCATTGGTCCACCTAGCTCAGGTGAGTCTACATTGCCTTGGTCAGACCACACCTGGAATACTGTGTCCAGTTCTGGGTGCCACAAATTAAGAAGGATATTGACAAGCTGGAAGGTGTGCAAAGGAGGGCAACCAAGATGATTCAGGGTCTGCAAACCAAGTCTCATGAGGAACAGTTAAAGGAGCTGGGTATGTTTAGCCTGGAAAAGAGGAGGCTGAGAGGAGATGTTAGAGCCAACTTCAAATATCTCAAGGGCTGTCACATGAAAGAGGGAGCAAGCTTGTTTTCTCCTACTCTGGAGGTGAGGACTCAAACCAGTGCCTTCAAGTTACAAGAAAGGAGAAATTCTGACTAAGCATCAGGAAGAACTTTCTGATGGTAAAGTGCTGTTTAACAGTGGAACGGTCTCCCTCAGGAGGTTGTGGGCTCTTCTTGCTTGGAGGTTTTAAAGCAGAGATTGGGTGGCCATCTGTCATGGATGTTTAGTCGGAATCTCCTTTCTTGTAACTTGAAGCCATTATTTTGAGTCTTGCCCTCCAGAGCAGGAGAAAAGAAGCCATGTGACAGCCCTTAAGATATTTGAAGATAGCTATAATATCTTCTCTCAGTCTCCTCTTTTCCAGGCTAAACATACCCAGCTCCTTCAAGCACTCCTTGTAAGGCTTAGTTTCCAGACCCTTAATCATCTTGGTCGCCCTCCTCTGCACATGTTCAGAGGAGAGGAGAGATGTAAGGTCCAACAAATTCCTCCATTGCCTCGCTGACAATTTCATTTCCCAGAAGGTGGAAGAAGCAAGAAGGGGATCATCTATCTTGGACCTGGTCCTCACCAACAGGGAGGAGATGATTGATGAAGTGGAAGTGCTCAGAAACTTGGGAGGAAATGATCGTGTCCTCTTGGGTTTCATGATACAGAGGCAAGGGAAAGCTGAGTGTAGTCAGACATGCACTCTGAACTTTAAGGCGGCCAATTTTAAAAAGCTTAAGCAGCTACTGGGTGAGATCCCATGGTCAGAAATACTCAAAGAGAAGGGAGTCCAAGATGGATGGAAGTTTCCAAAAGGAGAAATATTGAAGACCCCCAATTGCAGACAATTCCAACAAGAAAGAAAAGTGGGAGGCATCTAAGGAAACCACTGTGGCTGCATAAGGAGCTTACAGATGAGCTGAGAGTCAAGAAATGGCAAAAGGGGGAAATCACTAAGGAGGAGTATGCACGAGTAACCAACAGTTGCAGGGGCAAAGTCAGGCTGGCTAAAGCTCAGAATGAGCTCAGCCTTGCAAGAGAGGTTAGAAATAATAAAAAAGGGGTTGGGGGCTATGTCCGAAGTAAGAGGAAGAACAAGCAAGTGGAGGGTCCTCTGCATGGAGAAGAAGGGGAAAGGCTATTGGGCGACAGAGAGAAGGCGGAACTACTCAACACCTACTTTGCCTCTGTCTTCACCCAAAAGGAAAGTGATGCCCAACCTGGTGCTAACCAAATCAAAGATGAATGGAGGGAGCTGCAGTCCAAGACAGGAAAAGAGATGGTAAGGGAACATCTAGCTTCTTTAAATGAATTCAAATCTCCAGGGCCTGATGAGCTGCAGCGTACTAAAGGAGCTAGGTGAAAAATAAATCAGGAGGTTGGGGCAGGTAGGAAAGGCCTGAGCAATGACCTGATTCATCTCCCTCCTGCCTCCATCCGACACTGCTGCAACCTTGAGCACAGCATTGCCACTGGTGAGATGGCACTGGAGGGAACTGTAGCCATACCAGGTGTTGGTCATGGTGATCTGGTGCAGACCTGGGCGGGAAGTAACAGAAGCTCCGTGGCCTGGTTGTGGCAGGGACCAGGCTGTCCGTCATTTATTTGCATCATGTATATTGATTATTGGTTATTTAATTTCTACACCACTTAATATATTTAAAATATCTGTGAGTGATGTACAAAAACCAGGTAACTCAAACAAAATATTACTAAAATACTCAGTTGTTATATTAGTACAAAGTTACAAAGATATATAAAGCAATATCAAATCATTTCCCTTTTGACATACCCTGTTTGGTGGGATTTCATCTTACATGCAACAAACACAGACACACAGGGCGCATCTCTCCATTTTACAACGTGAAATTTGGCTTTCCTGGCAGTCTTAAGTGCCTCACCAACCAAATATTGAGTCTCTCTCAGATATACTGTGCTGCCTTTTTGCACTTCTAGGATTTTCTTATTGTATTGATCTGTTTGATTTACTTCAGTAAAAACCTTTAGAGAAGAAAATCTCTAAGCAATGAACAACATCCTAAAAGCAAACACCACAGATAATTATCAAGTAAAAATTCTATGCTTCAGAGCAGAACAGAAAACCATCAGATCACCAACTCTCTCAGCCATCTGTACAAGGCAGGGGTGTGAAAACTTTTTCAATCCGTTCTGGATTCAGGCACGGTTGCTGGATGAGGCCAGAGGCAAAAGTAGGCAGAGCAATTGCGCATACAATAAAAACCACATGAAACCATATTTAAAAAGTTAAAACCAGATAGCTACTGTGGGAAGGCATATTCTTAGCTGCCTGCATAAGCAATAGAAGATAGAAAAGCTTTCAGCAGGTGTTCAAAAGGTTGGCACAGAAGGCGCCCGCTGAATCTCTAGTGGCAGAGTGTTCCACAGGACCAGCCCTTGACACTAAATGGCTGGTTTCTTGTTGTCAAATGAGCCTCCCCATCTTATGAAATGACCAGCAATGTGCCTGCAGATTATCTTAATGGCTGAGCTGGAATATAAGAGTTCAGGCGATCCCTGAGGTTCGCTGAACCAAAGTTGATCAGGACTTTGTAATTTATTTATTTTTTATAAAATATTTATTAGGATTTTACAATAAACATAGGTTTAAAAAAATTAAGAAAGTTAAACCGAAGATTACACATAAACAGAAAAAGAAAAAAGATAACAAGAATAATACCAAAAAAACAAGGACCTAAAAGAGAAAAAGGAAAATACAAAATACAAAAAACAGATGGCTAAAAAAGAAAAAGAGGGGGAAAAAATTAAAAAAGAAAAAATCCATTTTTCAATATCTTTAGGCTCATTTACTTATTTCCTTGACCTCCTCACACCTCCCCTTTTTGTATTACCGTTTACAAAATCCTTTCAGCAAATCCTTACCCTCTTTCATTTATCTTTACTCTATATCTTAACCTATTATAACTATATCTTTTCATCCATATAACAATCTATATTTGCATATTCTTATTAACCTTATTACCAAAACCACTTATTTCCATTCCAACATCATTTTAACATTCATTAATTTTACAGTATTTCTGCAAATAGTCTTTACAGGACTTTGTAATTTTTTTCAAGGACATTGAACCTGGCTTGGTAGCAGATGGGCAGCCAGTGCAGCTGTTTTAACAAGGGTGTCACATATTGTCTGCCAGGTGACCCCATCAGCAATCTGGACGTCACATCCTGCACCATCTGCAGCTTCCACACTGGGCCCAAGGGCAGCCCCACACAGAGTGCATGGCAGTAGCCCAGCCCCAAGGTTACCAGCACATGGACTACGGTGGTCAGGCTATCCTTGTCCTATGCCCCTATTAATTTTCAGTGTAGTTCAGTTTCACCTTCCAGTCCAAGCTTACACCACCAGGCCTCACCAAAGCAGCACAGGGGAAACCAGGATGGGGGTGGAGTCGTGGCATTTATTGGCAATGACATTTGGGCAGAAGAAAGGGGACTAAGCCACCACATACATGACCCAGCATCACCAGAGACCCAGTGTGGTGTAGGGCAGGGGTTGGCAAGGCGTACCGGGCATGGGCCGGATCACTCCTGTGGAGATCCTCCGTGGGCCGGACGAGCGCAGCGCCAGAAATCGCTTCTGCACATGCCCAGATGCTGAAAATCTCACCTGCACAGAAGCAATTTCTGGTGTCTGGGCATGCGCAGAAGCAATTTCTGGAGCTGCGTAAGAGAGTCCCCGCGCCACACTGCGCCGGTTTAGCACAGCACGCGGGGACTCGCTGAGTGGGCGGCTTGGTTTGGGGGTGGCTTGTGGGCCGGTTAAACGGCCTTCGTGGGCCACTTCCGGCCCATGGACCTTAGGTTGCCGACATTGGGTGTAGGGGTTAGAGTGTTGGACTAGGATCTGGAAGAGACCAGGGTTCGAATTCCCGCTCAGCCATGAAGCTCTCTGGGTGACCTTGGGGGCCAGTCACTGCCTCTCAGCTTAACCTACCTCACAGGGTTGTTGTGGGGACCAAATGAGGAGGGGGAGAATCAAGAAAAGTGGCATATAAATGCAATACATTAAAAATAAATAAATCCCCTCTCCACCTCTCACTCTCTCCACTTCTTCCGTTGGGACTTCAGTCTGGTCTGGAGTGTCTTGGTTGAGTCATCAGCTCTTACTCGGTCAAGAGACACACATCACACTTCTACTGCTGGGGAGCAAAGGGTCAAGGGTAGTGTCATCTTAGAAAATACTGGGCTTCCTGCAGGGAAATGTCAAACCTGTTCAGCAGCCAAACAGTCCACCCATTTAAAAGACAGTTGGAGAGGCTCACCTTCAAAGCTCATGGGAAAGGAAAGATCACGTGTGGAAATGCAGGAGAAGAGAGTGTGATAGGAAAACTGATGTGGAAGCCTGTGAGTTTCCCCTCAAAGGAATTCCTCTGGCATTTGGACCCAGAAGAAGTGGAGCCTAAGAGCATATATCTAACCGTCAAGTCGGACTCAGTTGGCAGCAGTTGCGGCAAGGAAGGGGAGGCGAGAGGCTCTCCTGAATACAACCCCTTCCCCACACAAGAGCGCCACTCTTTTCTCACTTATAAACATCCCTGCACATCTATGAGCAGGGAAAGAGCTTCTACATGTGTGGGCCCAATAACGCTTAAGCCCATAACAAATTTAGAAATTAAGTAATACCACATGACACAAGTTTTTTTCCAATTCATGCGTTGTTAGTCTTTTAGTCTAACAGTGGGGGGGGGGGCGGGGGACAGAATTCTGCTCAACATTTCACTTGGTAGGTCTGCCCTAACAGAGTAGCCTGACTGCCGGCATCAGGTGAAAGAGGACTTTCAGCAACAGACTCTGCATCACCTCAGCAATGCTCACCCTGTTTTGTACTCAAGATCTCTTCTTCCCACTTACCACCCCCCATCCACTTTATAAGTAATTGGGGCAACAACAATATGTTCCTGCTGCGGCTTAGCCTCAGAAAAATGCTCGCTTGGCGGGGGGACTTTCCTGTTTTTGTGAAGATAAGTAAGTTATGCGCTGTGCCCTTGAGTATAATCTGTGCATTTTTTTATCTGCAATCAATGTTATTTTCTTATCATAGCTCAAGATAAATTTGCAAAACCAAAGAACTCAGTATCTCCTCTTCCACACGGCGCCCTCTTGTGGCACTTGTGTCAAACGTCACCATCCTGGCTGATCTTCAAAACGTTGTTGGCCATGCTGGCTGGAGCTGATGGGACTTGTAGTCTAAAACACTTAAGAGTGTGTTAAATAGGAGGCCATTTGTGGCTGCAGACCATTGCTGTCACCCAGCTCTAACCTGCAGGCTGAAAATGGCCTGTTACAATAGCCTGAAATCCTGAGGCTTAAGAAAGCACAGCCTACTTGAGAACAGGCTGAGAAGAGCTGTTCTTTGGCTGCTGGGTCAGGCCAAAGGCACAGGGGCCTACTCCTAGGGGCCATGGGGGTTTCGGCCACCACAATAAAATATTTGAGGGGCCAGGCCTCCACAAAGTCGATGGACATTCCCATTCAAATGGTGTGTGCACACTGCATCATGTGATCAGTTATGCAAGGTGGGGCTTACCTGCCCCCCCACAATATTTTATTTAAGTTGGCACCCCTGGCCAATGGTCCATCTAGCCATGCCTCCTGTTCCCACAGTGGCCAATCAGATGCCCCAGTGGGGAACTCTCGAGCAGGACCTGAGCACCAGAGCAGTGTGTGTGAGAGTGTGTAGGAACTAACCTACCGCACAAAGGCAATTATTTATAGTAGTTGCTCCACCTACTTCTGCCTCTGGCCTCGCACGCTACTGGCATGTGGCCCTCAGAAGGCTAACCAGAAGGAAAGTTGGCCCCCAGGCTGAAAAAGCTTCTTCACTCCTGCAGCGATAGGACAATGTGGCTTACATGCTTTCATGTAGGCACAGGCAGGGCCGGATTTAGGTTTGATGAGGCCCTAAGCTCCTGAAGGTAATGGGGCCCTTTATATGTCCAGCTGTCCTTTGTCAACAACAAATTGTTGCTATTTTTTGTGTTGAATATTGTTATGTACTGAAGTTCTCACCCTGGGCCAGCAGGGGGGTACTGTAGATAGTTTTCACTCAGGTCCACATATGCAAATAAGGAATTGAAAGTGACGTTCAGTGATTGGATAGTTACAGAAAGTTGTTACTGTTGCTTTGTAGTTGAGCTCTATATAAGCAGGTTGGCTGAACCCTTCAGCCCAGTTCTGTTATGGCCTGTGAATAAACAAGAGCTGTTTGAAGAATCGCTGTGTCGTCTGATATGTTCACCCACAACTTAACAAATATATGCTATATGGTACTTTATGGACCTAATAGGTATCTCAAGCCATTTGCACATAACAAAATATGTATTTTATCAAAGTAATTGTTGAACTGAAATACAATTAAGAAGAAGTATATTAATAGTGAAATAATTATTAAGCTCTAACTGTACATAGGTTTTATTTTATTTGTTTTTTATCTCATATTTTGGAAATATACTGTCAGGGAACTGCCATCGGAAGGAAGGGAGGTGGAAGGGCTCACACAGGTTGGGAGAGACTCAGCAGCTGAAGAGGGAACCAGTAGGGGGAGAAGAGCTGAGCTGAGGGAAAGTGAGCAGGAGGGATGGCTCCGAGACTCTTCCAGCGAAAACAGTGGGGAGGTTTCAGGACCTCCTGTAGGGACACCCACTCCTCGCCGGAAACTGTCACGCAGAGAGTCCAGAAGACGTGTTTCCGTTAAGGAGCTTTTATGTTGGAAGCGATTCCGAAAGCAACCACTGTCGGAATCTGCAAGCGACTGACAGAGCCATGTTTAAGGGGCTCCGTTACAGACAGAGGTTTGCAAACTTGAACAAACTCTGAGGGACTTGGATTTTACGCACAAGCAGCTCATCGTCCCATCACAGCATTCCGACAGTCTCTGTGAGCAGTTTGTGCAGGAGAAGGCATCATGAGCAACCCAGCCGGAACCGGAGAAGCAGGAGCTGGAGCGGGTCCAAGTCTGGAGGAAAGGTACCGGGCGTTGGAGGTCCAGCTAGCGCTGCAGACGGCGAGGCTCGAGGAGAGGAGGGCTCAAGATGCAGAGAAGGGGAAAACCACCCCGCTCGCCAGAAAGTTGCCAGGATTGGTGCAGAAGTTTGGGGGGGAGGCCAAGGACTATCATGCCTTTAGGACAGAGATGCACTATGCCCTTAATCTGCAGTTTGATGACTTTCCCGACGAGGAATCGCGGGTGGCTTTTGTGATTGGGCATCTCGAAAAGGGGGCGAAAGACTGGGTGAGGCCCCTGATGGCAACAAACAATGACATCCTGAAGGATACGAGGAAGTTTTTTCGTGCAATGGATTTGATGTTTTCCAGCGATATTGAGCAGGGAGTGGTACGCAGACAGTTAATGGCGTGCAAACAGGGGAGCCGATCTGTGCGTGAGTACTGGACTGAGTTTACCATGTTGATCCATAAATTGGGGTGGGATCTATCGGCGGAACCCATTCAAATGCTCTTTGAAGAAGGGCTTGCTTCGGCGGTAAAGGATGAACTTTCCCGGGCGCCCAGGGCGGAGTCTATGGACCAGCTGACCAAATCAGCGCTGACCATAGGAGCGCGCCAAGAGGCGAGAGCCTTGGAGAGGCGGGAAGGGAAGGGGGAACGTTGGAGGGAGCTTCGCATTCCAGAGATTCCAGAGCCACCGTTCCCGCCGGGAGAGCCGATGGAAATTGGAACAGCGCGCGCGCGCGCAGTTTCAAAGCCCAGTGAAGAGCGGAAGAAGGAGGGAAAGGGCGCCAAGAAATGTTATCTCTGCCAACAGCCAGGTCATTTTGCCAGAGTCTGCCCCCAAAGAAAGGAATGGCAAGGAATGGCGGGAGCTGTTGGGGAGAGGGAGGAAAAGGTACCGGAGCAAGTAAAAGCCAACGCCTGGCTGCCACCGTCGGGGCACAGCAGCCAGGCCAAAGAGCAGTGAAAGTGCCCACGCCGGAACCTCCTAAACCCGCCCTAGTGATAGAGGTGTTACTAGAGCTGCCTAACGGACACCCACTAAAGATAAAGGCGCTATTAGACTCAGGCAGCTCCTGCAATTTCATGAGTAAGGAGTTTGCTGCTGAGCACCAGATACAGACTATCCCTTTAAGTAACCCTTTGCAGGTGACCACGATCGATGGAAGGGAGCTGCTGGGAGGAGAAGTCAGCCAGCAGACCGTCCCAATGATAATGAGGGTAGCAAGACACACTGAGCTAATAGCGTTTAATGTGGCTACCTTGGGAGGAGCTCCCATTATTTTGGGGATGAGCTGGCTAGCGTTACATGATCCGCTAGTGGGCTGGCATCAGAGAGTGGTCTCCTTTGGGTCAGCACATTGTCTAGAACACTGCAAAGAGCGGGAGGCTCAAGGAGGGGCCAGAGCCACTCTAGCAGGGACGGAAGTAACGGAGAAGGGGAAGGTTCCCCAACAATACGCCAACCTGAGCAACGTCTTCAGCGAGAGGGAGGCAGACAAACTACCCCCACATAGGCCCTTTGACTGTCAAATCAATTTACTCCCTGGGGCACAGCTCCCTGTAGGCAAGCTGTACGCCATGTCAGACAGAGAGATGCAGGAGCTAAGGGAGTTCATTGACAAGAACCTGAAGAGAGGGTTCATCAGAGAGTCCAGGGCGGTGGGGGGCAGCCCAGTGTTTTTTGTGGACAAAAAAAACATGGACAAACCCAGGCTTGTAGTGGACTTCAGGGCCTTAAATGCAGTGTCAGAACCAGTGACTTTCCCAATGCCCAGAATTGATGACATTTTGACAAGGGTCAGGAAGGGAAAGATTTTTACTAAACTGGACCTGAGGGGGGCGTACAACCTGATACGAATAAGGAAGGGGGATGAATGGAAAACCACCATGTTCACCCCTTTGGGGGCATTTGAATATTTAGTTATGCCCTTCGGCCTACAAGGAGGCTCCGCGTGCTTTCAATCGTTTATGAACCACGTCCTGGGGCCTTTGCTTTACAAGAATTGTGTGGCCTTCTTAGATGACGTGTTAGTATATTCAGAGACTGAGGAGCAGCATGTAAAAGACGTCAGGGAAGTGTTGGGCAGACTGCAAGCCAATCAGCTGTGGGTGAAGCTAGAGAAGTGTCAGTTTCATGCCAAGGAGGTGGAATTCCTGGGGTACCGCTTGTCGGACAAGGGATTGGCCATGGATCCTGGCAAGGTCCAAGCGGTACTGGAATGGAAAACACCGAAAACAAGGAAGGATGTGCAAAGATTCCTTGGATTTGGAAACTTCTATCGGAAGTTCATCAGAAATTTTGCCCACTTGACGGCTCCCATTACGGACTGTCTCAGCAGTAAGAGGAAATTCGTTTGGACGGCGGAGGCGGAGCGAGCTTTTGAGGAACTGAAAAGGGCGTTCGCTTCGGAAGAACAGCTCCTGCATGTGGATTTACAAGAACCGATGCGAGTGGAGACGGACGCATCAGACCGGGCTGTGGGGGCGGTGCTTCTGCAGCCTGGGAAGGAGGAGTCGGAGTGGAGACCGTGTGCCTTTTTTTCGCGAAAGCTGAACAAATCTGAGAGGAACTACACGGTGTATGACCGAGAACTACTTGCCATTCATGAAGCGTTCAGGAGATGGAGGCATTTATTAATTGGGGCACAACATAAGGTGCAAGTGTGCACGGACCACAAGAACTTAGAGTATTGGAGAACGGCACGAGTGCTCAACCAACGGCAAGTGCGATGGGCCCAGGAGTTCTCCAAATTTCACTTTGAAATTTGTTATGTGCCAGGTCCAGAAAATGTTAGGGCGGACGCTCTCTCACGCAAACCTGAATATTTGGAAGGGGAGGGGGGACCCGAAGAGAGACATGTCATCCCAGAGGACCGCTGGGTGTGTGGGGCGGCATTGGTGGGGCAAAGAGAACTGGTAGAGGAAACAGAGAATGATGAATATGCCCAGAATAAGCTCAGAGGTCTTAGGGGTGAGGGAGAGGAACCAGGGGGTTTTGAGGAAAGAAATGGAGCGTTGTATTACAAAGGGGCACTGTATATCCCCGAAGGAGACTTAAGGGGGAGGGTACTCAAGCAGTTGCACGACAGCCCCACGGCGGGGCATTTTGGACAACACAAAACCATGTGGTTGGTCACCAGGGAATTTTGGTGGCCTAAGGTGAGGGAAGATGTACGGGAGTATGTAAGAGGGTGTGAGCAATGCCAGCGAGCCAAAGGGGAGAGGCGGGCGCCGGCGGGGCTATTAGAACCCTTACCAACCCCAGAATGACCTTGGGAGGCAGTGTCTGTTGGATTATGCCGGACAAGAGTGTAAACTGAGGCTAAACATGGAGCCTGGCACGCCTCCCACTTGCGCAGCTTTGCTGTTGTCCGTGCCGATCCAACGGTCCTTCCTGCCTCTCTCTCTTGCCGGTAGCAGAGCGAACACAGCGGTGAGAAGCAATTGCAAACAGTGTGGGTAATAAATTCAGAGCAGACACAAGGCATTCCTTATCTTCTTAGCCTTTAATCATGTAGAATAACACCATAAATTCAGACCTGGCGAGAACTGACACATTCTCCCTCTCGCATAGAGTCCCAGAGGCAGACTGAAACACTTAGCGTCAAACCACTCCCTTAAGTGTTTCTAACCACGCCTCAGGAAAGAGACGTCACCAGAACTCTTTAACTCTGTGAGTTCTGAAACCAATAACACCCCCTCTCGTCACGAATCCTGAGGGAAACTGTGAACCCCTATTTACAGACCTCTTTGAGTTCAACTCACCTCCCATTGCCTTTTGCCTCCCACTGGCATCTATCCCAGGCAATTGTTGAATCCCTTCCACACTCCCAGAATCACACTGTGCGAAACCAACCCACGCACTGGTGACCTGAAACCTCTCAGGTGGAATCCCCTTTGTGGTCCGAGTTGACCACCGGAGCACAACCTCGGGCGCTCCTCCTGACCCACTGGGGTCAGCAAGTGTGTCTCCCAGCACAGAGGACTCCCCCTCTGACTTGCTGCGTCTTCGGGCCTCCTGCACTTGGCTAACAGGAGATGAAGGCTCGCTCTTGGGTTCCCTCTTAACCTGTGGAGAAACCCACCCCTGTGCTTGACCATCATCAGCAACCTGGTCTTCAGCAACAGGCTCCGCCTCTGCCTCTCCTTCCTCCCTTTCTTCCTCCCTTTCCTCCCCCTCAGAATCGGACAAGCATTCTGAGAGAAAATCAGAACCATACCTAGGTTGTGACCAACCACCCTGCTCAAAGAACTCAGCATGCTTGCTGACCAGCAGCTTGGTCTGATCACCCTCTGGGTATGCAAACTTCCACCCATTTGTTGCAGGATCATACCCACAGAAGATCATGTCCTGGTACCTAGGACCACCCTCCTTCCGTTGCGCTGTTGGTATTGGCACTGAAGCCCTGGAACCAAACGAACGGAAGAAATGCACCTGTGGCTTCCTCTTGTGCAACAGAAAATACGGTGTGTCACCTACATCGTGATTGTAGGACCTGTTAAAAACAAAGCTAGCAAATTTCCAAGCCTCACTCCAAAAGCTCTGAGGCAGCCCAGAGTCACACAGTAAAACCCTGACAGCTTCAGCCAGTGCTTCACTCCTGTGCTCTGCCACGCCTCTCTCTTGAGGAGACTTTGCACCCGTCACCTGGTGACGAATTCCCTTTTTCTTGAAGAACTCCTTCAGAGCAGACCCAGTGAATTGTGACCCACGGTCGCTCCTGAACTCTTGCACTTTGGTGGAGAACCTTAGTTCCACCTCCACAACCCAATCCTGGATGAGTTGCGCCGCCTCCCTCTGTGACCTGAGAGAGAAACACCATAAATTCTGAGAAAAATCATCTGCCACTGTCAGCAGATACCTGGCCCCACCCAGACTCTCACACTTCATTGGCCCTGTAAGGTCTGTGTGAACCAACTCAAAAGGTTTTGTGGTTACCCTCTTTACCCCGGGAAACCTGCACCTTTGAACCTTGCTGCATGCCCTGCACACTAGGGATCCCTCACATGGCGTGATTTTACAACCTTTGGTGCAGCCTGGCAACCTCTTAACATCTTCCAAACAAGCATGAGACATTCTCTTGTGCCATATATGAACACATGAATCATGGCTGGGAACACTAGCACACTGCGCCTGTGCTTTCCCTGCATTCCCCCCACCCTCCAGAGGTGTTTCCAGAACAAAGAGATTGTTCTTGCTTTCCACGTTGACAAGTTGTCTCCCCCCTCTGAAAATGGAACAGGTATCATTTTCAAAACAAATTTTGTACCCCTGCTTCGCAAGAGCAGGTATCGATAACAGGCAACACTTCATCCCTGGTACAATGAAGCACTCCAGCTCCGCCTGCAAAACAGAAACATAGACATTTGCAGCTTTAGAAACATTCCTTTTTGTCCCGTCAGCTAATGTAACAGTCATTCCAGCTGAAACAGCCCTGCAATTCCGCAGCTCCCCAGCAGATGGCGTCCCAATGAGGTGATGACTCGCTCCCGAATCAACAATCCATTTTATATCTGTGTCCCTGCTGGAATTGTTTTTCAAAGTTGCCAGAGAAGCCGCGAGATGATAACAGTCTCCCTTCTCTGAGTCACGTCCTTCCTTCGCGTTCCCACGCTGGCCTCCTCTCCGAGACTGGTTCCCATGGGAAACGACCTTGGAGACATCCTGCCTGGCCTCTCTGCTCCTCTGCGGACAAGCCCGTTTTAGGTGGCTGTTCGATCCACAGACATAACATCGACGAGTGGAAAAAGCCTGAACACAGCTCTCATCTGGCTTGCCCCCCCCCACCTCTGCAACCGGTGGAGCTGACTGCGCCAGACCTGCCTTCTAGGACACGCCTCTCCTGTTCGTCCGAAAGACGCCCTGTCACGTACGATAGAGTCAAACCCTGTGGACTCATCGATTCCATAGACAGACACAAATTGTCATAGCTTTTGTCCAGAGAGCTGAGCAAAATATAAACCTTCAGCTCCTCCTAAAGACCAGCCAGGCCTTTAGCTTCCGGCTCCATTCGGCCCAGTTTTGTCCGTTTAATTTTTCGAAGGGAACTGAGAATGATTCACGATCGTCTGCCATCTCCTCCCCCGGGGGCTGAGCTTACTCACGTCTCGGCAGTGGCTTCCTCCGCCTCCCGGCTCCGGCAGATCGCTTCTCCCCAGCGAGCTCCTTCCAGCTTCAAAGAAACAGCTCCAGAGCTCCAGCTGGCCCCAGCAACTTTTCAGCTAGCTTGCTGGCTTCCCCCACACGTGGGACGTTCCTGCAATGCTTCAAAGCGTTGGCAAGCATCCATAACTTGTTGGATTATGCCGGACAAGAGTGTAAACTGAGGCTAAACATGGAGCCTGGCACGCCTCCCGCTTGCGCAGCTTTGCTGTTGTCCGTGCCGATCCAACGGTCCTTCCTGCCTCTCTCTCTTGCCGGTAGCAGAGCGAACACAGCGGTGAGAAGCAATTGCAAACAGTGTGGGTAATAAATTCAGAGCAGACACAAGGCATTCCTTATCTTCTTAGCCTTTAATCATGTAGAATAACACCATAAATTCAGACCTGGCGAGAACTGACACATTCTCCCTCTCGCATAGAGTCCCAGAGGCAGACTGAAACACTTAGCGTCAAACCACTCCCTTAAGTGTTTCTAACCACGCCTCAGGAAAGAGACGTCACCAGAACTCTTTAACTCTGTGAGTTCTGAAACCAATAACAGTGTTGATAGATTTTATGACTGATCTGCCGAAGTCCAAGGGGGAAACAGCCATCATGGTGGTGGTAGACCTACTAACAAAGATGTGCCACTTTGTAGCCTGTTCGCATGCAGTCACGGCGGAAGAGACAGCGAAGTTATTTGTAGAACACATTTTTAGGTTGCACGGAGTGCCATTGAGGGTGGTCTCAGACCGAGGAAAACAATTTACTTCCAGGTTCTGGAGGAAGCTCATGAGCTTACTGCAGGTGGAGGTCAACTTTTCGACTGCCCGGCACCCTGAAACCAACGGGCAGGCGGAAAGAGCAAACGGTGTCCTCCAGCAATACCTGAGGTGTTATGTCAATGACAGAGAGAATGACTGGGTAGAGAAGTTGGCGCTGGCGGAATTTGCCTACAACAATGCAGAGAATGTGTCCACAGGGATGAGCCCCTTCTTGGCTAATTATGGGTGTCATCCCAGGGCATTCCCAGGGGGAGGAGGGGAGAGATGGAGCGTCCCGGCAGCCGAGCATTTTGTAGAAGAAATGGAAGCAATCCATCGTCAGCTCCAACTCAACTTAGAAAGGGCGAGGGAAGAATACGAGAGGCAGGCAGACAAGAACCGAAGGGAAGGTGAAACCATAAGGGTGGGAGATCGGGTGTGGCTGTCAACCCAAGGGTTGCCGTTCAAAGGAGGTTGTAAGAAATTAAGACCCAGGAGGTTGGGTCCCTTTGAGGTCATTCAACAAGTCAACCCAGTGGCTTTCAGGCTCCGGTTACCCAACCACATGAAACTGCACCCAGTATTTCACAGGTCGTTACTGTCACCGTATGAGGGGGGACGAGAAGGGATGTCCACTCGGGGACCGATCATAGAAGAAAGGGAATGCAGCAGCCATGTGGCAGAAATCCTCGACGCCAGGTGGAAGGGGGATCAGGTGGAGTATTTGGTAGCGTGGGAAGGAGAACCGGAGTCAGAAAACACTTGGGTAATGGCAGAAGATATCAATGACGAGGTATTGATAGAAACGTTCCATCAAAGGCTCCCAAGGAAACCTCAGCCTGTGAAGAGGTTCCGGAGGGAATACTTTGGGACCACCGATGAGGAGGAGGAGTTGGAAGGATTCACGGATTCGGAAGGGGAAGGGGAGATGGACTCTGAGGAGGAGGAGTACTTCGAGACCAGGAACCGCAACAGGTGGAGAGAAGTGTTCGAGACATCGGAAGGTGAAGGAAGTTCCTTCCGGGGTTTTGCCTCCTCACCGCCCATAGAGGAGGGGGCGGGAGGGGGTGAAGGGGGCCCTGGAGGGGAGGTGGATGTCAGGGAACTGCCATCGGAAGGAAGGGAGGTGGAAGGGCTCACACAGGTTGGGAGAGACTCAGCAGCTGAAGAGGGAACCAGTAGGGGGAGAAGAGCTGAGCTGAGGGAAAGTGAGCAGGAGGGATGGCTCCGAGACTCTTCCAGCGAAAACAGTGGGGAGGTTTCAGGACCTCCTGTAGGGACACCCACTCCTCGCCGGAAACTGTCACGCAGAGAGTCCAGAAGACGTGTTTCCGTTAAGGAGCTTTTATGTTGGAAGCGATTCCGAAAGCAACCACTGTCGGAATCTGCAAGCGACTGACAGAGCCATGTTTAAGGGGCTCCGTTACAGACAGAGGTTTGCAAACTTGAACAAACTCTGAGGGTCTTGGATTTTACGCACAAGCAGCTCATCGTCCCATCACATATACATCCAGGTTTTTTCCCTTTAAATTTTTTTGGGGCCCCCAAAAGAGTGGGGCCCTAAGCTATAGCTTGTTTAGCTTACATGTAAATCTGGCACTGGGCACAAGGCTGGCTGCAAACTAATTCAGACATAAGAACATATTAAGAGCCTGCTGGATGAAGCCAATGGCTCCTCTGTCCACTTCTGACAGGGGCCAACCAGATGCCCCAGAGGGAAACCCAGAAGCAGGATCCAAGCTTGAGAGCAACTCTTTCCTCCTGCGATTCCCATCAGGTGGTCTTCAGAAGCATTACTGCCTCCGATTGTGGAGGCAGAACATGGCCATTGTGGTTAGCAGCCATTGCGAGCTTTGCTTTCCAAGCGTTTCTCCAGTCCTCTCTTAAAGCCATCCCAGTTGGTGGACATCACTGCCCCCTGTGTGGGTGAGCTCCGCAGTTTAACTATGTGGTATGTGAAGAAGGACTTTATTTTGCCTGACTCTTCCAACTTTCGGCTTCATTGGATATCCTATGTTTGGGTGCCATGAGAGAGGGAGAAAATGATTTCTCTGCCCACTTTCTCCATGGGATGCACATTTTATATATATTAATTGTGTCATCTCTTACTCACTAGTTCTCTGTGGGATGTAACATAAGCAGCCAAATACAACACTTCCTGTTTGCCCAGCGTGGACACACACAGAGGAGGACTCACCTGCGTGAGTGCCTGAGGGCCCTGCTCCTGCCACTCACCACCTGCCCAAGGCGGGGCCTGACAGGCCTCAAAAGGACTGCTACTGCTGTGCTGCCCAGGAGGACTCCCCTGCATGAGTGCCTGAGGGCCCTGCTCCTGCCACTCACCACCTGGCCCAGGGTGGGGCCTGGCAGGCCTCACAAGGACGGTTGCTGTCACTGCTGCTGCTGCCCAGGAGGACCCGGAGGGGGCGCGGAGTTCTTTTTAAAATGTTAAAAAAAATTCCTTTCCCTTTTGACTTTTTTGTATGTGGGGGGTGTGTGGAATGGATGTTTGGTTGGGCTTGGGAATTTGTTTGATTTTGATGGATTTGTAATTTTTACAGTTTTTTGTTTGTATTGTTTTATTATTTTCTGGGTTTTCTTTTGTTTTTTGTTTTGTTTTTGTTTTAAGGGTTTATTTTGTTCTTAAGGGGAGGGGTCAGCGCTGCCGGGGAGTGGGTCCCAGCCAGCAAAATGGCTGGGGCATGTTCCACAGAGGGGGATGCGCTGGGACAACCGTTCTCAATGATTACGCGTAGGAGGAGTTACGCTAAGACCAGACCATGTCATTACAGAGGAGGCAGGTTTAGTCATTGTCTGAGGACTATCCCTGCCTCCGGGTCTGGTCCTGACCGGACGGATACTAGAATCAGCAAGGGATACCCACATGACCTGAAGGTGCTGCTGTGCAATGCCAGCTCAATGATTCATAAGACCACTGCCATCCATGACTTGATCATCGATGGAGGACTTGACCTGGCATGTGTAACAGAGACTTGGTTGGATGAAGCAGATGGGCCTGTCCTTGCCGCTGCCTGTCCACCAGGTTTCTCTTATGCACAGCAACCCAGGCCTTGTGGGCGGGGAGGGGGGGTTGCAGTGATTTTTAGGAAGTCATTAGTTTGCACCAGGCGTCCTATTGGGAAGACCCAGTTCTCTGAGTGCATGTTCTGGAAGTTGGGCAATAGGGGCAGTACAGGATTCCTTTTGGTGTACCGACCTCCCCGCTGCAGCAAGGATTCCCTGCCCGAGCTGCTTCAGGTCGTGGTGGATATGCTCCTGGAGACACCTAGCTTGGTTGTCCTGGGGGATTTTAACATCCATGCCGACACGACCTTACAAGGGGCCGCTCGGGACTTCGTGGAAAGCATGGCCTCCATGGGGCTGTCCATGAATAAGTCTGGTCCAACCCATAGCCGCGGACATGCCTTGGACCTGGTGTTGACCTCTATGGATGTTGGTGACCTGACACTAAGTAAAAGCGAAACGAAAGAAGTGCCATGGTCAGATCACTTCCTGGTGCAACTGGACTTCTCCACGACCCTTCCCCTCTGCAGGGAGGTGGGACCGATTTGGATGGTCCGCCCCCGCCACTTAATGGATTCAAATGGTTTCCAGAGAGTGGTAGGGGATGCTTTATCCCATGTTGATGGCCTTTCAGCTGATTCCCTGGTGGCCCGCTGGAATGCGGAGTTAACCAGGGCTATTGACTGTTTGGCTCCGAAGCGCCCTCTCCGATTCCATGGAGCCCGAACAGCCCCGTGGTTTTCCACGGATCTGAGGGCAATGAAACAATTGCTGAGACGGCTAGAGCCCCAGTGGCGGATGACCCATTCTGAAGCTGCTCGGACACTGGTTAGAGCTCAGTGTCAAGCCTACCAAGTGGCGGTAGCGACGGCGAAGAAGACATTCTTCACCGCCTCTACTGCATCTGCAGAAAACAGCAGCAGGAGACTTTTTCAGGTGGTTCGCAATTTAGCGGAACCACCTGCTACATCGGGGCCCAGTACGGGCCACATGATCTCCTGCAATGATTTCGCAAAGTTTTTTGCAGATAAAGTCGCTTAGATTTGGGAAGAGGTAGACGCCACCATGGGAGCAAAGCCGGAGCGGGAGAGTGTTAGAGCCCTGTCTAGTCAAATTGCGTGGGATCAATTCCAATCTGTTACCTCCGAGGATGTGGACAGGCTGCTTGGACGAGTGAAACCAACCACCTGTCTCCTTGATCCTTGCCCATTCTGGTTTATAAAAGCTAGCCGGAAAGGGCTGGGCGATGGGCTATGTGGGGTGGTGAATGCTTCCCTCCGTGAGGGAGCCTTCCCAGACCCGCTGAAAGAGGCGGTTATTAAACCACTTCTTAAAAAACCATCTTTAGATGCGGCCACAATGGCCAACTATCGCCCAGTCTCAAATCTTCCATTCTTGGGCAAGGTGATTGAGCGAGTGGTTGCTGAACAACTCCAGGCACGCCTGGAAGAAGCGGACCATTTGGATCCCTTCCAGTCGGGATTCAGGCCTCATCATGGGACTGAAACTGCCTTGGTTGCACTGGTCGATGATCTCCGGCAGGCTAGGGACAAAGGTGAGAGCTGCTTCCTAGTTCTGCTGGATCTCTCAGCGGTGTTTGATACCATTGACATTGATCTCTCAGCGGTGTTTGATACCATTGATAACATCCTTCTGGACCGTCTTGAGGGGCTGGGAGCTGGGGGCACTGTCATACAGTGGTTCCGCTCCTTCCTCCTGGGCCGTGTTCAGAAAGTGGTGGTGGTGGATGAGTGTTCAGACCCCTGGGCTCTCACTTGTGGGGTGCCTCAGGGTTCTGTCCTCTCCCCCATGCTTTTCAACATCTACATGCAGCCACTGGGAGAGATCATCAGGGGGTTTGGGCTGGGTGTTCATCAGTATGCGGATGATACCCAGCTCTACCTCTCTTTCAAATCAGAACCAGTGAAGGTGATGAAGTTCCTGTGTGAGTGCCTGGAGGCGGTTGGAGGATGGATGGTGGCTAATGGATTGCAGTTGAATCCTGACAAGACAGAAGTACTGTTTTGGGGGAACAGGAAGCGGGCAGGTGTGGAGGACTCCCTGGTCCTGAATGGGGTAACTGTGCCCCTGAAGGACCAGGTGCGCAGCCTGGGAGTCATTTTGGACTCACAGCTGTCCATGGAGGTGCAGGTCAAATCCGTGTCCAGGGCAGCTGCTTACCACCTCCATCTGGTACGCAGGCTGAGACCCTATCTGCCTGCGGACTGCCTTTCTGGTTATCTCCCGCTTGGACTACTGCAATGCGCTCTATGTGGGGCTACCTTTGAAAGTGACCCAGAAACTACAACTAATCCAGAATGCAGCAGCCAGACTGGAGACTGGGAGCGGCCGCCGAGACCACATAACACCAGTCCTGAAAGACCTAGATTGGCTCCCAGTACGTTTCCGAGCACAATTCAAAGTGTTGGTGCTGACCTTGAAAGCCCTAAACGGCCTCGGTCCAGTATATCTGAAGGAGTGTCTCCACCCCCATCATTCTGCCCGGACGCTGAGGTCCAGCGCCAAGGGCCTTCTGGCGGTTCACTGTGAGAAGCCAAGTTATTATTATTATTATTATTATTATTATTATTATTATTATTATTATTATTTTACTCCAGCCAGGAGGACTTCCTGTCACACCTGGTCTGAAGCATCCTCCCCCTGCGTGTGACCAGGTAGATGGGTGTGACCCTGGCAGACCCTGTAAAAGGGTCACACAGCCATCTCTCTCTCTTGACCATTTTCTCTTTTTTATTTTAAATATTTTTTATTAGGGATTTCAACAAGACATTTTATCAAAAAACATATCATCCTTAATCCCCCCTATTTCCCCCCTCTCTCTCCCCATAAAGTAACCCCCCTCCCCTCCCCCCCAGACTTCCCTCAGCTCCTCTCTCTGGTTTAT
The DNA here is from genome assembly GCF_964106645.2 of Podarcis pityusensis. Lineage (NCBI taxonomy): Eukaryota > Metazoa > Chordata > Lepidosauria > Squamata > Lacertidae > Podarcis > Podarcis pityusensis. Next base: position 32,034,971 of record NC_138045.1, on the reverse strand, counting down.
CAACAAATGTTATTTTCAATAGTGCAACCAACTCTGAAAACAGGTCAGCATATGTAAGCCATTTTCCTTTCTTTCCAAGTGGTTTGAGCAGTAACGCTTCACGTGGTGAAAGCCACCAAGGAGTCTTTTGTTCTAACAAGTCTTTGTATCTCTCCCATACTCTCATTAATGATTTCCTAATTATATGGTTGTAGAAACTTCTGTGTACCTTTCCTTGCCCATACCATAGATATGCATGCCAGCCAAATCTGTTATCATGTCCTTCCAGTTCTAATGCTTCTTGCTTTTCCAACCTCATCCAGTCCCTGATCCATACCTGTCAGGGAACTGCCATCGGAAGGAAGGGAGGTGGAAGGGCTCACACAGGTTGGGAGAGACTCAGCAGCTGAAGAGGGAACCAGTAGGGGGAGAAGAGCTGAGCTGAGGGAAAGTGAGCAGGAGGGATGGCTCCGAGACACTTCCAGCGAAAACAGTGGGGAGGTTTCAGGACCTCCTGTAGGGACACCCACTCCTCGCCGGAAACTGTCACGCAGAGAGTCCAGAAGACGTGTTTCCGTTAAGGAGCTTTTATGTTGGAAGCGATTCCGAAAGCAACCACTGTCGGAATCTGCAAGCGACTGACAGAGCCATGTTTAAGGGGCTCCGTTACAGACAGAGGTTTGCAAACTTGAACAAACTCTGAGGGACTTGGATTTTACGCACAAGCAGCTCATCGTCCCATCACAGCATTCCGACAGTCTCTGTGAGCAGTTTGTGCAGGAGAAGGCATCATGAGCAACCCAGCCGGAACCGGAGAAGCAGGAGCTGGAGCGGGTCCAAGCCTGGAGGAAAGGTACCGGGCGTTGGAGGTCCAGCTAGCGCTGCAGACGGCGAGGCTCGAGGAGAGGAGGGCTCAAGATGCAGAGAAGGGGAAAACCACCCCGCTCGCCAGAAAGTTGCCAGGATTGGTGCAGAAGTTTGGGGGGGAGGCCAAGGACTATCATGCCTTTAGGACAGAGATGCAATATGCCCTTAATCTGCAGTTTGATGACTTTCCCGACGAGGAATCGCGGGTGGCTTTTGTGATTGGGCATCTCGAAAAGGGGGCGAAAGACTGGGTGAGGCCCCTGATGGCAACAAACAATGACATCCTGAAGGATACGAGGAAGTTTTTTCGTGCAATGGATTTGATGTTTTCCAGCGATATTGAGCAGGGAGTGGTACGCAGACAGTTAATGGCGTGCAAACAGGGGAGCCGATCTGTGCGTGAGTACTGGACTGAGTTTACCATGTTGATCCATAAATTGGGGTGGGATCTATCGGCGGAACCCATTCAAATGCTCTTTGAAGAAGGGCTTGCTTCGGCGGTAAAGGATGAACTTTCCCGGGCGCCCAGGGCGGAGTCTATGGACCAGCTGACCAAATCAGCGCTGACCATAGGAGCGCGCCAAGAGGCGAGAGCCTTGGAGAGGCGGGAAGGGAAGGGGGAACGTTGGAGGGAGCTTCGCATTCCAGAGATTCCAGAGCCACCGTTCCCGCCGGGAGAGCCGATGGAAATTGGAACAGCGCGCGCGCGCGCAGTTTCAAAGCCCAGTGAAGAGCGGAAGAAGGAGGGAAAGGGCACCAAGAAATGTTATCTCTGCCAACAGCCAGGTCATTTTGCCAGAGTCTGCCCCCAAAGAAAGGAATGGCAAGGAATGGCGGGAGCTGTTGGGGAGAGGGAGGAAAAGGTACCGGAGCAAGTAAAAGCCAACGCCTGGCTGCCACCGTCGGGGCACAGCAGCCAGGCCAAAGAGCAGTGAAAGTGCCCACGCCGGAACCTCCTAAACCCGCCCTAGTGATAGAGGTGTTACTAGAGCTGCCTAACGGACACCCACTAAAGATAAAGGCGCTATTAGACTCAGGCAGCTCCTGCAATTTCATGAGTAAGGAGTTTGCTGCTGAGCACCAGATACAGACTATCCCTTTAAGTAACCCTTTGCAGGTGACCACGATCGATGGAAGGGAGCTGCTGGGAGGAGAAGTCAGCCAGCAGACCGTCCCAATGATAATGAGGGTAGCAAGACACACTGAGCTAATAGCGTTTAATGTGGCTACCTTGGGAGGAGCTCCCATTATTTTGGGGATGAGCTGGCTAGCGTTACATGATCCGCTAGTGGGCTGGCATCAGAGAGTGGTCTCCTTTGGGTCAGCACATTGTCTAGAACACTGCAAAGAGCGGGAGGCTCAAGGAGGGGCCAGAGCCACTCTAGCAGGGACGGAAGTAACGGAGAAGGGGAAGGTTCCCCAACAATACGCCGACCTGAGCAACGTCTTCAGCGAGAGGGAGGCAGACAAACTACCCCCACATAGGCCCTTTGACTGTCAAATCAATTTACTCCCTGGGGCACAGCTCCCTGTAGGCAAGCTGTACGCCATGTCAGACAGAGAGATGCAGGAGCTAAGGGAGTTCATTGACAAGAACCTGAAGAGAGGGTTCATCAGAGAGTCCAGGGCGGTGGGGGGCAGCCCAGTGTTTTTTGTGGACAAAAAAAACATGGACAAACCCAGGCTTGTAGTGGACTTCAGGGCCTTAAATGCAGTGTCAGAACCAGTGACTTTCCCAATGCCCAGAATTGATGACATTTTGACAAGGGTCAGGAAGGGAAAGATTTTTACTAAACTGGACCTGAGGGGGGCGTACAACCTGATACGAATAAGGAAGGGGGATGAATGGAAAACCACCATGTTCACCCCTTTGGGGGCATTTGAATATTTAGTTATGCCCTTCGGCCTACAAGGAGGCTCCGCGTGCTTTCAATCGTTTATGAACCACGTCCTGGGGCCTTTGCTTTACAAGAATTGTGTGGCCTTCTTAGATGACGTGTTAGTATATTCAGAGACTGAGGAGCAGCATGTAAAAGACGTCAGGGAAGTGTTGGGCAGACTGCAAGCCAATCAGCTGTGGGTGAAGCTAGAGAAGTGTCAGTTTCATGCCAAGGAGGTGGAATTCCTGGGGTACCGCTTGTCGGACAAGGGATTGGCCATGGATCCTGGCAAGGTCCAAGCGGTACTGGAATGGAAAACACCGAAAACAAGGAAGGATGTGCAAAGATTCCTTGGATTTGGAAACTTCTATCGGAAGTTCATCAGAAATTTTGCCCACTTGACGGCTCCCATTACGGACTGTCTCAGCAGTAAGAGGAAATTCGTTTGGACGGCGGAGGCGGAGCGAGCTTTTGAGGAACTGAAAAGGGCGTTCGCTTCGGAAGAACAGCTCCTGCATGTGGATTTACAAAAACCGATGCGAGTGGAGACGGACGCATCAGACCGGGCTGTGGGGGTGGTGCTTTTGCAGCCTGGGAAGGAGGAGTCAGAGTGGAGACCGTGTGCCTTTTTTTTCGCGAAAGCTGAACAAATCTGAGAGGAACTACACGGTGTATGACCGAGAACTACTTGCCATTCATGAAGCGTTCAGGAGATGGAGGCATTTATTAATTGGGGCACAACATAAGGTGCAAGTGTGCACGGACCACAAGAACTTAGAGTATTGGAGAACGGCACGAGTGCTCAACCAACGGCAAGTGCGATGGGCCCAGGAGTTCTCCAAATTTCACTTTGAAATCTGTTATGTGCCAGGTCCAGAAAATGTTAGGGCGGACGCTCTCTCACGCAAACCTGAATATTTGGAAGGGGAGGGGGGACCCGAAGAGAGACATGTCATCCCAGAGGACCGCTGGGTGTGTGGGGCGGCATTGGTGGGGCAAAGAGAACTGGTAGAGGAAACAGAGAATGATGAATATGCCCAGAATAAGCTCAGAGGTCTTAGGGGTGAGGGAGAGGAACCAGGGGGTTTTGAGGAAAGAAATGGAGCGTTGTATTACAAAGGGGCACTGTATATCCCCGAAGGAGACTTAAGGGGGAGGGTACTCAAGCAGTTGCACGACAGCCCCACGGCGGGGCATTTTGGACAACACAAAACCATGTGGTTGGTCACCAGGGAATTTTGGTGGCCTAAGGTGAGGGAAGATGTACGGGAGTATGTAAGAGGGTGTGAGCAATGCCAGCGAGCCAAAGGGGAGAGGCGGGCGCTGGCGGGGCTATTAGAACCCTTACCAACCCCAGAACGACCTTGGGAGGCAGTGTCGATAGATTTTATGACTGATCTGCCGAAGTCCAAGGGGAAAACAGCCATCATGGTGGTGGTAGACCTACTGACAAAGATGTGCCACTTTGTAGCCTGTTCGCATGCAGTCACGGCGGAAGAGACAGCGAAGTTATTTGTAGAACACATTTTTAGGTTGCACGGAGTGCCATTGAGGGTGGTCTCAGACAGGGGAAAACAATTTACTTCCAGGTTCTGGAGGAAGCTCATGCGCTTACTGCAGGTGGAGGTCAACTTTTCGACTGCCCGGCACCCTGAAACCAACGGGCAGGCGGAAAGAGCAAACGGTGTCCTCCAGCAATACCTGAGGTGTTATGTCAATGACAGAGAGAATGACTGGGTAGAGAAGTTGGCGCTGGCGGAATTTGCCTACAACAATGCAGAGAATGTGTCCACAGGGATGAGCCCCTTCTTGGCTAATTATGGGTGTCATCCCAGGGCATTCCCAGGGGGAGGAGGGGAGAGATGGAGCGTCCCGGCAGCCGAGCATTTTGTAGAAGAAATGGAAGCAATCCATCGTCAGCTCCAACTCAACTTAGAAAGGGCGAAGGAAGAATACGAGAGGCAGGCAGACAAGAACCGAAGGAAAGGTGAAACCATAAGGGTGGGAGATCGGGTGTGGCTGTCAACCCAAGGGTTGCCGTTCAAAGGAGGTTGTAAGAAATTAAGACCCAGGAGGTTGGGTCCCTTTGAGGTCATTCAACAAGTCAACCCAGTGGCTTTCAGGCTCCGGTTACCCAACCACATGAAACTGCACCCAGTATTTCACAGGTCGTTACTGTCACCGTATGAGGGGGGACGAGAAGGGATGTCCACTCGGGGACCGATCATAGAAAAAAGGGAATGCAGCAGCCATGTGGCAGAAATCCTCGACGCCAGGTGGAAGGGGGATCAGGTGGAGTATTTGGTAGCGTGGGAAGGAGAACCGGAGTCAGAAAACACTTGGGTAATGGCAGAAGATATCAATGACGAGGTATTGATAGAAACGTTCCATCAAAGGTTCCCAAGGAAACCTCAGCCTGTGGAGAGGTTCCGGAGGGAATACTTTGGGACCACCGATGAGGAGGAGGAGTTGGAAGGATTCACGGATTCGGAAGGGGAAGGGGAGATGGACTCTGAGGAGGAGGAGTACTTCGAGACCAGGAAACGCGACAGGTGGAGAGAAGTGTTCGAGACATCGGAAGGTGAAGGAAGTTCCTTCCGGGGTTTTGCCTCCTCACCGCCCATAGAGGAGGGGGCGGGAGGGGGTGAAGGGGGCCCTGGAAGGGAGGTGGATGTCAGGGAACTGCCATCGGAAGGAAGGGAGGTGGAAGGGCTCACACAGGTTGGGAGAGACTCAGCAGCTGAAGAGGGAACCAGTAGGGGGAGAAGAGCTGAGCTGAGGGAAAGTGAGCAGGAGGGATGGCTCCGAGACACTTCCAGCGAAAACAGTGGGGAGGTTTCAGGACCTCCTGTAGGGACACCCACTCCTCGCCGGAAACTGTCACGCAGAGAGTCCAGAAGACGTGTTTCCGTTAAGGAGCTTTTATGTTGGAAGCGATTCCGAAAGCAACCACTGTCGGAATCTGCAAGCGACTGACAGAGCCATGTTTAAGGGGCTCCTTTACGGACAGAGGTTTGCAAACTTGACCAAACTCTGAGGGACTTGGATTTTACGCACAAGCAGCTCATCGTCCCATCACAATACCAAACAAGCAGATTCATAATACAATTTAAAATCTGGGAGGGCAAACCTGCCTCTATCTTTTACGTCTGTAAGTATTTTATATTTTATCCTTGGCCTTTTGCCCCCACCCCACCCCCTGATAAATTTTGAAATCTCTTTCTGCCATTTTTTAAAACATTCATCTTTCAGGATGACTGGGGTTGATTGAAAAAGAAATAGCATTTTTGGCAACACGTTCATTTTGATCGCTGCTATTTTACCTAACAATGAGAGATTCATTCTACTCCATATTTCTAAATTTCTTTTTACCTCAAGCCAGATTTTTTCATAATTATTTTTAAATAGATTTATATTTCTTGATGTTAACCATATCCCTAAATACTTAACCTTTTTATGGACTTCATTCTCAATATTTTGTTCTAGCTCCATTTTTTCCTCTTCCTTCAGGTTTTTAACTAATAATTTGGTTTTGTTCCTATTTAACTTAAATCCTGCCACTTCCCCAAATTTCTGAATCTTTTCTATTACTTTAGGGAGAGAAATTTTGGGCTCTTCCACTGTTATCACTAAATCATCTGTATATGCTTTTAGTTTAAACTCACTTTCCCCAGTTTTTACACCTGTAATCTCTTTGTCTGCTCTTATATTTCTGGCAAGTACTTCCAGTACCAGGATGAACAATAATGGTGATAATGGACATCCTTGTCTAGTTCCTTTTTGAATCTTACAGTCATCCGTTATCACCTGGTTAATAATTAATTTTGCTTTTTGTTTTGAATAAATTGCTGCTATTCCTTTTAGAAATTTAGAGCCACGTTTAATTTGTTCTAACAACGTTGTCATGAATTTCCAAGAAACATTGTCAAAGGCTTTTTCAGCCTCTTTCATCATTGCCGCTTTCTTTTCATTTTTGGCCTCTAGGTATTTTATTATATTCAGAATATTCCTTATATACTCCTTCATTTGTCTACCTGGTAGAAACCATGGCTGATCTTGATGTATATACTCATTTAGTATATTTTTTAATCTATTGGCTAATATATTTGCAAACAATTTGTAATCATTATTTAACAAAGAAATAGGCCCGTAATTTTTAATTTGCAGCAAATCTGCGCCTTGTTTTGGAATTACTGTAATATAGGCCTCTTTCCATGTTTCTGGAATTTCACCTGTATTCAGTATTTCATTCATGACATCTTTCAATGGGTTCACTAACTGTTCGCTTAGTTTTTTATAATATTTTGCCGTAAGACCATCCGGGCCTGGTGACTTGCCATTTTTGGAGCCTTTTATTACCTCTAAAAATTATTGCACTGTTATCTGGGAGTTAAGAATGTTCATTTGTTCCTCTTTTATATATGGCATATTACTACTTCTGATGTACTCTTCTATCTTGAATGTTTTTTCTTTCCCTTGTCTATACAACTCTGAAAAATATTTAACAAATCCTTCTCTTATTTCCTTCAACTTATCTGTGATCTTTCCATTTAAATTAATTTTATTTATGGAGTTCCTTTGTTCACTTTTTTTTTTTTTAGCTGCCAGGCTACCAGGCTAACAATTTTCCTGGTTTGTTTGCATGCTCAAAGTATTTTTGTTTTACTCTTTTTATTTTCCAACTAATTTCCTCATTAATTATCATTGAATATTGGGTTTGTAAAGTTTTTATTATCTGCTTCACAGCTTCTTTGTTTGCCTTATTTGACAGCTGTTTCTCCTTTTCAGTGATTTCTTTTTTCCTTTTCTCTCTCAGTTTCCTTTTATATGAATTTTGTTGTATAAAGAGTCCTCTCATTACCGCCTTATTTGCGTCCCAGACCGTCTGTAATTTTGTTTGTCCTTGATTGTTTATTTCAAAATAATCAGTCAGGACCTTTTTTGTTGTTTCTATAAAATTTTGATCATCTAATAAATCATCATTTAATCTCCATCTGAAAGAGATTTTACTTTCTTTTTCCATAATCAAGGAATTATGATCTGAAAAGTTTCTGGGATTAATTTCGATTTTTTTGACTCTTATTTCCAATTCTTTGGAAATCCACAAAGAATCTGTTCTCGAGCTGCTATCATGTACATGGCTGTAATAAGTGAACTCTTTGTCAAACATATGTCTTATTCTCCATATTTTGAGTCATATCAAAAAAAGTCTTTGGTAATTTGCCTTCCTTAGTCTCTTTTTTCCTGGCTGATCTATCTTTATCTAAAGATGGAACTCCATTTAAGTCTCCCATTAAGATCATTTTTTGATCTGCAAATTCAAGTAGTTCTGTTTCTGATTTTTTTGAAGACGATTGTTTATTTGTCATTTGGTGCATAGATGCCAACCAGTATCACTTTCTCTCCTTGGATTTTGACTTGTATTATTAAGATTCTACCTTTTTCATCCTTCTGAATCAATTTGGGTTCAAGTGCAGGATTATGTAAAAAACAACTCCTCTCTTTTTTGTTTTATCTGATGAGATGAAGTCCATACCTATTTTTTTGTTTTTTTCATGTATGTGAAAGAGATACCCTTTTATGTTTTTTTGCAATGCGTGTCTCTTGGAGGCAGATTATGTCTAATTTCTGTTTTGCTTTTATATGCTCAATCCGAAAACATTTGGGTTTACAATGTAAACCATTCACATTCCAACTCAGTATTTTAAGATTTTTTTTATGTATAACTTTTATTTTGCTTTAAACAGGTACATATAAATATAGACAACCAAGATTACAAAGGAAAATTCCTTAATAGTAATGAAAAAAAACTTTAAAAACTACAGAAAATATCAAAGTACATAACACAGAACATAAGCAACTACGGAAAAGATAAAAGAAAAGAAAAAAGAAAAATAGAAAAAAAAATATAAAAATAAAAAGGAGGATGAGCCAAAGCAGGAAGGCTCATCTATTGTACACTTCTGTCAAGCTCACAACAGATCATTATTCTTATCAATTATCTCTATCTGCATTCCAAAGGAATCCCTCATCTTGATATCAGGGAACATTTCTCTATGCTGCATCATTCTAGACATAGCCAGATCTTTCTTGCTGAGCCCTTGCCCCTAAATAATTATTTAAACATTCCCATTCTTCTTTCACCATTTTTTTAGGTTTATCTCTTATTGCATCTGTCAGCTTTGTGAGCTCCAAGTACTCACACAATTTGACTACCCATTCCTCTTTAGTGGGTGTATTTTTATCTTTCCAGTGTTTTGCCACTATAACCCTTGCTGCTGACGTTGCGTACATAAATTGCCTAGTTTTGTTTTTGGGAATATTATCTGAAACCATTCCTAGTAAAAATTCTTCCGGTTTCTTGCTAAATGTAGTTTTTATCAATCTCTTTATCTCTTCATAAATCATGTTCCAAAATCTTTGTATCTCTAGACAGGACCACCACATATGGTAGTATGTTCCTATCTGTTCCTTACATCACCAGCACTTGTTATTGTTTGATTTATTTATTTTTGCAAGTTTTACAGGGGTCAGGTACCACCTATAGTACATTTTCATAAGATTTTCCCTTATAAGGAAACAAGCCGTGAATTTTATATTTTTAGTCCATAATTCATTCCAAATATTGGGTTTGATCTTATGTCCCAGGTCCCTCTCCCATTTTACTGTAATTTATTTGATATCTTCCTCCTTTCTTTGCCAATTCAAAAGTAGTTTGTACATTTTAGAAAGTATCTTTTGATTATTATATAAAATATCCTTCTCCAGATAGGATATTTTTGGGTCAAATCCTTTGGTTCTTTTATCCTTTTCAAGGGCAGCTTTTAATTGATAGTACTGCAGCCAGGTTATTCCCTTCTGTTTCAATTCGCTTAGGCCCTTTATTTTCGGATCACTACTTGTTTCCTCTACTAAATCCTTATATGTTAGCCAATCACTGTTCATATTTATCTTGTGAAACGACATAGATTCCATTGGTGACAGCCACCATGGTGTTTTGGTTACTACTGATTTTTTACTCCTCTCCCATACCTCATATAATGCCCTTCTCACAATATGATTTAAAAATCCTTTGTGGGATTTAACCTTGTCATAGCCTATGTAGCCATGCCACCCGTACACAATATCCCATCCCTCCAGATCTAGGACTTCCATGTTTTTAATTAATATCCAGTCCTTGATCCATGTCCAGCACGCTGCCTCAAAGTACAGTTTAGGGTCAGGGTCAGATATTGACCTTAAACAGTATTTTAAGATTGGCCATTGTCAGAGTCAGTTACAATATCTGTTTTTTTCTGGTGTTACATCTTCCAATGCTAAACGTTCCAAAGCTTCCTTTTGTTCAGCTCGGGGATCCCCCCAATCTTGTTTGGGATCTAAGTCTCTCCTATTTTTCTCAAGGAACTCTCTTGCCTGGAATTCTGATGTTAATCTATATCTCCTTTTCATGTATGTGAAAGAGATACCCTCTGGAAATTCCCATTTGTCTCTAATGTCGGCTCTCCTGAGTGCTGTTGTTAAAAACCTATATTTTGTTCTTCTGAGTCCCAATTTCAGTGGGATCTCTCCAAAAATGTCTACTTTCTGCCTGGCAACCACAAGATCTTTTTCAAAACTATTCTGAAGGATTGCGTCCTTCACTCTTTATGTTACTAATGTTAATAAAACATCTTCTGGCTGCCTCCGTTCTCAACTTTGGCGTGATCTAATTCTAAAACAGCTCTCTGCTAGCCCATCCAGCCAGTCTTTGCTTTCCCCCATCCATTCAGAAATCGTCTGTGTAACATATGTCTCCAAATTTGGCTCTGAATCAGATTCTGGCAAACCTCTGATTCGTAGTGTTCTGTCTCTTTCCCTTAGTTGCAGAAGAAGAACCTGATCTTCCAATTCATTCTGCTTCCCTTGAACCCCTTCTACAGTTCCCATCATCCCTTTTTGTTCCTCTCTCAATTCTCCTACCTCATCTTTAATTTTTTCTAATTTGTCTACTTATGTTTCCAAATTATTAACCTTATCTCCCAGTATCCCAAATTGCTCTTTCAGGACTCTATTCGAATTTTCAATGTCTCAGTGCACTTGTCCAGTGATTGATTGGATTTTTCCATGTCACTGTGAACCTGTTGTGTAAATTCTTGCACTGATTGGATCATTTCTTTCCTGAATTCCAAGAGTTGCAATGCAAAGAGATCTGTCTGCTCTCTCTCTCCTTTATCTCCAATGTCCCCAATTTGTACACTAACCCATCTAGCAGCCGCCGCAGCTGCCGCTTTCCTAGTTGTTGCTCCCTCCTTGCCCGACATCTCTTATCAGTTGGTTCCCAGTGTTGTATGAGTTGTTCAAGGTCACACCTGCAGGTCCTGAGTCTATCCAACTGTGAGACTGACTCCCCCTTCCCAGATTCTTTCTAGTTTATCTTTCCCTTTTGTCTGCCTTCTCCCTCCCCACCACAATATATCATACAGTTATATAACAAAAAGAGAAAAAAGGCAAAAAGAAATAAAACCATCCAATGGACCAGAAAACATAAAATATACAACTGAAAGGGTGAAAAATAAAAAAGAGAATTAATAAAGTAATTTACAAAACCAGGAAGCAGAGGAAAGGAAAAAATAAAAATGTTCGGCAAGTTCAATTTCAAGTTTATGTCTTTAAAAAAAGGGGGGGAGGAAGTTGTTCTTTGATTTGTACTTATCTACTTATGAGTATCTCAAACAGTGGTGGCTTGCAATAGTTTCAGAAGTTTTATTTCCATTTTATTTCTTATTTGTAATCCCATGGCATTTGTCTTCTTATTCAGTTCACAGACGTGCTGGGGTTTCAGTTAACACATCTTTCTTGGTGGGCTCTTTCAGTCTTTTGTAGTATCAAAGATGCTTTGGAAGCTGTTCCAGGCTCTTTCCACTTTCTGGGGTTACCCCCCAGATGTGCTGAGAGTCCCCTGCAGGCTTTCTTTCTTTCCCCTTTTCCTCTTCAGCGCCACCAATTTTTAAAAGACTGTTCAGATTCCTCCAGCTGTCAGTAGCTTTTTAACTTTGTATCCTAATAGGTAACTGAATACAGTTAATGTATAAATCCGTTAGAATGTAACCATCCACCAAGTCAGAGTTAAATGTTACAACTCTCCTTTGCTGTCGGCTGTGTCTGAGCCCCATTCACAAAAAAGTTCCCTTTGCAGAGCTCGTCCACAGAAATCGGAAGCTGACTTCCTCTTTTGCTTCCATTTCACCAAATTAAATTTTTTAGCTCTAATTCAAAATTCAAAATGTTTTATTTGACTTTTACCTCTAATTGGAAGATCTGCTGCTTCTGGTGACGGATCGTAGCTTTCGCAGCAGGCTGTGTTGGTGCCGAGAGCGAACTCGAGCCTCTTCCCCTTCCCTCCCGTGCACACAGCAGCGGCCGGGAGACAATCGGGTGTGTGTGAGAGAGATTTTTCGCTCCGCTGGAGCCCTCAGGTCCCCACTCTCCTGTGGGGGGTTTTTTGGGGGTGCGCTGAGCTCTAGCACTGCCCTCCAAGCCTTTCTGCTGGCTCCGTGTTGCGGGCGACACTTAGCACTCCGCAGCAGACCGGAAGTCCTTAACCATTTTCTCTTGATGCTGTTCTCTTGATGTATTCTGCTGTTTGCTGGCTCTCAGCCAGCCGCACATGGGCTCAAATCCCCACATTCTTTTCTGTAACTCCAAGCTAAAAGCCTGCCTTCAGGGAACCTACTGTGAACAGCTTGTAAGTAAACTTCTTATCATTACTTTTAAAGAAGACTGTTGTGTCTTCTTTAAAAGTAATGATAAGAGGGATAAAAGGGGAATTTACCAGGATCAAACCCTGGTTTGCTGAAGTAAAGAGATTCAAACGAATCTACCAACTAGCTTCCTGCTATATACTGGGGAATGTGCTACTGACTCATTAGTGTCAGGGAGGGAGGACAATATTTAATCAATCTGTCCTCTCCTTCTATCCACAACATTCCCACATTCTCAAAGCTAAAAAGCCCCAAATTTTGCAAGCCTTCATTCATAGGGGAGCCCCTCCATCCCCCAGATCATTTTGGCTGCATTTTCTGAACCTTTTCCAGCCCTGCAATATCCTTTTTGAGGTGAGTACTCTACACAGTACTGTGGGAGATGCACCACAAATTTGTGTAACAGCATTAGGATATTTGCAGTTTTACTTTCAATTCCTTCCCTACTGAATTTCTGGCATCAAATTTGCTTTAACAATTCCCCAGGCTCTTCCTCCCCCTCGCACCCCAGAGCCTTGCTGCTACTCACCAACATTCTTACACCAGATGGTGACTTTGGCCTCTCTGTACTCAGGAGCTGATGGAGGCTGGAAACCATCTTGTCCATGTTTTCCACAACTGTCATGGGTCCATCAAGGATCTGAGGAGCACAGGAGCAGCTGCCCAAACCTTATCATCATCATCCGACGTTGCCCAAGGGTTTCCCTGGCCCTCCTCCTGCAGACTGGGGGGGCAGCACATAATAGCATCTCTGAGGGGCTGCCCCATTGAAGAGAGCAAAGGCTGCTTAATACATTGCAGGGGGTTGGAACGAAATGGCCCTTGGGGTCCCTTTCAACTGTATGATTCTATGACCTCTCTGCTGCTTAAGTTACTGGAGGGTAGATTTTGGTCAAAGATTAGGGAAGCTTCTTGATAGTAGGGAGAGTTTGACAATGGAGCCAGTCACACAGAGGGAGGTGTTATGAGACATCAGATAATCCTGATGGAAACGGAAGCAGAGTTTGCTTATTTGCCCCATGTCTGGAACAGAAATCAATGAATATGATTGGTCTTCACCTTTGTTGTGTTCAGCTTGCCAATGATATGGAACCAATTGGGATTCCTGCATTGCAGGGGTTTGGACTAGATGACCCTGAGGATCCCTTCCAACTCTGCAGTCCTTTGATTCTATGAACTGCCCTTCCAAACCGAATTGTGTTTCCTTTGCATTGAAATGGATGTTGTGGAATAATGTAGTAAATCATGTAATAAAGTACATATTTAGTTGCGTAAAATTCTGCCACAGCAGACAGTGGGATTGATAACTTAGATTTTTGCCAGAAGTCTAACTGCTGTGAGCATAGGTGTGATGCAACTCATTTAATTAAGGTGTACCCAGGGATATTTATTTCCTTATATATTTCTACCTTCCTGAAAATCTTCCAGCAGAGGCCGGACAACCATGTAGTGTTTCTTTATTTATTGTGTTTCTATCTCACCTCCCCCCGCCCCGCCAAAAAAACCTCCAAGGAGCTCAAGGTATCCCCTCCGTGTTTAACCTCCGAACAACTGCCCTGTGAGGTCAGTGGGACTAAGAGGCCTGCATTGCCTTCCAAGGTCACCTCTGTCAGCTTCATGGCCCTAGGGTCTCCCATGGGTCCTGGTCTGGCCACATACTCTCAAGGACGGAAAGGGATGGTGGACCATCAGGACTGCTTTAGCTTTTTGGATTTCCTGCCTCAAACATTGGGGCTCACCAGACCCGCCCCCCCACCCGCCCCTTACTTCTAGGAAGCCATGATTTTACCGGCTTTATTTTGGACCACTCCTCAGCGTTCTGCTCCTCCAGGATTGCCCCGGCAATTGCCACATAGTGCTGCCCCAGCTGCTCCAGCGTTGCCAGTTCCTCCGGCTCGTTGGCATCCATGTCTGAGACCTCCTTCAGCAGTTGCAAGATGCCCAGAAGAGCAGCTGCATCCAGAGATGTCGGCTCAGCGTCCGTCAGGACCGTCTCCACCACCCCTAGGTAACCAGCGGCTACTGAAAGGTCCATGCCTTGGGCTTCTGCCTGGAAGACACTCTCGGGAATCTGTAGCCAGAAACAAGACCCCCAGGTTAGAGAAGGGGGACTAAATGGGGGCAGGGTGGGTGAAGGGGTGTGTGTGCCTCCCCTTTTGGAAAAATCCACCCAGATGTGTCTGATCTGCACAAAGCCATTTTTGAAGTATTTTTTAGTAGCAGTTGTTCCAAAATCTGTTATATGGGAACTTTGGGTTGGGAGCAGGGCACAAGCTGAAGGCACTTTAGGGGAAAGTGTGTAGGGAAGCCATAAATTCGGGAGTGGGGGGGTGGGGACAGAGGGGCAATGTGGAGAGCTGAGATGAGAAGATGTGCCAATAGATGTCTGTGCCCCACAACCAGACTTTAAGAAGCTTTGCCCACCGTGGGTCTCCTGAGACAGGGCTAGACACTTGTCACGTGTCCCCAGAGCTGTGGCTCAGTGGAAGAGCATTGGCTTTGAGTGAGGAAGGTTCCAGATTCAATCCCACTCCCCATCGGCAGCTCCAGGTAGAGCTACGAATGGCCCCTGCCAGAAATCATCCTGCTCAGCTAGATGGCTCTGGGGTCTGGCAGCTTCTTACAGAAATTACAGAACTGTGAAGCTGGAAGGGACCCCATGGATCTTCAAGTCCAACCCCCTGCAACCTGTACCACCCCAAATTCTCCCAGAAATCAACTTCCCCACAGACTCACCCAGGAAACACTTGGGGGCACTGAGAAAAGGCTCCAGGGCCCATGAGGCCTGGCCAGCAACACAGTGATGCTGGACCACAGGTGGAAGCCCTCAGGGTTGAAGGGCTGAAGCCAATGCTTTAGACTCACCACTGTCGCATTCGCTCATGCATTAACCTGAGCTATGAGCTGTGGGACAGGTTTTGACTGTGTTTTCTTCAAGATCTGAGGGGGAAACAGCAGACATGCAAATGGAAGGTTGTGGAAGGTGGTTTACAAAGTTAGTACCTCGCCCATTTCATGGAGCCAGGCAAAAACATTCCTCTTCAACTAGGGCTTTGGCTGATTAAGCCATCTACGGCTTTTAAGTGTGATAGTGGGGGAGGGGTGTTGTTGTTTTGCTATTATGCTATGTAATTTGTGTTTTCATGTTGTATTTTCATGTTGTAAACTGCCCTGTGATCTTCAGGTGCAGGATGGCATATAAATTTTAATAAGAAGAAGATTAATTCTTTCCACAGCCCTGCAAGGTAGACAAGGTCAAAAGAGAGCAACTGGCCCAAAGTCACCCAGAGCACTTTGTGGTCAAGGGGGGAGTTGAACCGGTGTCTCTCTAGGCCCCAGTCTGACACTCTGACCACAAATCCAGGCTGATCCAACAACTGGGGATACCAGAAGTACCCTTCTCCCCTGGAAACCAACCCAGTGATGAAGACCTGCTTCAGAGGCACAGTTTCCTTGCTGAACGAGGCATGACAGGGCCTTCCCAGTGCTGGCTCCAAAACCTTGGAACTCTCTTCCAGAGGAAGTGGAATCTGATCCCTCGCTCCCAGCCTTGTGGCACTTTGGCATGAGATTGAGGAATATGAGCATTTAAATAAATAAATATTCTATTATCATTATCAAATAAACATTTCCATTAATAAAAAGTGGCTTGTGTTTTAATTAACGGGAAGAGGGGGTGAACCACTCTGGTAACTGTAGCTTTGTGAGAGGAATAGGGGTCTCTTGACAACTCTCAGAACTCTCAGTGGACTTGTTGTTGTTGTTTAGTCATTTAGTCGTGTCCGCCTCTTCGTGACCCCATGGACCAGAGCACACCAGGCACTCCTGTCTTCCACTGCCTCCCGCAGTTTGGTCAAACTCATGCTGGTAGCTTCGAGAACACTGTCCAACCATCTCATTCTCTGTTGTCCCCTTCTCCTTGTGCCCTCCATCTTTCCCAACACCAGGGTCTTTTCCAGGGAGTCTTCTCTTCTCATGAGGTGGCCAAAGTATTGGAGCCTCAGCTTCACGATCTGTCCTTCCAGTGAGCACTCAGGGCTGATTTCCTTAAAAATGGATAGGTTTGATCTTCTTGCAGTCCATGGGACTCTCAAGAGTTTCCTCCAGCACCAGAATTCAAAAGCATCCATTCTTCGGCGACCAGCCTTCTTTATGGCCCAACTCTCACTTCCATACATCACTACTGGGAAAGCCATCGCTTTAACTATACAGACCTTTGTTGGCAAGGTGATGTCTCTGCTTTTTAAGATGCTGTCTAGGTTTGTCATTGCTTTTCTCCCAAGAAGCAGGCGTCTTTTAATTTTGTGACTGCTGTCACCATCTGCAGTGATCATGGAGCCCAAGAAAGTAAAATCTCTCACTGCCTCCATTTCTTCCCCTTCTGTTTGCCAGGAGTTGATGGGACCAGTGGCCATGATCTTAGCTTTTTTGAAGTTGAGCTTCAGACCATATTTTGCGCCCTCCTCTTTCACCCTCATTAAAAGGTTCTTTAATTCCTTCTCACTTTCTGCCATCAAGGTTGTGTCACCTGCATATCTGAGGTTGTTGATATTTCTTCCGGCAATCTTAATTCCGGCTTGGGATTCATCCAGCCCAGCCTTTCGCATGATGAATTCTGCATATAAGTTAAATAAGCAGGGAGACAATATACAGCCTTGTCGTACACCTTTCCCAATTTTGTACCAATTAGTTGTTCCATATCCAGTTCTAACTGTAGCTTCTTGTCCCACATAGAGATTTCTCAGGAGACAGATGAGGTGATCAGGCACTCCCATTTCTTTAAGAACTTGCCATAGTTTGCTGTGGTCGACACAGTCAAAGGCTTTTGCATAGTTAATGAAGCAGAAGTAGATGTTTTCCTGGAACTCTCTAGCTTTCTCCATAATCCAGCGCATGTTTGCAATTTGGTCTCTGGTTCCTCTGCCCCTTCGAAATCCAGCTTGCACTTCTGGGAGTTCTTGGTCCACATACTGCTTGAGCCTTCTTTGTAGAATTTTAAGCATAACCTTGCTAGCGTGTGAAATGAGTGCAATTGTGCAGTAGTTGGAGTATTCTTTCGCACTGCCCTTCTTTGGGATTGGGATGCATACTGATCTTCTCCAATCCTCTGGCCACTGCTGAGTTTTCCAAACTTGCTGGCATATTGATGAAGATATGATAGCCATCTTCAAATATCTTAAGGGCTGTCGGGTGGAAGAGGGAGCAAGCTTGTTTTCTCCAGCTCCAAAGGGTAGGACTCGAACCAATGGCTTCAAGCTGTGCAAGCTGGTCTATTGGGGCAAATGGGGCCCCACCAACCTCAGCCTGTCTTCTTACTTATAACTGGCCAGGGGGTGACCCTGCCTGTCATTCACTCTGGCTTCATCTCCTTGTCCTCCTCTCTACTAATCCCAGCTGCTATTGCACATTCCTGCCTTGCAGGGGGTTGGAATGGATGATCCTCAGGATCCCTTCCAACTCTACAATTCTACAATTGACTTCTATGGCCATGTTCACACTAAAGCACTAGTGTAGCACCCTGCTTGTGGTTAACGCTTAGCTGGAATGAAATATTCAACGCAGCAATAGAGAAATTAAAATAATAATTTATTTGTCAGACAAATAAATGATAGGCACAGTGGTATATGGTTACCAAAGCTCTGCCCACTCCAGCCCTGATGGCCAGCACTTATATTTCCTCAGCCCAGCCCCCTTGCTCCTCCTTTGGCTGCCTCTGTCCAATCAGCCTGGTTGAAATGCCTATCGGCTGTTTGCTAGAACCAATCATAAAAGATACACCCATTTCCTATTACCTTTTATGGGAGACAAAGAGCTATATTTCCTTCTATCCATAAATGGCAGACAAGTAGCCATATATCTTACATTTGCCTCGACAAGGCACCTTAATTACCAGATCACCTTTGGCCCCTGTTGCCCCTTTATTCCAAAACAAATGGCTAAAACAGATGGCTCATGGTATTAAATTCTGTCTAAACAGAGATCTTGGGTTCACATTCTCACACACCATCAATGAAATAAGAATCTAACATAAGAATCTAACATTTCTTACTTTCTAAATCCTTTGCATAATTACATTTAAGCCAACAAAACCTCATACATAACATAGATAGCTTTTTAGAAGAAAAGGCCTTTTCAAAGTAAAAAAGGAACTCAGTAGAAAACAGCTTCAAAAGAAACCTCTTCAGTTTACACCCTGCTTTCCCAGCCAGCTGCTTTTCCCATTAGCTCTTGCCCTTTAGCCTTAGGAAAATATGACTAGAGTCTGATGGGAGGCACATAGTATTATTTTCTGTTAAACAATAAATCTTACTATTTACCAACTCTTAATTAGTGTTTTTGCAGCTTGATTGTATTCTGTAATATGTAGGGTCAGTATAACCTTTGCTCCCAGCCTGTAATTCCCTTTTACAACTTTGAGAAACTCGTCGCCTGCTATAAATCAGGGGGGCCCTTGTCCAGCAGAGCAGGAAGATAAACAGCTGCCAGAGTACCTAGCCAGCTGGTTTCTGCCTGGCATGAAACATACAAACATTTGCAAATATATTTTTAAGCTCATTTTAAAATACAGGCCTTGATCAGATGCCTCACTAGGATACCAGTTTAAACCATTGTGGCTTCCCCAGAGAATCCTGGGAGGTGCAGTTGATGTTGTGAACCACCCTGTGACCTTCAGGTGAAGGGCAGTGTACAAATTCAAGCAGCAGTAGCAGTAGTTTGCTAAGGGAGTTATTTAGGAGGCACTTATTCCCCATCCAGAGCTGCAATTTCCAGAGCAGTTTAACAATCAATCCCTCCCATATAAATATATATGACCAAACGATCTCATGGCTGGCACATTCCTACTAAATATTATTTCATCTGTCAAGGTTTATGAATGCTTGATATATTTTGAATAAATATCAACTATGGAATATATTTTACATCATTCACCCTTTTAAAGCTGTATTATCTTGTATTTTTATTCCTCTTGACGTTATTACTGTTTTTATGATGTGTGTGAGTATGATGTTTCAATCGTCCCATGTGCAAATCTTATTTTTAAAAAAAAAACTTTAAAAAAGACAATCAATTCCTCTTTCTCAGGGAACTCTGGGAACTATAGCTCTGTGAGAGAAACAGGGTGTTTCCTGGCAATTCTTGGCACCCTAAGTAAACTACAGCTCCCACAGCTCTTTGGGGACGGCATGACTGTTCAAAGTGGTATTGCAACACTTTAAATCTATGGTGGGAATGTGGCCTCTGATTCTATTTTATTGTTTAAAGTATTTATAGCCCACCTTTTCCTCGAAGTTGCTCGAGGTTGTGTACATGATTCTCCCCTCCTCACAACCCTGCGAGGTAGGCTAGGCTGAGAGGCAGTGACTGGCTTCCAAGGACACCCAGTGAGCTTCTTGGCCAAGTGTGGATTCGAACCCTGGCCTCCCCGGTCCTAGTCTGACCCTCCAAGCACTACATCACCACTGGCTCTCACACTTCTTCTCCCTAGCAAATGCATTCAGATATATGTCCTTTTGCTTCTCTGGTGCCCTTCTCTGGAGGGGGCAGGGGGCAGCCCCAGGGGCCTCCCGGGATTCACCGGATCTGGATGCCAATCTGTTTTTCCAAGCTGCTGTTGGGGGTCAGCATCCTTGACCGTCGCCGTGCACTGGAGACTGTCACCATCACTGTGGAGTTTGGAGTTTATAGGGTTAAAACCGCTAACCTTCCAGAAGCATGGAGAGTTTAGTGAAGGTCTGTGTTTGGGGTGAGCATTGTTGCTTATTTCCCCCAGATGCAGGACAAGAGGGGGTGTGGAGTTTGGAGTTTATAGGGTTAAAACTCCTTGGTGTCCTGTATCTGGGGAGGGGCCTGACGCAGGGCCATACGTCACAGGCTTTGTCCGTCTTTGTATGTGAGAGTTACTTTCACTTTAGACTGAGAGACACTACAGAGAGGCTGTGTGTGCTCTAAGCACTGGAGAAATGCCGGAGAGTTCCGATGGATTTATGTCTTGTAAATAAACGCTTTTAGAGATAGCAAAAAATTGTCTCTGGACTGATTTATCCCTCTATCTCACACGGACGGCAGGAACGCTGCGACTCTGTATATTCTGCCCAGGTCAGTCCCAGCAGAGCTACGCAGGGAGCGCTGACTGGACGGCAGGATTAATCAGCAAAATCACTACTCGGAAAAGCACAAAGGAGAGAGGCGAGAGGGTCAGGGACTGGACCTGGAACAGCAGTCAGCGGCTTTAAGAGGTGGCAGTTGTGGAGGGGGGAGATTTCCCAGAATCCTCCTCTCAGGGAACACGGAAACACCCACCCCAGTATATTGTTGTGTAAATCAGAGTTATCTCCCACACAAATGGAAAGTAAACGCACCCTGTGGTCTGCAGAGTTCTTCTTTGTCTTGTGAAGGTGCTGAGTTTGAAAACCACTGAATCCCAACATTTGTTCACATGCACCCAATCCTGCCACACATGGTAGCAAGAACCTTTTGCATTGCAAACTCTGCCAATGAAAGGAGGAGCCCCCCCCCCCCTTTCCTGACACACTTACTGTCAGGATGAAGAGGACATGCCCCACAAAAGCCCAGATGATATCCGTCTGCGCGTTCAGCCAGTAGTGGTTCTCTGCCACGTACTTGTTGAACGACGTGGTCAGGGTCACACCAACAATAAACACAGGAAGCCCTGAGGAGGCAAGCAGGGAAGGACGGTGAACTGCCAACTTTCCTTCTGCATACAACCTGCCCTGGGGCAACTGAGGGGTTCTTAAGCTGTTGGGCCCAAGGCTTGGGGTGGGACTTGGGGGCCTTATCCAGTTGACCAGTCTCAGGAGACTGCCTAAGAGCCCATTTTTCTTTGCTTCTCAGCAGAACACATGGGCCCCCTCCACGCATCCTTTCTATTGTGCATTCATGACATTTTGCGCTCATGGTGGTATCTGGGCAGGGCAGTTATACATGAATCTCTTTGCACCCTCCAAATGTCCCAATTTTCCAGGGACTGTCCTGGAATTATAGAATTAGACTGCAATCCTAAGCATTTTTACTCAGAACTAAGTCCCACTGAGTTCAACAGGATTTATTTGCTGGTATGTTCTGGATAATTCTCCGTTTCCTTTACCATTATCATCATCATCAGCATCATCAACATCTTTTCCCCTCAAGGGAGCTTATAGGCTAAAATTTATTTCATTCTATTAATCTGTGGAAAGTGTTATAAATGATCCCTGCCCTCGCACATTTTTCCTTACAACAATCCTGCAAGGTAGGTTCAGCGGAGAGGTTGTAATTGGCTCAAGGTGACCCATGTTGATGCGCAAATGATGTCTACGCGTGCAGCGGGAGAAACTTCCTGATGTAGAAGAAGATGTCCCTATTTTCATCAGAGAAAATGCTGGAGGGGGTGCAAAAGTTTTGGGGCTATGGCTATCCTCTATGGTTATACTACTTCATTTCTGAATCAGCACAGGCTCCATTATGTTAGGATATTGATGTTCCATTCCGCCTTAAGAGGAACAGATATGTGGAGTTGTAGTATGTCACATGTCTGTTTACTTCCAGCACAGTCTGCTGGGAACTTCCGTTGTATATTGCTTTTGCTGTACTGCTGTTTTGCTTGGACATGAAGGAAAGCAGACATGTTTTTTCCTTTGTTCCTGAACTATGCTGAATAAACGCCTGTAGATATGCTTACACATGTCTCTGTCCACCACTTCCGTTGTGAGAAGTTATTCACTCTGCTGATTATGAGGACCCCCCAGCGCCTCTGACGGATGCATGGGTGGCACAGTATTCAAAAGCCATGGGAGTAATTTTGCTCTCAGTCGACCCTGAAGAGTTAATCACCCTGACTGGCAAGGCCAGCTCGCGTGAGATGTGGGAAGGGCTTCAGGCCTGTCATCTCCGACAAGAGGCTGGGTCTGTGTTGCTTTACTTCAGAAAGCTGCACAAGAAATGTTTGTCACCAGGGGAAGACCTTAGAGCCCATGTTTTGCATTTGCAGCATCTCAGACAGGAATTGACTCAGAGAGGTTTTAATATGCCTGAGTCTCTGTTTGCAATCCTTATCCTGGATTCCCTAGACGATAGTTACCACACTGTGGCAAGCCAGCTGGCAACTTTACCTGCGCAGGAGCTCACTGCTTCAAAGGATTTGGAGACCCTCCAAAATGAATATGATAGGAGGAACGTAGCGGAACCAGCTTGTGTGCTTCAGGGGGGAGCAGTGTGGGACAGCATTCCATCCTCCAGGGGGAGCCAAGGTCTTGGCAGCTGTGAAGTGCTGGCACTGTGGAAATGAAGGCCACTTGCAGCGTCTTTGTCCAAAGGCTAAAGGGAAACAAAAGAAAAAGCTTGCAGATGGCCGGAAGCAGGGAGGGGGTGAGAAACCCAGGCCTGTGCAAAACAAGACTTTGTTTGCTAGCACTGCTGCTCCAAAGGCCAAAAGCCATTTTACTGTCAATTCTGGAGCCACGAGGCACATCTGTGGAAGTTGACACCTGTTTATTTCCTTTACGCCTCAGGTTGGGGAATCCAACAGGCTGATGGTAAGACTTTGAGAATTGCAGGAGTTGGGACAGTGAAACTGGCAAGTCTGCACACCACCATCAGCAAAGTACTTTTTGTTCCACATTCTGCAGACAATTTGCTCAGCATCCCACAGCTGACTGAGCAAGACTTTGAGATTACCTTCAAGAAGGGCATCTGCGTTATTAAGAAGGGCAAAGAGGACGTTTTGCATGCTAAGTTTGTAGATGGCTTGTTCTTGATAACTTATGATGACAAAGCTGTTGATATGTCTAATGTTGAATCTTGTTGTGTTGCACAAACTAACAAAGTTCTTCATTCAGGTTGTATTCACGAACAGCACAGAAGATTTGTTCTCACATGGCATGGCAGGCGCTGGCCAAGATGCCTGGGATGGTTCAGGGTTTGACCATAAAGCCCTGTAAGTTTCACATGAAATGTGTCTCTTGTGCAGAAAACAAAGTGAAGGTGGGGGGCCACTAGGGGGCGCATTGGAAGATGGCCGGCAATACGATCTCTCCGACCCACACAGGGTAATTAAGAGGCTGTTATGGGAGTAGGCAGCCTCCCTTGTTGCCCCAAGGAAATGGGGAACACTGCCCTTGCCTGCTGTGCCCATAAATCACCCCCTAATTCGAAAGAAGGGGGTGAGGGCCCTAGGCAGAATGCCCCCATGTGGACCTCAGCTCTCCCGGACGCTGTCTCTGATCGCGCACTAGTTGCAGCAATTTGGAATAATTAATTACAAAAGAAGCAAATGCACATATTTCAAGTGAAGAAGGGGAGTGAAGTCTGCTAATTTAAGTGACCTCTGCGAAAGAAGACGATGGGCTGGAGAAACAGGAATATTTTACGATGAAGATACACCAAAGGCGGGGTATGTTGACAACGGGGCTGAATGGGGGGGGGACCTTTTTTACTTTCCTTCTATGTGATTTACAAGAACCCCTCCTCATTAGAACCGTCGGTTGAACTGACCCAAGCAGGATGATTAAGGTCTGTGTGGAGATAAACTTTAACCAAAAGTATGCTTTATGGAGAACGAGAAGCAATAAGAGCTTTTGGGAATGGCGCAGCAATTAATTCGGAGTCGCCATCTTGCCAAAGGATTTATAGCCGGAAGGAAGAACGGACTTGTTTTCAGACTGCATTCCTAGTGAATCTCAGAGGTTTTGAGAAAGGAGGCAGATTGGTGAAGATTAATGACGCTAAGACTGTTTTGATGTATGGAAGTGATGTTATATGGAAAACGTCTGGATATGGCTACTGGATAAAAAAAATAATATCCACACAGGATTACAAACTGTTCTAACCAGCTTGCAGAGACTATCAGAGGTCACAAAGAGAAAGGAAAAATATATGAAAATAACAACAAGAGATGTGGAAAAATAATAAGAAAGAACTGGATAGTACTGTGAACATCATAAGGTTAGATTTGTGGACATTAAAACAGCAGTAAGAAGCAAGAAGTTGATTGGATCCCTTCGGAACTTGAAATATGGGTACCCCCAACAAAAATTTAAAATTCGGCTGTGTAATTTGGAATTTATGTAATTTGGTTTGATTTGATGTGATTGGTCGGTTAATAAAAAATTATTCATGAAAACAAAGTGAAGGTTGCTCCCAAAGGCAAAGTGTCTAGCCGACAGGCTTCCAAACCCTATCAGCTAGTCCACGCAGACCTGGTTGGTCCACTTGCGCCCTCTTTGGGTGGAACAAGGTACTTCATGGTTTTAAGTGATTCTTTTTCCAGGTACATTCATGTGTTTATGCTCCAGCAGAAGTCAGAAGCGTTTCCTAGGTTCAAGGCGTTCTGTGCTTGGTTGGAGAATGCTCACAATAAACACATTGGCTGTTTATTTTCTGATCGAGGGGGTGAATTCACTTCTCAGCAGTTTGAAGCTTTCCTGACTGAGAAGGGAATCCAGCATGACCTCTCAAGTCCCAGATCTCCATGGGAGAATGGACTTTGCAAGAGGACAGGCCAAAATTTGCTGCAAGGCCTAAAAACCTTGCTGCATGATGCCAATCTCCCTGAGAAATATTGGGCTGAGTCTTTGAAAACTTTCGTTTATTCGTACAACAGGAGACTGTCATCACCTATTGGTTGTACTCCCTATGAGAAGATGTTTGGTAAGAAACCTTATGTTAAGCACATGAGAATCTTTGGTTCTGACATGTGGGTCCACACCCCACAGAGCAGCAAGCTTGGGAAGCGTGGGGCACATGGTTTGTTCATGGGGTACAAAAAAGGTGCATACAGGGTATTCATGACTGACTCTCAGTTCGTTAGGTTCACAAAGAGTGTTGAGTACAATCCTAAGGGGGGGGGGATGTGGGAATTTTCCAGAGTCACTCACAAGAGGATGAAGAGGCTGAGGAAGAAGAGGAAGCTGAGGATGATGATCAGAGTTCGGATTCCAGCTCAGTGGGCGGCACTGCTGCTGATGTCAGCAACAGTGATGACACAGCAGACTACAAGAGCACAGTGTCTGATGCGTTCAGTGTCTGATGCGTCTGACACTGAACTGGAAGAACCACTGTGTTCACCATTGGCCACTTTTCTCCTAAGAAAGAGGAGATGAGTGCAGAAGACTTGTGTCTAGTACGCAGATCTGAAAGGGCCACAAAAGGCAAACCTCCAAACAGATTTGCTGATGAGTTTGCTAAGACAGCAACTGCGGTTCTTGGTAGCTCAGAGAAGGTGTGGGAACCTGCAAGCTTCAAAGAGGTTCAGGAGTTAACCTCTAAAGATGCTGAACCATGGCTTAATAGCATGAAGGCTGAAGTTGATTCCTTGGATAGAAACCAAACCTAGTGCCAGTAGTCCCAGGAATGAGGCTGGTTGGCAGCAAAAGGCCAAGACAGACCAGAATGGCAAGGTTGTCAGACACAAAGCCAGATTGGTTGCCAGAGGTTTTTCACAGGTACCAGGACAGGATTACCACGAGACCTACTCACCCACCGTCAAGTATGAGAGCATTAGGCTAATGCTCAAGATTGCTGCAGAAGAGAAACTGCACGTTTCTCATCACAATGTGAACACAGCTTTTTTGTACGGGGTTTTGGGGAGGAACTGTATATGCTTCCACCTGATGGAGTGCAGGTACAGAAGGGAATGGTCTGTAAACTACGGAAATCCCTATATGGTCTCAAGCAGAATGCCAGGTGTTGGAACACAAAACTCACCGAGACATTGCTTTCTCTAGGTTTTCACCAAGGCAAAGCTGATCCATGTGTGTTTGTCAAGGAGGAGGGGCAAAACAAACTGTATTGTTTATGTTTTGTTGATAATCTTCTTTTGTTTTGGAAGAAGGCTCTGGATCCATTCCAGTCCGGCTTCCGCGCTGGTCATGGGACCGAGACGGCTCTGGTTGCCCTAACAGATGATCTTCGTAGACAGCTGGATCGAGATGGGTCGGGGCTGCTGATTCTTCTAGATCTGTCAGCAGCTTTCGACATGGTCGATCACAAACTTCTGGACCACTGCCTTGCCGACGTGGGGATCCAGGGCACAGTCCTTCAATGGCTGCGCTCGTTTCTCTCTGGTCGGGGACAGAGGGTGGCGCCCTCGCCCAGCTTGTCCGGAGTTTTGGGCTGGGTTGCCATCAGTATGCTGATGACACCCAACTCTATCTGTTGATGGATGGCCATCCTGACTCGGCCCCAGACACACTGACCAGATGTTTGGAAGCTGTGGCTGGATGGTTACGTGGGAGCCGGTTGAAGCTAAATCCTTCGAAGACAGAGGTCCTGTGGCTGGGATGGGACAATATGGGATGGGGGGGGAACTCCCATCTCTTGCAGGGGCGCAATTAGTGCCAGCACCGTCCGTTAAGAGTTTGGGTGTAATCTTCGACACCTCCCTTTCCACGGAGGCGCAGATTGCAGCTACAACAAAGGCGGCATTTTTCCATCTCCGCCAAGCTAAGCAGTTGGCTCCTTACCTCTCTCGCCCTGACCTAGCCACTGTGATCCACGCGACGGTCACCTCCAGACTGGATTATTGTAACTCGCTCTACGTGGGGCTGCCCTTGAGACTGACCCAGAAACTCCAGCGGGTGCAGAATGCTGCAGCGAGACTCCTTACGGGGTCTTCGCTGCGAGATCACATTCACCCGGTGCTATACCAGCTGCACTGGCTCCCGGTGGAGTACAGGAGCAGGTTTAAGGTGCTGGTTTTAACCTTTAAAGCCCTATACGACCTAGGACCCTCGTACCTACGGGACCGCCTCTCCTGGTATGCCCCACAGAGAAACTTACGGTCTTCAAATAAAAACATCTTGAAGGTCCCAGGCCACAGAGAAGTTAGGCTGGCCTCAACTAGAGCCAGGGCTTTTTCAGCCGTGGCTCCGATCTGGTGGAACACTCTGTCACAAGAGACCAGGGCCCTGCAGGACTTGACATCTTTCCGCAGGGCCTGCAAGACAGAGCTGTTCCACCAGGCCTTTGGCCAGGGCACAGCCTGATTCCCTCCCTCGGCAATTTTCGCGGAGCTCTGGCCCAATGGTTGCCAGTGGCTTGAATTAATTAATTTTATAATGAATGATTTTAGAGTGTTGTTTGTGCTGTACTTTTGTACTGTTTTATTGTTGTTAGCCGCCCTGAGCCCGGCTTCGGCTGGGGAGGGCGGGATATAAATAAAATTTATTATTATTATTATTATTATTATTATTATTATTAAGAATCAGGCTTTGTATGAAAGCACCTTAGCTCAGCTGAAGGAGCACTTTGACATGAAGGATCTTGGTGAGGTATCCAACTCTGTTTCTTTGCAGGTGGAGAAGGACCAAACAGGTAATTTTCTGGTACACCAGACACAGAAAATTGCTGATGTATTGACCAGGCTGAATTTGGTTGATGCAAACCCAGCCGACACACCGATGGTGACAGGTTACCAGGTAGATAGTACTGCTGAAGCATTTTCTGACACCACACTGTACAGATGCATTCTAGGCAAGTTGAATTTCATTGCTAGATGTTCAAGACCTGACATAGCTGTAAGCACTAACCTGCACAGCAGACATGCCAACAATCCTACTGTTCAGGATTGGAAAGCTCTGAAGCGCATAGCCTGCTATTTGAAGGGGACTTTGCACTAAAGACTGAGGTTCACTAGTCAGAAGACTGGAGGTCTTGAAATCTTTGCAGATGCTTGCTTTGGAAGTGATTTGGACAAATCTATGGAGGAGGAGGAGACGAGCCACAATTACTGCGCTCTGCCTCCATGGTCAGAGGCAGCGACGCTTCTGAATACCAGATGCAGGAAACCACAGGAGGGGAGATCTGCTCTTGTGCAAGGATCCTGCTTGCTGGTTTCCCACAAGCATCTAGTCAGCCACTGTGAGAACAGGACTAGATAGCACATTGGCCTGATCCAGCTAATGGCTCTTCCTACCTTCATAAGCTTCATCTGGCCATCTGCCTGGATGAACAGGGTCTGACCTTGCCAGCCTTATGCTTTGCAGATGAGCATCAGGCTGGTAAAGGCTATGCAAGATAAATAAACCATATCTGACAAGCGATCTTCTTCTTACTTTCCGATGTTCCCTAAACAAACCTTCACTTCAAAGCCACTCTGTTGTGTTCCTCTCTAAACACCAGCTGGAGGGATTGGGGCTTAATCTGTTTGGCCTTCCCAGGTGAAAATAGGGCTCAGCTGACATGGAAACCATGATCCAAGGTGCCTCAAGCAGCTCAGCCAAAGAACAAGGGGTAGGAGGATGAGAGAGACGGGCCTACGACAGCAACACAAGCTAAGTCCAGTGGAATGGCAGAAGTTTTAGCAAATGCATTGGCCAGGATTAATGAAACTTTATTACAACTTAGTACAAAGGTCGATGAGACGAATAAGAAGTTTGAAGAAACAAATAAGAAAGTTGATACTGCAAATAAAAAAAATTGATCTAAACACAGAAACATTAGATAACTTGGGGGAAAAGGTGAATAGCAATACAGAATCTATTCAGAAATTATTGCAGGAATCGAAATCGACACAGGAAAAAACTGCTGCCGTGGAATTTAAGGTAGAGCAGCTGGAAACTGAGAAGGTCCCTGGCCTACAGAAGGAAATTGCAGATCACAAGTTGACGCTGTCTATGATCGAATTGAAAGAGAAACAGACGAATTTAAGAATTAGAGCTATTCCTGAGCTGGAGACGGGCACCTTGACAGATTTTTTGACACTAGAATTTGCGGAATTTTGGAAATCGGAACTGAAACAAGAAGATTTTAAGATCGTGAGGGCCTTTAGACTGGGAAAAGGAGGAAAAAAGATTAAAATAAGGGGTTGCCTGATTACCCTCCGATCTAAAGAAGAAAGGGACAAAATTTTGGGTTTGCATTACCAGAAACCCTTGATAATTCTGCAATCAAAAGTGGAAATCTTCAAAGATATACCGAAACATCTTTTGGATTTAAGACAAGACTTTGGAGACTTGGTGGCCCTATTGAGAAAAAGTAAGATCCTCTTCAGGTGGGAATTCCCTCAAGGCCTATCTTTTAGTTTTAAAGGAAGAAAGATAAAAATAAGATCAGTGGAGGGAAAAAATAAGTTTCTGAGCACATACGAAGAAGACCTACAGAAAGGACTTGGAAAAGAGCCTGCCGTACTGGACAAGAGTCTACAAAAAAAAAGGAAAATCAACGCCACCGACAGATATAGACAAACTATTGGGGGCTGTTGGGGGAGAAGGAGAGTAAGCACACTATGACACTGCAAGTATTAAGCTGGAATGTTAATGGACTGAACTCTCGGGGGAAAAGGGGGAGAGTATTTCATACATTAAAAAAAGAACATTTGGACTTGATTTGTTTACAAGAAACGCATGTGACAAGGCTACATCGGAAGATTTTGATCAATAAAAGATTGGGAGAAGAATTTATTTCATCAGACAACGTTAAAAAAAGAGGAGTAGTACTTTATGCAAAGGAAAGCCTGTCACCGAAATTTTTATTTAAAGATGACCAAGGAAGATTTATTGCAATTGAAATACAACTCCATGGTCAGAAGTTTTTGACATTAGGCAGTTATGCACCAAATGAGGGAAAATCAGAATTCTTTAAGAAATTGCATGAAATTTTACTGGACTATTTGGATTACAACATAATCTTGATGGGAGATATGAATGGAGTAGTGTCTACGAATATGGATAAAGCCCAAAGACAAACGGTGACGAAAGATGGCAGACTACCAAAGACATTTTTTGAAATGACTGACAATATGGATCTTGTAGATATTTGGAGAACAAAGAACCCCTTGGAAAGAGAAGGAACCTTCTTCTCTGAAGCTAAAATGACTTGGACAAGAATAGACCAAATTTGGATAACTAGGGGACTGGCCCCGAAGATAAAAAAAGCGGTAATTTGCCCTAAAATTTGCTCTGATCATAATCCAGTGAAGATGGAAATGACATTAACGCCAATTGGATCTTTCAGATGGAGGATGAATGACTCCCTGTTTAGGAACGAGGAAATTATTAAAAAGGCCCAGAAAAACTTGAGAGATTATTTTGAGATAAACATGAATACCACGACCGAAAAAAGAGTGATTTGGGATGCAAGTAAAGCAGTTATGAGAGGGTTTCTGATACAACAAAATGCAATTAGGAAAAGAGCTCAAAATGAGAAAAGGGAAAAAATCTTGGAGAAAATAAAGGATGGAGAAAAGAGACTGAGGATGAAACCGAACTCACAGGAGATCTTAAAAGAGATAAAGCTATATCAAGTACAATATATGAAATTGACAAATCAGGAAATAGAATGGAAGATTAAACAGATGAGACAAAAGACATTTGAATCAGCGAACAAGTGTGGGAAACTGCTGGCATGGCAAATGAAAAAAAGACAAAAACTTAATACTATTACGAACTTGGTAGTAGAGAGAAAGAGCATACAGAACCCTGCGGAGATTAGAAAGTGTTTTCAGAAGTACTTTAAACAGTTATACACGCAGGAGACTCAGAAAGAAATAGACATTGATCGGTTTTTGAGAACAAATGGATTACAAAAAATCTCTCAAGAGAGTAAATCACTGTTAAACTGTATAATCACTGACCAAGAGGTGGAAGGAGCCATTCAGGATATGAAACTGGGCAAATCTCCAGGGCCAGATGGTTTGACTGCAAAGTACTATAAATCTTTGAAAGAATGGTTAATACAGCCTCTGAAAGAAGTTTGCAATGAAATATTGGGGGGGGGGGAGGCACCCAAATCGTGGAAAGAAGCTTATATTACACTTATACCGAAAACAGAAGCGGAAAAGACACAGCTTAAGAACTACCGTCCCATATCTCTACTTAATGTGGATTACAAAATTTTTGCGGAAATTATGGCTAAGAGATTAAAAAAGGTATTGGTGGAAGAAATTCATAAGGACCAAGCGGGCTTTCTCCCGGGGAGGCATTTGTCAGATAATACGAGGAATATAATTAACATTTTAGAAAAATTACAAGTTAATATTAACACTAAAGCAGTTCTAATATTTGTGGATGCGGAGAAAGCCTTTGATAATATTTCTTGGAGTTTTATGAAGAAAATTTTACAGGGAATGGGGGTAGGCCAAGGTTTTGAAAACGGTATAGGTGCAATTTACTCAGAACAAAAAGCTAAGTTGATTGTAAATAACGTGGTTACAGAAGAGTTTAAGATTGAGAAGGGAACAAGACAGGGTTGCCCAATCTCCCCATTGCTTTTTATATCGGTCCTGGAGGTTTTGCTTAACATGATCAGGAAAGACCAATTGGTTAAAGGTATACAACTCGGAGCTAAACAGTATAAATTGAAAGCCTTTGCTGATGATTTGGTTTTGACATTACAGGAGCCAGAATCCAGTACCAAAAGAGTATTGCAATTAATTCAAGAATTTGGTCAAGTAGCTGGATTTAAGTTGAATAAGGTGAAAACCAAGGTGTTAGAGAAAAATCTTACAGAGATTGAGAAAGAGAGGTTTCAGAAGGAGACAGGATTAATATTGGTTAAGAAAGTGAAATATCTAGGGGTTCATATGACTGCTAAAAATGTGAATTTATTTAAAGATAATTATGAAAAATGCTGGATGGAAGTGAAAAAGGATTTGGAAATATGGTCAAAATTGAAGTTATCATTGTTGGGCCGAATTGCTGTGATAAAGATGAATGTATTGCCTAGGATGTTGTTTTTGTTTCAAACATTGCAGATTTTGGACAAGATGGACTGTTTCAAGAAATGGCAGAGAGATATTTCGAGATTTGTCTGGCAGGGCAAGAAGCCCAGAATAAAATTTAAGATTTTAACTGATGCTAAAGCAAGAGGTGGATTTGCCCTGCCAGATCTTAAACTTTATTATGAATCAGCCGCATTTTGCTGGCTGAAAGATTGGCTGCTTCTTGAAAACACAGACATTTTGGATTTAGAAGGTTTTAACAATGTCTTTGGATGGCATGCATATCTATGGTATGACAAGGTTAAAGCACATAAGGCCTTTAAGAACCATATTGTCAGGAAAGCATTGTTTAATGTCTGGGTGAGATATAAGGATTTGTTAGAAAGTAAAACACCAAGGTGGCTGTCACCAATGGAGGCTAAGGCTCTGAAAAAAATCAATATGGAGACAAATTGGCCAAAATATTGTGAAATTTTAGAACAAGATGGAGATAGATTAAAGCTGCAGAGCTTTGACAAATTAAAAACTAAAGTTCGAGACTGGCTTCATTATTATCAAATAAGGGAGGCTTATAATTTAGATAAGAAGATTGGCTTCCAGGAGGAAAAATCAAAATTGGAAACAGAATTGTTAGATCCTAAAACTAAGAACTTATCAAGAATGTATAACTTGCTGTTGAAATGGAATACACAGGATGAAACGGTTAAATCTGTTATGATTAAATGGGCACAAGACTTTGGACATAACATTATGTTTGCTGACTGGGAACAGTTATGGACCACAGGTATGAAATTTACGGCTTGTAATGCCTTAAGAGAAAATATAATGAAAATGATTTACAGGTGGTACTTAACCCCAGCCAAGCTAGCAAAAATCTATCATTTGCCAGATAGTAAATGTTGGAAATGTAAAGAGACTGAGGGCACATTTTTTCACTTTTGGTGGACATGCCCAAGGATTAAGGCTTTCTGGGAAATGATATATAATGAATTGAAAAAGGTATTTAAATATACCTTTCTGAAGAAACCAGAGGCCTTTCTTCTGGGCATGGTCGGCCAATTGGTGCGAAGGGAGGATAGAACTTTTTTTATGTATGCTACAACAGCAGCAAGAATACCTATCGGGAAGTACTGGAAGACACAAGAATTGCCTACCCGAGAAGAATGGCAGATGAAAGTGATGGACTACATGGAACTGGCTGAGATGACCGGCAGAATTCGAGACCAGGGAGAAGGGTCGATGGAAGAAGATTGGAAAAAATTCAAAATATACCTTCAAAAATACTGCAATATAAAAGACTGTTAGAAAGAGGTTGGAAAAAGAAAATTAGGTTGTTTTGGTAGATATGATATAAAGGATTAAGCAAAAATGAGTTGATGAAATTGATGAAACAGAGGAGGTTTAATTACATTATTTTAATTTTAAAATACGTAAATGAAGATAAGGTTAGAAGGATTTGCTGGAAATACGATCTGAACTAGAATACAAAATTGGGAGGTGAGAGGAGGTCATGGAAATAAGTAAAGGAAAAAGGCTATGTAAAGGTTTAATCTGTTTTTGTTTTATTTTAACTTAATGCATTTTTATATTTTTTGTTAAGTCGTCTTTTTTATTCTATTTTATTGTTCACTTTTATCTTTTTATTTTTCGCTTTGTTATGGTTAAAGTCTTTTTTGTATTTTGTATGGTTTTTCTTTTTCTTTTTTGTAACTTTAAATTTGGAATAAATATCATTTTAAAAAAAAGAGAAAGAGAGACGGGTGTGAAGGTGCAGTGATAAGCACATCCCTCTTAAGCTGTCGCCCACCTGCCTGAAAATGTGCCTGCTCTATGCACACTGCTCTTGAAAACTCGGCAAAAGCTGCCAATGCATACTTCCTTCCTTGGGCCTGACTTCATCTGTGGGGCATGGAGGGGGCCACTGGGGGAGGGCAGGGGCCAAGCAACAGCAGTGGGAGGGGGCTTTTGTGAGGAGAACCTGAGCTTACAGGGTTAAACAGCTCAGAGTGTACGCCCTGCCTACTGTTGGGAGGGGGGTACTTCTGCGTCATTTCCGAGAGCCTCAAGCCTTTGTTCTCTCTACTTTCGCTTTTGAGGAGAGAGGACGTGTTTTCACGATGCTGTTCGCTGTGATAGATAATGGATAGTCTGCTGTAAATAAAACTGCTTTTAGCTGCTAAGATCCTGAGTGGACTTTATTTAAGCACACTGAAGAATGCTCTGGAGTTTTTTGCAGTCTTTCTCTTGCCGCTGCAGATCTCTGCTTTGCTCAGAGAATCGGAATGTGGACTTTGGAATGCAGAGGCCTGGCCAGGAAGAGCTGCACGGTTGGAAGCGTGCCGGACGTCAGGCTTATCTGAGCAATAAATCAATCTGCTCAACAGCTTTAGCTCAATGGTGGGCGGCCACCTGTTCCTCCTATTCTTGCCACACTCACAAGGGGGAGATGAGACAGGGCCTTTTCAAGGCTAACTGGGAAGACACAGCGGGCCCTCTGGGGGTGTCGCCAAAATCTCTCCTCCCTCCCTCTCACTTCCAACACTCAGCCTAGAACCACAGAATTCTGGCCTCACCTCCAAAAGAGCATTGGAGGGGCTTTGAAAAAATGGCGGACGAGGTGGAGCAGCAACAAACCACAAATACTGTAGAAGAGCCCTTGGATCTCATCAAGCTTAGTCTTGATGAACGAATTGATGTAAAAATGAGAAATGACCGAAAACTTCGAGGCAGATTATTTGCTTGTTACCAGCACTTAAATAAGATTTTGGGTGATGTTGAGGAGACTGTGACAACAATAGAAATGGATGAAGAAACCTATGAAGAGATTTATAAATCTACCAAAAGGAATACAGTGGTACCTCGGGTTAAGTACTTAATTCATTCTGGAGGTCTGTTCTTAACCTGAAACTGTTCTTAACCTGAAGCACCACTTTAGCTAATGGGGCCTCCTGCTGTCGCCGCACCGCCAGAGCACAATTTCTGTTCTCATCCTGAAGCAAAGTTCTTAACCCGAGGTACTATTTCTTGGTTAGCGGAGTCTGTAACCTGAAGCGTATGTAACCTGAAGCTTATGTAACCCGAGGTACCACTGTATTCCGATGCTGTTTGTCTGAGGAGATGGAGTTGTACTTGTAGCTCCTCCACTGTGGGTTGGCTGAAACCATGAAGAAAATGGTCATTGTTTCAAAAATGTTGGACCTCTGGACACTGTCTTCTGATACCCTTAAACATTAAGATTCTGCCCTTAATTCTGAAAGACCATCCAAACCTGATTTGTTGTGAAGGCGTAAGATCATTTGGCATATAAGTTGATATAAGGGTCTCTCCCCCCCCCCGAAATAACTTAAGTGCAGGTGTCTTTATGTGTCAGATCAGTGGATATAACCATTTTAGTTGCTCTTGTGGCCGCTGATCTTTTTAAAGAAATAAATCTGTTTGGGGTTTTTTTGTATGTATGTGTTTATAAGCACTTTTCCCATTAAGGGGGGGGGGCATTGTGTGGGATGTGAAACACAAAAGCAGTCAAGTACAACATTCCTAGAGTGAACATGTTTACACATGGGGAGGAATATTTGTTCAGCCTGCAGGTAAACTTCCTGTTTCCTTCTGGGCTGGGACAGACTTCCTTTGCATGTGAATAGAGGTGGGTGTGGCCTCACCTGAGCAGGTAATGACAAAAGCACAGGGCAGGGCAGCCATCAGGGCAGGGCAGCCTTTTGACTACATGCATCGAAGAAGCAACATCTGCTTAGCCAAAGATGCCCTCTTGGCTTCCAGACAAGAGATGACAAAGGGACTGTTTTCTTGTGAGATAGTTTCCAGGTATATGTTACTTTTCTAAGCTAAGTATGCCTTCTGGAATCCTATTGTGAACAGAATGATATGTGAGTAAACTCTCTTTATACTTTTATAGAAGACTGTGTCGTGTCTTATCTTTTATGAGGGAATAAGGGGAAAATACCAGAACAGTTATTATAGAGGTTTTAGCGAGCCTGAGCAAATGCATCCGCTGCAAGTTTAAAAGGGAGAATGTTACTCTGCTAAATTGTGAACTTGTTAACACATGTTGGAAAGGCTATTATCAGACAATATATCCTCTCCTGCATCCCTGAGCATTCCCACACATTAGAAAAGGTTCAGAAAAGGGCCGTCAGAATGACCAAGGGGAGGATGTCGCAACGGATGGAGGCTGCAGCACTGGGGACTTTTTGATTTGGAGAAAAGGTGAGTAAGAGGCAGTGTGGTAGAAGTGTATAAAATGATGGAAGGCACAAAGGAAAGAGAACGTTTTTCTCCCTCTCTCAAAACAAGAGAACTCCAATGAAGCTGGAGTTTGCTGGCACTGAAGGACAGCAGCACTCCAGAGCCTCAGGCAAAGCACTTTCCAAGCACTGCATGGAGATGCCACTCACTGAACCTGGGATTGAACCTGGGACCTCCTGCAGGTGAAGCAGGTGCTCTCCTGCAAAACTACAGCATTTCCCTTAAAAACAACAGTGAGATTTCAGTCCTCAGGGTTCTGAAGAAAGGGCTGGTTTAAATAGGGATGGAGGAAGCTGCTTCACTCACCCACCTAGATCAGTACTGTCTATTTCAGATCTGAAATTGTATCACGATGCAGTTTGTCTCGCCTGGATTTGGGAATGGCTCACGTTAAAAAACACCGACTTGCTGGATCTAGAAGGATTCAATAACTGATACGGCTGGCATGCCCATCTGGGATATGAGAAGGTCCACAAAGGGTTTTTGAACCACGTGATCAGGAAATTGCTTTACATGGTGCGGGCCAAATATAAGGACTTACTAGAACCAAAAACGCCATGGTGGCTGTCCCCGGCAGAAGTGTTCTCAGTTTAAAAAAACAGCATGAGAGAAGTAATTGGGCAACTTATAAAGACTTATTGGAAGAAAAAGAAAATAAGCTAAAATTAAAGAAATTTGAAGCAATTCAGACACATTTGACTGATTGGTTGCAGTATTTTCAGTTAAATGAAACATTCCAAAAGGACAAACAGAAAGGCTTTTCCACAGAAATTTCAAGATTTCCACGTACCTACAGGACCACCTCTCCTGGTATGCACCATGGAGGACCTTAAGGTCCACAAATGACAACATTTTGGAGGTCCCAAGTCGCAAGGTGGTTAGATTGGTCTCAACTAGGGCCAGGGCCTTTTCAGTACTGGCCCCGACTTGGTGGAACGCTCTGTCACAAGAAACTAGGGCCCTGCGGGACTTGACATCTTTCCGTAGGGTCTGCAAGACAGAGTTGTTTTGCCTGGCCTTTGGTTTGGTCTCAGTCTGACCCTTACATTTCCCTCCCCTTACAGTTTTGATCTATGGGCTACTTTTAAAATGAGGCTGCATTTTAAATTGCATTTTAAATTGGTCGGTCCCCCCCATTACGTTTTTATTGTAATTTTACTGGTGTTAGCTGCCCTGAATCCGGCTCTGGCCAGGGAGGGTGGGGTACAAATTATTATTATTATTATTATTATTATTATTATTATTATTACTGTTTAATAAACACACACACACAAACACTCTCTAACGTGTACAGGTGCCTCCTTGACTGGGAGGTCAGGGAGGAAGAAGTAAAATCTGTCATGGTACAATGGGCCAGAGATTTTGGGCACAACATCCAGATGGAATCATGGGAGAGGTTGTGGAAGGAGGACCTAAAATTCACAGTGTGCTACGATTTGAAAGAGAATTTCATGAAGATGCTCTACAGATGGTACTTAACACCTGTAAAACTGCCCAAAATGTATAAATCTAGATTAAACATCTGTTGGAGATGCAAGGAGGCGGAAGGCACCATGATCCACGTGTGGCGGAACGGCACAAAAATCAGGGAATTTTGGGAAACAATCTACAATGAACTTAAAAAATTGTTTAAATGTTCCTTCCCAAAGAGGCCCGAAGCCTTCTTGCTAGACATAATGAACAATGAAATCCCTAAACAGGTAAGGAAAATCTTTATGTATGCGGTAACAGCAGCTAGGATTCTAATTGCTAAAGTATGGAAAGGAGATTCTATTCCCTCAAAATTAGACTGGCAAAATAAAATGCTAGAATATGCAGAACTAGCAAGATTCTGAGACCATACAGATCAAGTATTTAATAAAGAGTGGAATATCTACAGAGAATATTTAAACAAACATTGTAATAACATAAATTCTTTGGCAGGCCTGGATTGATTTCTGCATGAATTAAGAAATCATTACAGAATTAAAATAACAGAAGAACTTAGGAGAGAAAAGTTAAGTGCGCAGCGTAATGAAATTTAGGAACCACAGTGGGGGGACCGGAAGTTACATTAGAATTAGCGATGGATGAACTTAATCTTTTCTTTTTCGGTATATACGTATGGTGTAGGGAGTATTAATTACTGGATTGCCCTTTGTGGCTTGATGCATCTTGTTTTGTTTTGTATTTGTTTTGTAATGTTATGTTTTTAAAATTAATGAATTTTAAAAATTAATAATTAATAAAACATAATGTTATGTTTTTAAAATTAATAAAGCATTGGGGGGATTCTTAAAAAAAGGATCAGTACTGTCTACACGTACTGGCAGCCATGGCTCTCCACGGCAGGAGATATTTAGCCCCCTCCCAGGCCTACCTACCTGGAGATGCTGCTGAGGATTGAACCCAGGCCCTCCTGCATGCAAAGCGGAAGCTCTTCCACTGAGCTATTGCCCTCCCCCGGGAGGCTTTTTGCAAATCTGCTTTTCCTCGAGATCCCTTCCTAGAACCTTCTCTGGAGAAGTGGCTGTTAGAATTCCTGATCTATGATTGCAGTCATGGGATTGTTTATCACATGACGGTATATGTTTTGACTCCACAGAGTGGGAAGTGACGGCGGCAGGATGTTTGTGTCACTGTGTTCCATGAAGTGGGACTATTGTCCTTTTATTCTTTTTCTCTTTGCTGTCTGATGCTAGAGAGGGAAGGAGCCATGTTGCAGTGCTCCGTGTGTGTTTATACTGTATGTAAATAAAATACAGTGGTACCTTGGGTTACATACGCTTCAGGTTGCATACTCCGCTTAACCTCGGGTTAAGAACTTTGCTTCAGGATGAGAACAGAAATCGTGCTCTGGCAGCGCAGCGGCAGCAGGAGGCCCCATTAGCTAAAGTGGTGCTTCAGGTTAAGAACAGTTCCAGGTTAAGAACGGACCTCCAGAACAAATTAAGTACTTAACCCAAGGTACCAGTGTAGATTAGCCAAAATGCTGAGTTCCTGAGGTCTGCGAAGACTCTGCGGATCCCTAAGTGTGCCGATGTCGGTTGGCATCGGTCGCTGTGATGTTCGGGCTGAAGAAAGCTTATGAAGCTCCCGAACAAAAGACCAGGAGGGGGAGAACATGCCAGTCAGGCATGTGTCTCTGCCAGGGTCCTACTCGAGTGTAGGCTGAACTCCTGACAGTGGCAAGCTCTCATTTTGTAGACTCTCAAGGCATCCAGCAGCAATGTTGGAGATGGGGGCACCATGAGGGGCAGCCCTCCTTCAGGGCCCAGATTCGCTGTCAAAAGGCCCTCAAGAGTCCGCCAATGTCTCAAGAGACATCTCCTTCCCCCAGGGGTCTTGCAGACAACTGTGGACAGCCTGGCTTCAGTGGCACCTCACCCTAAGGCTTGCACACAGTTCCCAGGGGATACAACCGAGCCTAACCACCCGTAACTGAAAACAACAACAACATATTGCTTCCTGATGCATCCCACCTGGGTAGAATTTTAGGCTGCAGGGTCCTTGGGGCAGGGACCTGCCCTTGTGTCCTCTGTAAAGCAGTTCTGGGAGGCCTGGTGCCCTCCAAACATTGCTGGACACACCGCTCCCATAGTCCCTGACCAGGCTGGCCACGGCTGATGGCAGTTAGAGGACTGATTGGCTCCCATCCCTATAAAAACACTCAGGACATGCTTCTCTCAGCCGTGCCAAGTTCTGGATCCAGCCCAACTAAAGGCCAACAAGGCCTTCCCAAAAGGTTGTGGTCCAACGACATCTGGGGACCCACAGGTGGAGAACCAGCTGGAAAGAGCAGGAGGGGAGAGGGCACTCTCTGGCGCTTGGGCCCTGCTTGTGGGTTTCCCATAATGGGCATCTCACTGGCCACTGCGAGAACAGAACGCAGGGCGGGGAGGGCCACTGGTCCCATCCTGCCTCAGGGCTCTTTTGACATTCCCCTGACCTGGGCCTTGTGCTTAGCAGTTGAAGTGCTGACTGCCCCCTTTCATTTCTGAGTCACTGCTGGGATAATCAGGCACGCAATTATGGAATCTCTTCATCTGCATAACATTACAGTCATACCTCTTGTTGCATTCGGTTCAGGTTACGTTCTTTCAGGATACGTACCGCGGCGACCAGGAAGTAATGGAATGGGTTACTTCCGCGTTTTGCCGCTCGCCCATGCGAACGCAAAATGACATCACGCGCATACGCAGACGTGGCGACCTGCGCACGCGCAGACACAGGTTGTATTCTGCTCAGGTTGTGAACGGGGCTCCGGAACGGATCCCATTTGCAACCAGAGGTACCACTGTATTGTGATTTTCATTTTCAGGAGAAAGAGGGGGGGCACGCAGTCCTCACACTCACACACCCTAGAAGTTACGCTGCTAAAGCCTTCTCTACCCTACCACCCCCCCCCACACACACACACTTTGAGGTGGCAGAAAAATAGAGGGTTCGTCTTGATCAACTCACCTGGTTTGGAGAAGAAACCCTATTCACGATTTAATTGAATATTTGAATAATCTTTTCATTCCTGTAAGGCATAAAGAATGTTGTCCAAATAACATTGACACACTCCACTGAGAGAGAGCGGCCACAAATACTCCGTCCTGCGACAAAAGCCGCCTCACACATGTGGGATGTAAACACAGGAGCAGTCAATGACAACATTCCTAGAGTGTACATGTTAGAACATGGGGAGGGATGTCTGTCCAGCAAGCAGGTAAACTTCCTGGGGACGGACTTCCTCCGCATGTGACCAGAGGTGGGTGTGGCCTCACCTGTGCAGGTAATGACAAAAGCACAGGGCAGGCAGCCATCTCTCTCTCTCTGCCATTTTCCTTCGATGAGGAAGCATCTAAAGATGCTCTCTTGGCTCTCAGCCAAGAGAAGAGGAAAGGACTATCTTGCTATAAGATAGATTCTGAATGTATGTAACCTTTTTAAGCTGTCTGCCTTCTGGGATCATATTGTGAACAGAACGTGAGTAAACTCTTTTATACTTTTATAAAGACTCTGTCGTGTCTTGTATTTTAAGAGGGAACAAAAGGGGAAATTACCAGAGTAATTATTATAGAGGTTCTAGCGAACCTGTGCACACGTTACCGTTGCGAACCTAAAAGGGGAATGTCTATAAACTCTGCTGATATTTTGGGAACTTGTTAGCACAAGTTGGATAAGGATATAATCCCACAATATATCCTCTCCTGCACCCCAGAACGTTCCCACAAAGGCTTAGTGGGCCCAGTATTGCATATTTCTGCGTATTTTTGAAGGATTGCATTGGATTGTGATTTTGAGTTGAGTAGTATTTTTCTGAGTTAACTTCCTGGTAAGCACATGGTCCTTTGTTCCATTGTGCAGTGGGGATTAAGCAACCCCCCCTTCCCTCAGAGTTCACAGTGACCCAAGGCAGTGAAGAATTGTTTTGTATTTTGAGATTTTTGAGATTTTGATTTTAAAATTTTGAGAAATTTTTGAAATTTTGAAGAATTTTCAAATTTTGGATTTTAAGATGGCTAGAGCAGCTTTTGATAGTGATGCAAAGCTAGGAATGCCTGTGCTGAATGAGTACAATTTCATACACTGGAAGCAGCGCTTGATAGCATGTTTAGATTATAAGCATATTTTGGAAGCTTTAAAGCCTCAGCCTACAGGGACAACTGAGGGAGATTTAGCCAAGATAAGTGCTTGGAAACGCATGAACAGCGAAGCTAGACACATAATTTTGAGTGGACTTCGTGATGAGCAGCTATCATTAATAAATAGTACAGATGATGCATCTCAAATCTTAAGAGATATTGAGCGCATGTATGGAGAATCTAGCACAAACTGCTTCAGAAACTTGGTGTGTAAATTAACCAGATTGAGGATGAATTCAAAAGAGGAATTCACAGAGCACATCAACAAGTTTACTGAGATTATTCAAAGAATTGATCTGACTCCTAAAGCTTTTGATGAAGATACAAAGATAGCATTTTTGTTATCATCACTTGGACCACGCTTTAGCGCATTTGAAAGTTTGATGGATCATAGACAAGGTCTGACTTTTAAAGACTTGGTTGGTTATTTAAAAGAAGAATGCAGAGATAGAGCTGAATCTCCAGTGAGAAATGCTAGAAGCAAAGACAGTGGTTATGCATCTAGGCAATTTACAAAGTCCAAAGAGATGCCTAAGAAAGTGATTTGTTTCAATTGTAACAAAGAAGGACACATTGCAAAGAATTGCAGGGCTCCTAAAGCAAAGAAACCCCACCCCTTTCAGCCAAAAGTGGAAAAGAAGGGGAAATGTGAATGCACATGGCTACTGCAAGAAAGGAATTTAACTGTCCAGAATCGTGAAAATAAACGTAATAAATGGATTTTGGATTCAGGTGCATCCTCCCATTTTTGTCATAAAAAGGACTATTTTAATGAAATAAATGATGAAGAAGGATCTG
This sequence comes from Podarcis pityusensis, assembly GCF_964106645.2. Taxonomy (NCBI): domain Eukaryota; kingdom Metazoa; phylum Chordata; class Lepidosauria; order Squamata; family Lacertidae; genus Podarcis; species Podarcis pityusensis. The sequence goes on along the minus strand of NC_138045.1, from coordinate 31,992,178 downwards.
AAATTGAGATTGCAGATGGCAACATTGTTAAAGCAAAAGGTGCAGGTTCCATGAGTCTGAAATGCAATATAAACAATGAATGCACTGAGAACACAATCTCTAGAGTTTTGTATGTTCCAGAGCTGAGCTGCAATTTAATCAGCGTGTCCACTTTGGACAAGAAAGGTTTCCAGATCACATTTGGAAATGGAGAATGTAAAGTGACTAGAAATGGCAAAGTGTTTGCTCAAGCAAAGCTAATAAATGGTGTATATGAGCTTGATCTTTCAGAGAACCAGTCTGCAAAAGTGGCACATTCCAGCCAGAAGGATGAGGCAGATCTGGACCTGTGGCACAGAAGGCTTGGACACAGGGACACTAACGTCATTCTGGATCTACAGAAAAGAGCTCTTGTAAGAGGTTTGCAGGTAAAGCAGAGCAACAAAGCTCCAACAAAGTGCATAAGCTGTATTACTGAGAAGGCTGTAAAACCTTCATTTCCACGTTGTGCAGAACAAAGAAGCAACAAAGTGCTTGACATAGTGCACACTGACATATGTGGACCCATGAATGTTCCCTCACTGGGAAAGAATAGATACATTTTAATATTTCTGGATGATTTTTCAAGATTTTTTGTTGTGTATTTCCTCAAAGAGAAGAGTGAGACAGTGGACAAGCTCCAGGAATACATTGCCATGGTCAAGAATAAATTCCAGAGAGCTCCAGCTGTGTTAATGAGCGACAATGGAGGTGAGTACTGCTCAAATGAAATGCAGGCTCTCCTGGCCAAGGAAGGAATTGCACACGTAACCACAATTCCTTACACACCACAGCAGAATGCCATAGCTGAAAGAAAGTTTAGGTCCATTATGGACATGACAAGGTGCATGCTAAAGGATGCATGTTTGCCACAGAAGCTCTGGGCCGAAGGAGTATACACGTCGGTCTATTTGCAGAATAGACTGCCAACTAAAGGAGCAGAGCGCACACCATTTGAACTTTGGCATGGGAAAGCTCCCAATCTGTCGCACATACGTGTGTTTGGAAGTCCGTGTTACTTCCACGTGCCCAAGGAACACAGACACAAGCTTGACTCCAGGGCAAAAGCAGGTATCCTTGTGGGATACGCCTCTGGAGGCAAAGGATACAGAATTATGGACTTACAAACTGGTAAGACAAATGCATACCATGCAGTTTATGTTGATGAATATGGAAAAGTAGACACTAAGAACACTCTTGTGGATTCTTCAGATGAGTCAGAAAGGACTCAAGAGTTTGTATATTTCCCTTTTGAGACCCCACAAAGTACTAATCTAGCTTCGAGTGTTACAGCGCCCCCTACAGGCGACGCACCAGAAGACACAGAGGACCAGAACCCTGGCGGCACCAGAGACGAAGATGAGGACTCAGATGGGGACATGCCTGCGTTGGAGGAGGATGAGGAAGCTGATGCGGTCGCAGAACCAGAGGTCAGGCGCTCATCCAGAACCAACAAAGGTGTCCCACCATTACGGCTGTCCTACTTTGCAGGGTCGGCGTTTCCACAGGAACCTTCCACTTGGGAAGAGATACAGGAGATGCCAGCTGCAGAAGCCAGTCTCTGGAGGAAGGCCGCGCAGGAGGAGATGGATGCACTGCATCAGAACAAGACCTGGACACTCACTGAGCTGCCTCCCGGTAAGAAGGCCATTGGCAGTAAATGGGTTTTCAAGGTTAAGAAGGGGTCAGAAGGAGAAGTGCAGTGCTACAAAGCTAGACTTGTAGCACAGGGATTTTCACAGCGTTTTGGTGAAGACTATGATGAAGTTTTTGCACCAGCTGTGAGGTACAGCAGCGTAAGAATGCTTTTAAGCATTGCAGCCTCCAAGAAAATGAGGGTGAAACACATTGACATTGCTACCGCTTTTCTACATGGGCAGATTTCAGAGGAAATTTACATGAAACAGCCCAAAGGTTTTGTAAAACCACATGAGGCACATTTAGTGTGCAAACTCCAGAAAGGACTTTATGGACTTAAACAGGCTGCTAGAGCCTGGAACCAGAAGTTGCATAAAATGCTGACGCAACTTGGGTACAAGCAAGGCGACGCTGACAAGTGCTTGTACAGTAAGTCAAATAATGGACAATTCTCATATATGTTAGCTTTTGTTGATGACCTGATTATTGCCACAGCAAGTGAGAGAGACTATACACAGATAGTAAAACACCTTAGCAAAGAGGTGGAGGTCAAGGAGCTAGGAGATGTCCAGTACTACCTCGGGATCCAGGTGGAAAGAGAAGAGGACGGCTCATTTCTTCTCAGCCAAAGACAGAAGATCCGCGAGCTAGTTGAGCACATGCAGATGCAAGACGCACATCCAGTTGCTACACCGATGGCTACTGACTTCCTGAAGAATCAGCAGGATTCGAAGCAGTTGCCAGACAACAATGACTACAGGTCGGCGATTGGTAAACTTTTGTATTTAGTTACCACATGTAGACCTGACTTAGCTAATGCTGTGGGGATTCTTAGCAGAAAAGTGAATTCTCCCACTGAGCATGATTGGGCAGGTGTAAAGAGGGTGGTGCGATATTTGAAGGGTACCATGAATTGCAAATTAAGGTTACCAGCCGTCAGAGACCCTAAGTTGGTTGGGTATACTGACGCGGATTGGGCTGGGGATAATGCTGATTATAAATCAACAAGTGGTCATGTTTTTATGTTTGGTGATGGACCTGTTGCATGGGGCAGTTATAAACAGAGCTGTGTAGCATTATCTTCCACAGAATCAGAATACGTTGCAGCAACAGAAGCCTGCAGAGAGATCGCCTGGCTTGATCAACTCATAAAGGACTTTGGGTTGGTGAGAAAAGGGCCTGTCAGCTTGCTAGAGGACAATCAAAGTTGCCTGAAGCTGACCCAGAGTGAGAGGTTCCTGGCCAAAACAAAACACATTGGGGTGAAATACCACTACATACGCCAGATGATCCAGGATGGACTTGTAGAGCTATCCTACTGCAGCACCCAAGAGATGACTGCTGACATCCTGACGAAACCCCTACCAAGAGAGTTTCCAGAATCTACGTGTCAAGCTGGGACTCTGGGTGGTTGAATAAAGTTGTTTATGTTTTGTATATGTTGTATTGCCTGAGAAGGGGTATGTGGGATGTAAACACAGGAGCAGTCAATGACAACATTCCTAGAGTGTACATGTTAGAACATGGGGAGGGATGTCTGTCCAGCAAGCAGGTAAACTTCCTGGGGACGGACTTCCTCCGCATGTGACCAGAGGTGGGTGTGGCCTCACCTGTGCAGGTAATGACAAAAGCACAGGGCAGGCAGCCATCTCTCTCTCTCTGCCATTTTCCTTCGATGAGGAAGCATCTAAAGATGCTCTCTTGGCTCTCAGCCAAGAGAGGAGGAAAGGACTATCTTGCTATAAGATAGATTCTGAATGTATGTAACCTTTTTAAGCTGTCTGCCTTCTGGGATCATATTGTGAACAGAACGTGAGTAAACTCTTTTATACTTTTATAAAGACTCTGTCGTGTCTTGTATTTTAAGAGGGAACAAAAGGGGAAATTACCAGAGTAATTATTATAGAGGTTCTAGCGAACCTGTGCACACGTTAACGTTGCGAACCTAAAAGGAGAATGTCTATAAACTCTGCTGATATTTTGGGAACTTGTTAGCACAAGTTGGATAAGGATATAATCCCACAATATATCCTCTCCTGCACCCCAGATCATTCCCACAACACACAGGCAGAGCTGCCGGGACCATTTCTATGCCCTTAAGAGTTCTTTGCATTCAGTGCCGCTTTTGTCTGCTGGAGGCGTCAGATAAATTGCAATCACTTAAGGGAATGCAGGTGCACAAAAGCCGCTCTTGCTCCATGTTAAATAGTGGGGAAGATGGATGAAGGACACAGCTCTGTTAGATTCTCAGCTCTTTATTACAGCAGTTAGAACTGCTCCTGGAGTCAGACTGACTGCAGCCTAGCTGGCTGCTTTATATAATACTAAGTAACTTGTAACAGTAACAACTCCCAACTAGCTAACCAGTCAGTGAGGGACAGTTCTCAGTCCTTCATTTGCATACTGGTGGCCCTGAGTGAGAACTGCAGCTGATCTTAATACAGTCATACCTCGGGTTACAGACGCTTCAGGTTGTGTTTTTTGGGGTTGCGGACCGAAACCTGGAAGCACCGGAATGGGTTACTTCCGGCTTTCGGCAGTCGCGCATGAATCGCAATCCGTGCGTGTGCAGACGTGCTGCTGTGGGTTGCGGACGTGCCTCCCGCACGGATCACGTTCGCAACCCGAGCGTCCACTGTACATAACACTTCACATCCCCTCGAGTGGCTGGCTGGAGAATGGAAGTCAGGCCGGCACATGTGGAGGGGGGGTGTTGATCCATTAAGCTGCTATTAAGCCCTTCTGGAGAACAAAGCTAACCTGTGCCGCCCCTCATAAATATTGCTGTTCAGAGGAGCCCTAATTTTAATTAAACCTCTTTTACCTGCTCATGAGAAAAATCTATTTAGACTCAAATGGCGCCCTTTCCTCCCCCTCTCGCACGCCTGTGTTTGTGTGTGTGTGTGTGTGTGTGTGTGTGTGTGTGTGCGCACACACACACACACAGATGCCAAGTGCAGCTTGTGAGCTGGAGGGAGAAAGAGAGAGAGAGAAGACATTCTTTTCTTCAGGGCAAATACAGCCGGCATATATAAGCGAGGAGGTGGCAGTTCCCGTACAGCCGAGCCTGCAGAGGGCACATGGCTTGCAGCATAATCGGCACCACGCTCAGAGAGGGAAGTTGGGCACGGGGCATGGGCAGAGGGCAAACTTTTGTTCCTGATTTTCTTCGGTGAAGGAGAAAAGCTTCCACACCCGCAGGTGGAAGTTTTAATGCAATGCACAAAAAGGGAAGGGAAGGCGTCATGGAGGCGGGGGGGAGGTCCTTTGCCGCAAAGCCAAAGAGAAACACCAGTTGCTGAAAACCCACAGGAGAAGAGAGTGCACTGGCACTCAGGTCCTGCCTATGGGCTGCCCATTTGGGCATCTTTGAGACCAGGGTTCTGGACTCGATGGGCCCCCTTTGGCCTGACCCAAGTGCAGAGCTTGTCTTATATGCTCTGAAGAAGATCATTTGACACAGAATTCTTCCGGCAGGAGGAAAGGAAGCCCTTCATCACACAGTGCATGATTAAACTATGGAACGCTCTCCCCTAGGAGGCAGTGATGGCCACCAACTTAGATGGCTTTAGAAGAGGATTTGACAGATTCGTGGATGAGGAGAGGGCTATCAAAGGCTAGTACAAAAGCTACTACAAAGGTTATCTCCTGCTTGGACTACTGCAATGCGCTCTATGTGGGGCTACCTTTGAAAGTGACCCAGAAACTACAACTAATCCAGAATGCAGCAGCCAGACTGGAGACTGGGAGCGGCCACCGAGACCACATAACACCAGTCCTGAAAGACCTAGATTGGCTCCCAGTACGTTTCCGAGCACAATTCAAAGTGTTGGTGCTGACCTTGAAAGCCCTAAACGGCCTCAGTTCAGTATATCTGAAGGAGCGTCTCCACCCCCATCGTTCTGCCCGGACACTGAGATCCAGTGCCGAGGGCCTTCTGGCGGTTCCCTCACTGTCAGAAGCCAAGTTACAGGGAACCAGGCAGAGGGCCTTCTCGGTAGTGGCACCCACCCTGTGGGACGCCCTCCCACCAGGTGTCAAAGAGAACAACAACTACCAGACTTTTAGAAGACATCTGAAGGCAGCCCTGTTTAGGGAAGCTTTTAATGTTTGATGCATTACTGTATTTTAATATTTTGTTGGAAGCCGCCCAGAGTGGCTGGGGAAGCCCAGCCAGATGGGCGGGGTATAAATAATAAATGATAATGATGATGATGATTAGTCACAATGGTTATGCTCCGCTTCCACTGTCAGAAGCAGAGGTGCCTCTGCATTCCAGTTGTATGGAGAGAACCCTGTTTGCTGCCTTCGCTCAGTTCCCAAGCTTGAAACCTTGCTCTCTTTGGGAATGGGGACGGCTGCAGTTCCTGTTGCTTTGCACCATGTGGCTAAGGGACAAGGCAGGGAATTGGTGGTATTTAGAATCTTTTGAGTGTGTTAAATCTGAAGCAGCCAAACCTGCAACGTTCTTTTGTCTGTTTATGGAGCTCATGCTTTGAGTTCAAGATCAAGGAGCTAGAAGAGCTGTGTGTGTCTATACCAGTTCTTAATTACCATTATTGCTCAAGTTGCAACCTTTAGCTAGCGGTTCGGACTTCCATACCCTAGTCTCTTGACCACTACAGGAAGCGTCCCTAGAGGGATGCCGTACAGAATGTACCATGAAACCGTTTCACAGCTGTGCCACTCTGCAGCTGGGTCATAACTGGCTGATGGGAGGCAGGTCCATAGCTTGGGGGTAGTGAGGTGGCCCCCCGCCAGGGGTGCAGGTGATGGGGGGGGGCCTCAAAATTGGCTAAAAATATGTCCATAAATATAAATATTGATTATTGCCTCATAAGAATAGAGAGTGAATTGAATTGGGGGGGGGGGAGAGGTGGAAAGAAGAGCTAATTTGTCCATGGCTAGGGGGCACAATCTGGACGGTTCTGCCAGGGGCGCAAGATCACCTAGCTATAGCTCTGGCAGGACGGAAGAGTGTTCATGTGCTCAAGCCCTGCTTGTGGGTTTTCCACAGGGGCACCTGGCTGGCCAATGTGGGAACAGGAGGCTGGGCTAGGTGGGCCACTGGCCTCATCCAGCCTCACGGCTCAATTTATGCAAAATAAAGAGGCTTGATTTGCATTCAGGTTGCACAATTCAGGTACAGAATCCTGGGCAGGTTTTAGGCATGAAATGGGCAAACACAGCATTTGCCAAAAGGAGGAAACTTTTCTGAACCTTTTTTCTCAAAGGAGCCTGGACAACAGTTTTGGTAAACGTCAGGAAGGATACTGCTGCTGGTGTCATTTTCCTCAGAGAACTGCAGCGCTGAGCACTTCCACAGAACAGGCAGAAGCTCTGCATTTCAGTTGCTGGGTTCAGTTGCCAAATGGCATTCTATGGGTAGAGGCTGGGATAAAACCGCAAGCCTGAGACCCCAAAGAGCAGCAGCTGCTGCCAGTCAGTGTAGGCAACGCTGGGCCGGACAGACCAAGAGCCTGAGACTTCAGCACTAACAAAGCAGCTTCCCAGTGCAGAAAAGGTCACTGCTTGACCCCTGCCGCCCCAGGGCTGGTGTGCAACCTTGCAGGCCTAGCAGATGCAGCCAATACCACCCTCAACCACTGCTGGTGCAACTATTTGTAGGAGAGGTTGTGGGGGGCGAGGTGTCGCTCATACCCACACAGACGGCCCTGCTCCACTGCCATGCGCAGGAGGGGAGGAGGCTAGGCTGCCTGAACTGGTGCAAATCAACTTCTGAGCAGAAAGAAGGGGTCTTTGGGGGCGGGGATCAGAAGCAGGTACCAGACAAGCCAAACCTGGCTCCTCTGCAGACTGCGCTCCCACATTTCCCTGCATATATTGTGTCAAGGTCAGATGTTGTGCACAGTTCCTCTGGGCAATAGGCAGGGCTGGAATCTCCTGCAATCTCCAATGTGGCTGACCACATCCGAGGCTGTCCTTGAATTCCTCTGGACACAAACACAGATGAACAGGAACTGCCCCTCACCCCCTCAGCTCTCAACAACATGCTCAAGGAGACCGCCAACATCCATGTTTTGGAAAGGCCTGTCCAGCAATGTTCCAGATTACCAGCTGCTGGTGTAGCCATTCAGACCTTTCCCATTGGTTGGGTGTGCGTTGCTCCCGGGAGGGAGGAAGGAGTCAATAGACACTGAGGGTTGGTTCAGAGAAAGAGTTTATTTCTGCTTTCCGGATAGCAGAAAGGCATTGTGTGATCAGTCACAGCAAGCACACTTAAAGAGCAGTTACATACAGCTTATATACCCTTCAGGTCCCCTTTCCCCCTCCCCAGGAGTCCACCCTCATGAGTTTGTACACGTAAGTTTACATCCTTGAGCATGAACAGATATTCCTGTTCCTGTACTCTTATCTTTGGGTAAGAAGGTCACCCAACTATAGGAGTACTCCTGGAGCCATCCCCGGGCGCGCAGGCTGACAGGCAGACCTTGCAAGGTCTGTGCGTCAGTGTGGTCAGGATATAAGATAAGTCCCAGAGCCATCGCGTCTCCACTCGGAACTGACAAGGCCATCCATTAAGCCTTCATGGACTGATAAAGGAGAGGGCTTTGTTTACACAGCTGGGTTTGTGTTATACAGCTCAAGCTAATGGGTTATACAGCTCAAGCTAATGGATTTTAGCTAATGGATCCTTGAAGAAGGAATTGGGGAATTTGGGGGCCCGGTTCGGGTGGCTGCACAGTCAGGTTTGGGTAACTTGTTCCTTCATTCCCTCCTCTTCTGTTGGACAGCCTTCCTGCTCGTCCCAAGGTACTGGCCGGTATTTTCGTGTCAGTGCTATAATCTGGGGCCAAATCATTCGTGACACCATTTTATGCATCATATTTTGCAAGCATTGCAATAAGCAGGGTATACAGGAGCAGAGAAGCAAGATTATCAAGGGGCCCATTAACATTATTATAAGTCCTCTAAACCACCCTAGGTTCGGAAACCAATCAGTCCACCAGGACATGTCCCATCCGTTCCACGTTGGGACAGGAACATGGGCCACTTTCTCTATTTCTGCTGCCAAATATCAAATAGCTTCACCATGGTCAGAGATGTTAAAGCAACAGGCTCCTCCCATTAAATTTAACACGGCACAAAATCCTCCCTGTTTTGCCAGGAGAAAGTCCATCCCTAGCCGGAGTTGGAGGACTGCTGTGTGTGTCTCATCTAATTGGGTGGCGATTAACCGGAGGGCTGTGGCATTGGCGACAATCTCTATTACCGCTTGGAGTCTAATAATGCGGTTCAAATTATAAATTGGTTCCCTCGCCCCTGTTATTAATTCTCCCTGATTCCAAGAAGCCAGATCGTAATGGGCCACTATCCTTTCTGGAGGCCACTGATCCTTTCCCCAATTTTGGGAGCTGCCGCCTGCAACTGCTGCTATGTCAGCCGAGCGTGTTTTCCGACGGGGTGCAGTGGCGAACAGTTCATAAATCCACATGGGAGGACTAGATGACCCTGAGGTTCCCTTCCAACTCTGAAGTCCTTTGATTCTATGAACTGCCCTTCCAAACCGAATTGTGTTTCCTTTGCATTGAAATGGATGTTGTGGAATAATGTAGTAGCATTCCAATCCCCTTAAAATTTATGCTTAAAATTCTACAAGGCAGGCTCAAGCAGTATGTGGACAGAGAACTCCCAGAAGTGCAAGCTGGATTTTGAAGGGGCAGAGGAACCAGAGACCAAATTGCAAACATGCGCTGGATTATGGAGAAAGCTAGAGAGTTCCAGAAAGACATTTACTTCTGCTTCATTGACTATGCAAAAGCCTTTGACTGTGTTAACCACAGCAAACTATGGCAAGTTCTTAAAGAAATGGGAGTGCCTGATCACCTCATCTGTCTCCTGAGAAATCTCTATGTGGGACAAGAAGCTACAGTTAGAACTGGATATGGAACAACGGATTGGTTCAAAATTGGGAAAGGAGTACGGCAAGGCTGTATATTGTCTCCCTGGTTATTTAACTTATATGCAGAATTCATCATGCGAAAGGCTGGGCTGGATGAATCCCAAGCCGGAATTAAGATCGCCGGAAGAAATATCAACAACCTCAGATATGCAGATGACACAACCTTGATGGCAGAAAGTGAAGAGGAATTAAAGAACCTTTTAATGAGGGTGAAAGAGGAGAGCGCAAAATATGGTCTGAAGCTCAACATCAAAAAAACAAAGATCATGGCCACTGGGCCCATCACCTCCTGGCAAGTAGAAGGGGAAGAAATGGAGGCAGTGAGAGGTTTTACTTTTTGGGGCTCCATGATCACTGCATATGGTGACAGCAGTCACAAAATTAAAAGACGCCTGCTCCTTGGGAGAAAGGCGATGGCAAACCTAGACAGCATCTTAAAAAGCAGAGACATCACCTTGACAACAAAGGTCCATATAGTTAAAGCCATGGTTTTCCCAGTAGTGATGTATGGAAGTGAGAGCTGGACCATCAAGAAGGCTGATTGCTGAAGAATTGATGCTTTTGAATTATGGTGCTGGAGGAGACTCTTGAGAGTACCATGGACTGCAAGAAGATCAAACGTATCCATTCTTAAGGAAATCAGCCCTGAGTGCTCACTGGAAGGACAGATCATGAAGTTGAGGCTCCAATACTTTGGCCACCTCATGAGAAGAGAAGACTCCCTGGAAAAGACCCTGATGTTGGGAAAGATGGAGGGCACTAGGAGAAGGGGACGACAGAGGACAAGATGGTTGGACAGTGTTCTCGAAGCTACAAACATGAGCCTGACCAAACTGTGGGAGGCGGTGGAAGACAGGAGTGCCTGGCGTGCTCTGGTCCATGGGGTCACGAAGAGTCGGACACGACTAAACGACTAAAACAACAACAATTCCAATCCCCTATAATGAGAAGTTGGACATCTGGCTGGGTCCGGTATGTTTCCACTGCTCCGGAATTCCCAGTCAGCAGTAGAGTGGCAGTGCATGCTTGATGTGTGAGTGAAGAGAGAGTCCATACGCTGTTTCTTTCTAAACTAAACAGCTTTATTTACACAGACAGATAAAATAACAAACACCGTCCGAGACAGCAGACATCGCGTGTGTGTCTCTTTCTTCTCCGTTGAGAAGTGAAAGTAACTCACAGACAAAGAACTCAGCTCCCGGATGTAGGAAGCTTCTCCCCAGATGCAGGACACATAGAGGTTAACCCCATAAATACGAAACCTCTCACCCCCTCTTGTCCTGTATCTGTAAGTATAACCACTTACCCCAAACACAGACCTTCACAGAACTCCCCATGACGCTGGAAGATTAGCGGTTTCATGAAACCATTCTGAGGTTCTTAGCACTGGGACAGTCTTTCAGTTGTACTAATCCCGACCGAACACTCTGGCACACATTCTGAATCCGGATGTCTAGGTGTTTGGCTCTGGCCTTAAACTGCCCAGACTCTGCCAACTTCAGACAGGGTTGATTGTCCTCCCAAACCGTGACAGGCAAACAACACTCTCCGCAGATCTCTTGAACCATGCACACATAGAACTCCAATTCCCTGCAAATCTCAGACAGCCCACTAAACTCAGCCTCAGTAGAGGAGAGCGCTGTGAGGCTTTGCTTCCGGGACTTCCACCCAACCAAAGAGTCATCGAACTTCACCACCATACCAGACACGGACTTCCTGTCTGCCAGATTCACCCAATCGCTGTCTGCCAAGCATGTCACCTTGACGTTGCCCTTGGCTGACAGCTTGAGGCAAAAGTCTTTGGTATCTTGCAGGTAACGCAGCACCCGCTTGACACCATTCCAGGCTTGTACACTTGGGCTTGTAGCTCCCCGGCTGAGCAGATTGGTAGAAAACGTTATGTCAGGTCTGCTCCACTGGGACAGATACAACAGACTACCTAGAACTGATTGAAAGAGCTCAGCATTTTCGAACACAGCACATTTTACTTGCTGACTGTCTTTCACGTAGCTGGTCTCCATGCGTGTCCTGACCCCAGCACATTCAGACATCCAGAACTTCTCAAGCAACTGCTTAATCTTGCCTTTCTGACTGAGCAAGAAACTTCCATCTTCAGCTCTAAAAATCTCCACGCCTAGGTAGATCCTTACTGTACCCAGGTTCTTGAGCTTGAACCGTTTACCAAGCTCCTTGGAAAACTTCTCCACCTGTGTACGTGTCTTTGAGACATGGACTATATCATCAACAAAGATCAAAATCAACTCCTGTGACTCACCTGACCCTTTAAGGTACAGACAGTTATCAGCAAGACTTCTCTCGAAACCTAGCTTCTCTAAGGCTTCATTCAGACACAAATTCCAATTTCTGGCCAATTGCCTCAACCCATAGATCGATTTGTGCAATCGCCAAACAATGCCTTGCCCCTTGACCTCAAACCCTGGAGGAGGAAGCATGTACAACTCCTCCTGGAGGTCTGAGTTCAAGTAGGCTACATCCACATCAAAGTGATGCACCTTCCAACCTCTTTGTGCAGCTATGGCTAAGAGCATGCACAGAATTTCACTTCTGGAAGTAGGAGCATGCACCTCAATCTAATGCAGCCCCTTCTGCTGCGTGAACCCTCTGGCTACTAACCTAGCCTTGTACTGCGGTTCTCCGGATTCTGTGGGTTTAAGGTGATAAAGCCTGTTTGCCAGCCGGCAATGTTGTGAGGGAGAACACACCTAGAGATTCCATTGAGCTCATCTCCTTCTGCATCGCCTCTTCCCATTTACTGGCTTCTTCTTGAGGCAATTTCTGAATATCCTCAAAACTTTCAGGTTCACACTGAGCCACCCCAACCCACACACTTGTGGCCTCAAACCTGTCAGGCGGTTTACCCTTCATGGTCCAGGTTGATCTCCTCAGCGTGAGCTCTGGTACCCCCTCTGACCCACTAGGGCCAGCTAGACCATCCCCAGCATCAGAGAGCTCCCCCTCTGACCTGCTGCATCTTTTGAACCTTACAGCTGGACCTGTGAGCGAGGATGGTTCACTCTTTGGCTCTGTCTTGGCAGCCTTTGGAGAGGTTCTAGGCTGCTCCTGCTCTGGACTCTGTTCCTCAGCAGCAGGATCAGGTTCCACCTCCTCCTCATCATCTGAGTCAAGAAAACTCTCTGAAAGAACATCTGGGTTACCATGTATGCGTGTCCACCCACTTTGCTCACAGACCTCAGTGATGGGAAGTTCTGCTTCTGCACATGAGTCTGGCACACCGCTCTGAGCTGAAGCATTCCTTCCTCATCCACCCTAGAATGTTCAGTTCACACTGAGTTCATGAAACATCGTACCCTGACCTGTTCTTAATGCATGGTTGACCACATCTACGGAATGCGATTGTTATGCTCTTTTAAGTTTTGCAATATCAATCATTAGTAATAGTTTAATAAGGAGGTTTTCATACCTGTCCAGCAATATCAATCACTAGTAATAGTTTAATAAGGAGGTTTTCATACCTCTCCAACCATGTGTTCCCTTTCCCAACCTTTAATCTATTGATGATTAATGCCTATATTCAACCCTTGCATTGTATTCGTGTTAACCAATCAGCAACAAGCACAAATGTGGTAATGCTGTAATACTCAATAAAAGGGACTCCCCGAGACATGCTCGGCAGATGCCTCCCATACGACACTTGCCTTTCGTCTGTCGTTTATTTCAACCCAACACCTCAGCACTGTTGTTTACTAGCAATCTGGACTGATTGCCTTCTGGATAGGCAAATCTCCACTCCTTGGTACCTGGTTCATGCCCAACAAAGATCATCTTCCTGGACCTTGGTCCACCCTTTCTGCGTTTGGCCTTTGGTATAAGAACCCAAGCCTCACAGCCAAAAACACGGAAGAAATGCACCTTGGGCTTCTTGCCGCGCAGTAGAAAATACGGCGTGTCCCCTACAACAGAACAAAACGAGCGATTCTGAGAAAACGACACGCAGCGCCAGGCTTCGGCCCAAAAGCGCTGTGGGAGCCCAGAATCAAACAGCATAGCAGTCACGGCCTCTTGTAGTGTTCTTTTTTTTTTTTTAATGATTTTTATTAAAGTTTCAGTAAAAAGTTAAACAGAAAAACATAAAAAAGAAATACACAAATACACAATACATAATCCAAAATAAGAAGAAAAACACAGAGAACAGAAAACAAAAAAAAGAAACAAAACAATTAAAAACAATATCACCTTTTCATTTCCGTTTTTAAATTTACTTATTTTCTGGACTTCCTCATACCTCCCTCTTTTGTATTCCAGTCCAAATTGTTTGTCCAGCAATTTCTTTTCCACTTTTTTAATCCCAATCTTTAATCTTAATATATTATAGCATTACAATTTTACCTCTTAAGTACCAAATTTCCATTTCCTTAAACTTCTTTAATCCTAATCTTTAATCTTAGTCTATCTATAACTTTATCCTGTACAGCTGGAAACCACTTATTTTCAATCCAACATCACTCTAACATTCTTTAATTTTACAGTGTTTCTGTAGATAATCTTTAAATTTCTTCCAGTCTTCCTCCACCGACTCTTCTCCCTGGTCAAGGATTCTGCCAGTCATTTCCGCCAGTTCCATATAGTCCATCAGTTTCATCTGCCATTCCTCCAGCGTGGGAAGTTCTTGTGTCTTCCAATACTATGCGATGAGTATTCTTGCTGCTGTTGTTGCATACATAAAGAAAGTTCTATCCTTTTTAAACACCATTTGGCCGACTATGCCCAAGAGAAAGGCCTCTGGTTTCTTGGGGAAGGTATATTTAAATACCTTTTTTAATTCATTATATATCATTTCCCAGAAAGCCTTAATCTTTGGGCACGTCCACCAAAGGTGAAAAAATGTACCTTCAGTTTCTTTACATTTCCAACATTTATTATCGGGCAAATGATAGATCTTTGCAAGCTTGACTGGGGTTATGTACCACCTGTATATCATTTTCATAATATTCTCTCTTAAGGCATTACATGCCGTAAATTTCATACCTGTGGTCCACAACTGTTCCCAGTCAGCAAACATAATGTTATGTCCAACGTCTTGTGCCCATTTAATCATAGCCGATTTTACCGTTTCATCCTGAGTATTCCATTTCAGCAGCAAGTTATACATTCTTGACAAATTCTTAGTTTTGGGTTCTAACAGTTCAGTTTCTAATTTTGATCTTTCCACCTGGAAGCCAATTTTCTTGTCCAATTTGAATGCCTCCATTATCTGAAAATAATGAAGCCAGTCTCGCACTTTGTTTTTTAGTTTTTCAAAACTCTGCAATTTCAGTCTATCTCCATCTTGTTCCAAAATTTCCCAATATTTCGGCCATTTGACCTCCATATTGACCTTTTTCAAGGCTTTCGCTTCCATTGGTGACAGCCACCTTGGGGTTTTATTTTCTAACAAATCCTTATATCTTATCCAAACATTAAACAGCGCTTTCCTGACAATGTGGTTTTTAAATGCTTTATGTGCTTTAACCTTATCATACCATAGATATGCATGCCATCCAAATACATTGTTAAAACCTTCTAGGTCCAAAATGTCAGTGTTTTCAAGAAGTAGCCATTCTTTCAGCCAGCAAAAAGCTGCTGATTCATAGTAAAGTTTGAGGTCTGGCAGGGCAAATCCACCTCTTTCCTTTGCATCCGTTAGTATTTTAAATTTTATTCTGGGCTTCTTGCCCTGCCAGACAAATCTTGCCTCTTGCAGTGTTCTGTTCTTGCCTTCAGCAACACCATTCTGTTGAGGACTGTGTGGTGCTGTCAACCTGTGGCTTATACCCTTCTGGCAGAAGTAATTCTGCAGTGCAGACCCAGTGAACTCCGCCCCTCTATCACTCTGAAAGTTGCAGACCTTTGCAGAGAATTGCAATTCTACAGCAGAGACCCAGTCTTTCACCAATGCAGCAGCTTTCCCTTTGTGTTTAATCGAGAAGACCCAAGAGTTCCTCGAAAAATCATCCAAAAGAAGCAAAATAAATTTTGCCCCACCCAGACTGGCTACTGGCATAGGGCCACACAAGTCTGCATGCACCAGCTCAAAAGGCTTGGTTGTTTCCTGCTAGACTTGGGATACAAGCACGTTTTTACCTTGAACTGCTTACAAGCTCTGCAATCTGCAATCTAAAAACTTATCACATGCCTTCATTTGACACCCCTCTGTACACCCCGGGGCCCTCTTGACATAATTCCAATTCACATGTGCCATCCTGCAATGCCATAAGTGGGAACAGCCATCATGTGTTGCGACATTTGCACACTGCACCTGTGCTACCTCAGTGGGACTGTTATTTGCAATAGGCATCTCCACCACAAACAGCCTGTTCTTGCATTCAACACTGAACAGTTGTCTCCGACCCCTGGAAAAAGAACACGTTATTCTCAAAACAAACGCTGAAGCCGTCAGCGACTAATGCAGAGACAGACAAAAGACAACTGGACATTTCTGGAACCATATAGGCTTGAATCTCATGCTCCAGGAACAGACAGTAAAGATTCCCAGACATAATCAGAGAGCGAGAATTCCCATCTGCCAGCGTGACACTACGTCCATTCTTAACAGCCTTGCAATCCCGAAGAAGCCCAGCAGATGGAACCAGAGAATGCGTTGCTCCAGAGTCAATGACGAAGGTCAACCCAGCTTCCTGTTTACAGCCTTTAATCGTTGCCATGGAAGCTGCAAGATGATACTGGCTCGGCTTTGCTTTTGGCTCGGCTGGAACTTTTGGACATTTTCCCACACCTCGCTG
Source organism: Podarcis pityusensis (assembly GCF_964106645.2). Classification (NCBI taxonomy): domain Eukaryota; kingdom Metazoa; phylum Chordata; class Lepidosauria; order Squamata; family Lacertidae; genus Podarcis; species Podarcis pityusensis. The sequence continues at coordinate 31,975,837 of NC_138045.1, read as the reverse complement.
CCGTGGAAGAGCCCCTTATCTGTATCTGTTGCTTGACCTTGCATTCCTGAGCCTCTGTTGGACTGTCTCTCACGAGATGGGAGGGGGACCCGCATCTGTAGCAGTGTCTCAAAGCAAAGGCTTTTACAGACTCCTCATTGCTTCTTGCTGCACCCCCACTCCTCCTTGGGACACATCCTGCGTCTGTTCGCCCAGCTCTCAGTCTCTTCTCCTGTTCATCAACTAATCTCCCAGTAATATACTCCAGAGAAAGCTGGTCCGAAGGCATAGTCTCCATCGTCAGAACCAGGTTCTCATAACTCCTGTCCAAAGAGCTCAGCAGGGTGTATGCCTTCAGCTCATCAGGGAAAGGTACATTCAGCTGACACAGCTTAGTGAAAATGGACAGCATCTGTGTGATGTGATCATGTACCGATTCCCCTGGAGACAGCCTCTTCTCAAAAAGAGAGTGTATCACATGGATCTTGGCACCAGCTGTGGTTCTTTGATGCACTCTGACCAAAGCTGTCCAAATCCCAATGCTAGACAATAACCCATCAATGTGAAGCAATTGACATGCCTCAAGGGCCATTACAATATGGGACATAGCTTTCTGGTCCTTCTTAACTGTGGCGTTAACTTTCTCAATCTGCCCCAGCAGCTGCAACTGGTGGCTCATTTTGGGTACACTCCCAGAGTTGCTTGGCCAACAGCCAATATTTGATCCACCTCGACCAGTCCTCCCAAGTGCGGCCATCCAATTGCTCAAAAAGAACATTAAAAGTCTCATGTCAGGCGGTTTACCCTTCGTGGTCCGGGTTGATCTCCTCAGCGTGAGCTCTGGTACCCCCTCTGACCCACTAGGGCCAGCTAGACCATCCCCAGCATCAGAGAGCTCCCCCTCTGACCTGCTGCATCTTTTGAACCTTACAGCTGGACCTGTGAGCGAGGATGGTTCACTCTTTGGCTCTGTCTTGGCAGCCTTTGGAGAGGTTCTAGGCTGCTCCTGCTCTGGACTCTGTTCCTCAGCAGCAGGATCAGGTTCCACCTCCTCATCATCATCTGAGTCAAGAAAACTCTCTGAAAGAACATCTGGGTTACCATGTATGCGTGTCCACCCACTTTGCTCACAGACCTCAGTGATGGGAAGTTCTGCTTCTGCACGAGTCTGGCACACCGCTCTGAGCTGAAGCATTCCTTCCTCATCCACCCTAGAATGTTCAGTTCACATTGAGTTCATGAAACATCGTACCCTGACCTGTTCTTAATGCATGGTTGACCACATCTACGGAATGCGATTGTTATGCTCTTTTAAGTTTTGCAATATCAATCATTAGTAATAGTTTAATAAGGAGGTTTTCATACCTGTCCAGCAATATCAATCACTAGTAATAGTTTAATAAGGAGGTTTTCATACCTCTCCAACCATGTGTTCCCTTTCCCAACCTTTAATCTATTGATGATTAATGCCTATATTCAACCCTTGCATTGTATTCGTGTTAACCAATCAGCAACAAGCACAAATGTGGTAATGCTGTAATACTCAATAAAAGGGACTCCCCAAGACATGCTCGGCAGATGCCTCCCGTACGACACTTGCCATTCGTCTGTCGTTTATTTCAACCCAACACCTCAGCACTGTTGCTTACTAGCAATCTGGACTGATTGCCTTCTGGATAGGCAAATCTCCACTCCTTGGTACCTGGTTCATACCCAACAAAGATCATCTTCCTGGACCTTGGTCCACCCTTTCTGCGTTTGGCCTTTGGTATAAGAACCCAAGCCTCACAGCCAAAAACACGGAAGAAATGCACCTTGGGCTTCTTGCCGCGCAGTAGAAAATAGGGCGTGTCCCCTACAACAGAACAAAACGCGTGATTCTGAGAAAACGACGCGCAGCGCCAGGCTTCGGCCCAAAAGCGCTGTGGGAGCCCAGAATCAAACAGCATAGCAGCCACGGCCTCTTGCAGTGTTCTGTTCTTGCCTTCAGCAACACCATTCTGTTGAGGACTGTGTGGTGCTGTCAACCTGTGGCTTATACCCTTCTGGCAGAAGTAATTCTGCAGTGCAGACCCAGTGAACTCCGCCCCTCTATCACTCTGAAAGTTGCAGACCTTTGCAGAGAATTGCAATTCTACAGCAGAGACCCAGTCTTTCACCAATGCAGCAGCTTTCCCTTTGTGTTTAATCGAGAAGACCCAAGAGTTCCTCGAAAAATCATCCAAAAGAAGCAAAATAAATTTTGCCCCACCCAGACTGGCTACTGGCATAGGGCCACGCAAGTCTGCATGCACCAGCTCAAAAGGCTTGGTTGTTTCCTGCTAGACTTGGGATACGAGCACGTTTTTACCTTGGACTGCTTACAAGCTCTGCAATCTGCAATCTAAAAACTTATCACATGCCTTCATTTGACACCCCTCTGTACACCCCGGGGCCCTCTTGACATAATTCCAATTCACATGTGCCATCCTGCAATGCCATAGGTGGGAACAGCCATCATGTGTTGGGACATTTGCACACTGCACCTGTGCTACCTCAGTGGGACTGTTATTTGCAATAGGCATCTCCACCACAAACAGCCTGTTCTTGCATTCAACACTGAACAGTTGTCTCCCACCCCTGGAAAAAGAACACATTATTCTCAAAACAAACGCTGAAGCCGTCAGCGACTAATGCAGAGACAGACAAAAGACAACTGGACATTTCTGGAACCATATAGGCTTGAATCTCATGCTCCAGGAACAGACAGTAAAGATTCCCAGACATAATCAGAGAGCGACGACTCCCATCTGCCAGCGTGACACTACGTCCATTCTTAACAGCCTTGCAATCCCGAAGAAGCCCAGCAGATGGAACCAGAGAATGCGTTGCTCCAGAGTCAATGACGAAGGTCAACCCAGCTTCCTGTTTACAGCCTTTAACCGTTGCCATGGAAGCTGCAAGATGATACTGGCTCGGCTTTGCTTTTGGCTCGGCTGGAACTTTTGGACATTTTCCCACACCTCGCTGCCGTGGAAGAGCCCCTTATCTGTATCTGCTGCTTGACCTTGCATTCCTGAGCCTCTGTCGGACAGTCTCTCACGAGATGGGAGGGGGACCCGCATCTGTAGCAGCGTCTCGAAGCAAAGGCTTTTACAGACTCCTCATTGCTTCTTGCTGCACCCCCACTCCTCCTTGGGACACATCCTGCGTCTGTTCGCCCAGCTCTCAGTCTCTTCTCCTGTTCATCAACTAATCTCCCAGTAATATACTCCAGAGAAAGCTGGTCCGAAGGCATAGTCTCCATCGTCAGAACCAGGTTCTCATAACTCCTGTCCAAAGAGCTCAGCAGGGTGTATGCCTTCAGCTCATCAGGGAAAGATACATTCAGCTGACGCAGCTTAGTGAAAATGGACAGCATCTGTGTGATGTGATCACGTACCGATTCCCCTGGAGACAGCCTCTTCTCAAAAAGAGAGTGTATCACATGGATCTTGGCACCAGCTGTGGTTCTTTGATGCACTCTGACCAAAGCTGTCCAAATCCCAATGCTAGACAATAACCCATCAATGTGAAGCAATTGACATGCCTCAAGGGCCATTACAATATGGGACATAGCTTTCTGGTCCTTCTTAACTGTGGCGTTAACTTTCTCAATCTCAGCAGCATTCGCCCCAGCAGCTGCAACTGGTGGCTCATTTTGGGTACACTCCCAGAGTTGCTTGGCCAACAGCCAATATTTGATCCACCTCGACCAGTCCTCCCAAGTGCGGCCATCCAATTGCTCAAAAGGAACATTAAAAGTCTCATGTGATTGAGATGGATTGAGATAGCATCCTCCTGGGGCTATAAACTTACTCACGCTTCCTGCCGGCCGGTTGCTTCAAAGATGCTTCCTGCAGCAAGCTCCGCTTTCACCAGCAAGATCACAACTGCCTCTGCCCCTTTCCCAGCAGCAGGCAGGATCTCAGAGCTGGACTCCGCTTTGTCTCATCCTCACACTCCGCACAAACGTGGCCTGGGACCTTCCATAACCTGTTGGACATCTGGCTGGGTCTGGTACGTTTCCACTGCTCCAGAATTCCCAGTCAGCAGTAGAGTGGCAGTGCGTGCTTGATGTGTGAGTGAAGAGAGAGTCCATACGCTGTTTCTTTCTAAACTAAACAGCTTTATTTACACAGACAGATAAAATAACAAACACCGTCCGAGACAGCAGACATCGCGTATGTCTCTCTTTCTTCTCCGTTGAGAAGTGAAAGTAACTCACAGACAAAAAACTCAGTTCCCGGATGTAGGAAGCTCCTCCCCAGATGCAGGACACATAGATTAGCTTTAGATTATATTTTGGCCTCTACCGGAGGCGTTTGTGCCCTCATGGGAACAGAGTGCTGCACGTATGTCTACAATCAAACCCTGAACACCACAGGACATTTAAACAACATACACAAACTGACCGGCGAACTTAGAGACATCCAACATGAAGGCCTTTCTGACACACAATTCTGGAGCTGGCTACCCAGGTCTGGATGGATAAAGCAACTTTTGGGGAATGGCCTCATGATACTGATCGCTGTGGCAGCTTGCGTCGCTTTATTCTGCTGCGCGATCCACTGCTTTCCGCTCTGCTGTCAAACATGCAACGCCTGCGTCCCAGTTCATCAGCCGTGAACGTCAATTCACTCCAGAACGGGGCCTCAGGTATGGGATGATCACTCCACTTACATCGAGATGAGGCCCCTCAGGTCTCAGAGAGATACAGGCTTTGGTTTTGACATGTCAGATGTCAAATTTGTGTGGAGAGAAGGATTGTGAGGTACCCACCTTCTCAATCTTATCTCCGAAGGGGGGAACTGTCGCAGGAACCGCCCCCAACCATTCAGTTTGCACAAGCATGACACACACGCACACATGACATACGCGCCACTTCCTTCAATAAACTTTATTTGAAAAGCCTTCAGTAAATACAGAATCGTAACTCTATCCCCACGGAACCCCATTCACTATTTTCAATGCAGGTAGACCAGTTTCCCCATGCAAATGAACTGCTGCGCTCCAGCCAATGAGTGTAACAGAACAGCGCCCCTTGTGGCGACCAAGCAGGTACTGCAGGGCCTATGTCTTCCTCTCAATGACTGTTGACAGCTGCTAATACAATATATCCGGGTTTAATTGACCGTGACTGATCCAATCAAAATGTATCCAAGTGTTTCCTTTTTGGGTGAAAGTGTTTTTACCTCTGTAGTGTTTCTGTTATAAATTCATAGAAAATCAGCCGTACATCGGATCTGTACCATTCCACTTTTGTTCTGCACCTTGGAAGAAGGACTATCGAAGGGCGGAGGCTTGACATAGGGCAGCCATAATCCCCCAAGCATACCATCACGTCCGCAGCGAGCCCACCCCACCTGGCATGCCAACATTGATGGTGCCAGACAGTGGACCATTTCACTAACAAAGAACCTGCATATGGAAGTGGATTCAGTACGGACTAAAACAAAGGACAGTGACCAGCCTTTCCCTCTGGGAGCAGGAAACCGTGAACTCCTCTTTGTCCTCTGGAATGTACTCATGAAAGGAGGAATTGGACAGGTGACAGGACACACAGATTACCACCTCAACCCCTCTTTTTTGTGATGTATCAATGATGTAGTCGTGATGTAGTTATGATGAAGTCTTAGGGGTGTAGCATCGGGGATTAGTAGCTAATAAAAGTTGGGGGTCTTCTTTTGTTCGGGGCTTCCATCTTGCTTCGTCTTGCAGTGAGTTGGAGTCCTGTTGTAATACCCCATTACTGGAATAACATTCCTGCTGCCTCTGGAAGAGTAACATCCAGTGAGAACATAATAGTGTTGGGATACTGCCAGGGAGATAAAGTCCATCAAGGCCCCCAAGCCGTCTGCCGGACGATCCACCGACCTCCCGTAGGCACGCAGCAACATGAGATTCTAGAAAATATCTTGCCACATTCCAGAGCTCATGCACACTCTATCAGCAGATAATGCACAGCCAAAAGTTGCAATCAGGAGAGCATTATTTACAAGTTTATTCAGCATTGATCAGAACACAGAAAAACATGACTGCCTGCTTTTAGTGTCTGCGACACAGAGAGAAAACGAAAGCAACAGAAAACATAAACATCCTGTGAACAGGAAATACGCAGACTCTGACTCACAAAGCCTGCTCCCTTTTAAGGTGGAACGGAAATATCCTAACATCCTCCCCCTTTCCGTGTAACCTGTAGTACCTGTGGGTCAACCCAATTGCAACCTTTGTACGTAAACCTTAAGTTGTTCTCTGTTAACAACCTTAGACAACAGATCAGCAGGAATTTCATTTCCTGGCATGTAGGACACCTGAATGAGTCCTTTCTGAATACACTCCCTTGCATGATGTAGCTTAATCTGCAAGTACTTGGTTCTTTGCTTGCAACTCTCTGAGTTCAGCAAAGCCAAACACGATCTATTGTCTTGATACACTTGTACAGGACATTTCACAGAAACTCTGATGTCCTTAAACAGTTGCATCAACCATTCACAATCCATGAGTGAAAATGACAGAGCATTGAGTTCTGCTTCACAGGAACTTAGGCTCACTGTCGTCTGCTTTTTGCACAACCAGTCAAACAGGCAGTGGTTGTACATGTAGCATACTCCAGAAGTGCTTGTACCATCCGTGGTGTCACTTCCAAAACTTGCATCTGCAAAGATTTCAAGACCTCCAGTCTTCTGACTGGTGAACCTCAGCCTGCAGTGCAAAGTCCCTTTCAAATAGCGGGCTATGCGCTTCAGAGCTTTCCAATCCTGAACAGTAGGATTGTTGGCATGTCTGCTAAGCAGGTTACAGCTTACAGCTATGTCAGGTCTTGAGCATCTAGCAATGAAATTCAACTTGCCTAGAATGCATCTGTACAGCGTTGTGTCAGAAAACGCTTCAGCAGTACTATCTACCTGGTAACCTGTCACCATCGGTGTGTCTGCTGGGTTTGCATCAACCAAATTCAACCTGGTTAATACATCAGCAATTTTCTGTGTTTGGTGTACCAGAAAATTACCTGCTTGGTCCCTCTCCACCTGCAGAGAAAGATAGTTGGATACCTCACCAAGATCCTTCATGTCAAAGTGCTCCTTCAGCTGAGCTAGGGTGCTTTGATAAAAAGCCTGATTCTTCCAAAACATCAGAAGATCATCAACAAAACATAAACAATACAGTTTGTTTTGCCCCTCCTCCTTGACAAACACACATGGATCAGCTTTACCCTGGTGAAAACCTAGAGAAAGCAATGTCTCAGTGAGTTTCGTGTTCCAACATCTGGCACTCTGCTTGAGACCATATAAGGATTTCCGCAGTTTACAGACCATTCCCTTCTGTATCTGCATTCCATCAGGTGGAAGCATAAACAGCTCCTCCCCCAGAATCCCGTACAAAAAAGCTGTATTAATGTCATGATGGGAAACATGCAGTTTCTCCTCCGCAGCTATCTTGAGCATCAGCCGAATGCTCTCATATTTGACGGTGGGTGAGTAGGTCTCGTGGTAATCCTGTCCTGGTACCTGTGAAAAACCTCTGGCAACTAATCTGGCTTTGTGTCTGACAACCTTGCCATTCTGGTCTGTCTTGGCCTTGAAGACCCATTTGCTGCCTACCAGTCTCATTCCTGGGACTACTGGTACCAACTCCCAAGTTTGGTTCCTGTTCAAGGAATCAACTTCAGCCTTCATGGCATTAAGCCAAGGCTCAGCATCTTTAGAGGTTAACTCCTGAACCTCTTTGAAGCTTGAAGGTTCCCACACCTTCTCTGAGCTACTAAGAACAGCAGTTGCCGTCTTAGCGAACGCATCAGCAAATCTCTTTGGAGGTCTGCCCTTGGTCGCTCTCTCAGATCTGCGTACTAGATGCAAGTCTTCTGGACTCATCTCCTCTTTCTTAGGAGAAAAGCGACCAATGGTGAACAGTGGTTCTTCCAGTTCATTGTCAGACGCATCAGATGGTCTGACTGAGGCCTTTGCGCTCTTGTAGTCTGCTGTGTCATTACTGTCGCTGACATCAGCAGCAGCGCCGCCCACTGAACTGGAATCCGAACTCTGATCATCATCGTCATCATCATCCTCAGCAGCTTCCTCAGCTTTAGCTGCTTCTTTCACATCACCTTCATCCTCCTCTGGGTAACTCTGGAAAATTCCCACATTTTCCCCCCACTTAGGATTGTACTTGTCAGGGGTTCAGGAGCAGAGGCAAGGGCAAGGGAGGAAACAGAGAGCGAGGGAGAGGAGGCAGAAGAAAAGATGAGTGATGACGACGACCCGAGATCTCCGAGTCTTTCCAGTGAATCAGAAGATTCACAGAAAGGAGCACCAGTGGCCAGGGCAAGGGGGGAGCCTAGGGGGACACCCCAGGAAGATAGAGCCAGAGGGGACTCAGAGGGGAGCAGTTGGAAATCAGGACCAGCGTCACCGCCAGAGAGCAGGGAAGAGGAAGGGCGCCAGGGATCAAGCGCTGGCAGCTCACAACAGGGGGGAGGGCACGAGTCAGGAGTGGCCACACCTCCATCGGGGAGCGAAGAAACGGTCAGACGGAAGGTGGAAGGTTGGGCGCGCGCGCCAAGTTCAAATGCACAGGAAGGTGGCGCAGTAGGCAGCCCGGAAAGGGAGCCAGGTCCTAAAGCCCGCCGAAAGGAGGGAGAAGAGTCAGGGGGGTCAGCGTCAGCGTCAGAGGAATCCCGGAAGGAAGAGACCCCGGGGGGCAGAGGGACCCAGAGAAGAACAGTCAGGCGGAAAAGGTGGAGCAAGGCTAGGATATTAAGTTGGTGTACAAGGGGCGGAGACTCAGATGGAGCTTCGCCGATCTAACCATTAGACGTAGGGTTGCACGCAGCAGCTTGAGAATGGAAACTGTAACTCAATAAAGACTTTTATTTAATGATCGCTGGCTAGCGTGATCCTCTGTGAGCTAGGATCTGGAAGCAACTCTGACAGTAAGCTCCATCTCTTAAATTGTGGGCATCTACAGCCTCGCGGAGAGGAGAGAAAGCGGGTGCCTACTAGCGAGCTCACGAACGGCAGACAACATGACGGCCGAACAGCAGATAGCGGAACTCAGAGAAGCAGTGTCGCGCCTGAATGCCGAGGCTCTTGCATCCAGGAAAAGGGAGGAGGACGCAGCTGCCGCCTACAGGGATCTCCAGGTCAGGTTGGAAGTGCTTACGAAGCAAGGGCAACTGACACCCAAACCGGAGGGGATTGGGTTGGGGAGACGAACAGGCGGTCTGGTCTCTCACTTCGATGGGAATTTGCAACAGTACCCCAACTTTAGAGCAGATGTAATGTGTGCACTGCAACTGCTGAACAAAGACTTTAGAGATGAGCAAGAGAAGGTGGGATTCATCATGTCCCATTTGCATGGAGATGCTAAAGCATGGCTGCGCAATTTGTGGAGAGATAAGGATCCGGCGCTCCAAAATGCGGATGCCTTTATTAAAGCGATGGATGGGTGCTTTTTATCAAGCATTGACGTGGATCTTGCTCGGCAGCAGATACATGGACTGAAGCAAGGGAGGGCCAGCGTAAGGCAGTACCATGCCCGCTTTTTCGCTTTGGTCAGTGCTCTGGAATGGGACAGAGATTCGGCTCCTGTAAGAGACCTGTTTTGGGAGGGATTGCACGGCTCGGTTAAAGATGAAATTGCGAGGGGGGAGAGACCCCGGACCACGCAGGAGATCGTTCAGAGGGCGTTGGCGGTGGGGGTGCGGCTGGAAGAACGTCCGTGGAGCAGTGGCGAAGGGCGTGGAGGGCGCGAACCAGCCAGGGGCTCCTCCTTCCTTCCCAGAGAAGCAGCGCGTGCGCAATCCACGCCTCCGCCAGGAGGAGGAGCGGAACCTATGGAGGTTGGAGGTGCAAGGGCTCAGTCAGCAGCCAGAGCCCTAGCACCGGCAGCAGTGAAAGCGAAGCCTCCTAGAGGGAACAGGAAGTGTTACATCTGCGATGATCCACAGCGTATGGCGAAAGAGTGTCCCCAGAGGCTCCACAAGCACACTGCAGCCTCAGCAAAGGTAACTGCAGCAACGCAGCAAGGAGAACCACAGCAGGGAAACGACGGAGTCTGGTTGGAGGAAGAGGCACTGGGGCCCAGCCAGACGTGTCAGTGAAGCAGTCCCCAGAGATTTTACAGCCCATGGACCCCCTCCCGCCCAAACCGGTAGTGAGGCTCACCGCGTCGCTCCAGCTGCCCAATGGAATCACCATGGACGTGCCAATCACCATTGACTCCGGAAGCAATGCGGACTTTATAGGGCAGGACTTTGTCGACCGGCACGCTATACAGTTGCTGCCTGCCACGCTGCCCCTGCAGGTTGTCACGGTGGATGGCAGGGAGCTGCTAGGGGGGCAAGTGGTGAAGCAGACGCCACCAATGGTGATGCGACTTGGGAATCACAGGGAAATCATCAGCTTCAATGTCACTCAACTATCGGACACGCCCATTGTATTGGGCATGAGTTGGCTGGACAAGCACAGCCCGACGCTGGCTTGGTACCAGAGGCAGCTGACCTTCGGCTCTTCCTTTTGCGCTGAACACTGCATCGTGCCCAGGCAGGAAGGAGAGGAAGAGGAGTCACAGCGGCAGCTAGGCACGCTGCAAGCGGTTCCCCACAAGTACGCAGAATTTTTGGAGGTTTTCTGCGAGAAGGAGGCAGACAGGCTACCCCCCCACAGACCATATGACTGCAAAATTGACCTGCTGCCGGGGGCGGCGCTGCCCAAAGGGAAGCTGTATTCCATGTCTGAGGACGAACTGCAGGAACTCAAGGAGTTCATAGATCATAATTTAGAGCGCGGTTTCATCCGAGAGTCCAAGGCAGCGGGGGGCAGTCCGGTATTCTTTGTTAAGAAGCGGGACACGCCCCAAAAAAGACTTGTAGTGGACTATCGCATCTTGAACAGTGTGACCAAGCCATCGGACTTCCCCATGCCCCGAATCGACGACCTCCTCGCAAAGGTACGGAAGGGCAGAGTGTTCACCAAGTTGGACCTGCGAGGGGCATACAACCTCATTCGCATGCGGGAAGGAGATGAGTGGAAGACAGCCATGTTCACGCCCCTGGGCACCTACGAATATAGAGTTATGCCTTTTGGATTGCAAAATGGCTCCCACGTTTTTCAAGCTTTCATGCATCACGTGTTGGCGGGGCTCCTCTACAAGACGTGCGTCTGTTTCTTGGATGACATCCTGATCTTTTCGGAATCGCAGCAGGAGCATGACAGACACGTCAAGGAAGTGCTGAGCAGGCTACAGCAACATAGGCTTTACGCCAAGCTGGAGAAGTGCCAATTCGACGTGACCGAGGTGGATTTCCTGGGCTACAAGTTGTCTGATAAAGGGCTCGCCATGGACAGCGCCAAGGTCCGAGCAGTGTTGGATTGGAAAAGCCCACGCAACCGGAAGGAGGTCCAACGGTTTGTCGGCTTCGCGAACTTCTATCGCAAGTTTATCAAAGGCTTTGCGATGCAGACAGCGGCCATCACGGACACGCTCAGCTCCAAGAAAAAGAAGTTCATCTGGACAGAGCAGGCGGAGCAGTCCTTTCAGGCACTCAAGCGTCTCTTCGCGTTGGAAGAGCAGCTGCTTCATGTCAACCCCAGCAGGCCGATGAGGGTGGAGACAGACGCTTCGGACAGAGCCGTGGGAGCAGTCCTGCTGCAGAAAGACCCGCAGGGGGTTTGGAGGCCGGGAGCGTTTTACTCAAGGAAGCTCAGCAAGTCCGAACAGAACTACACCATCTGGGACAGGGAGTTGCTGGCCATTCATGCAGCGTTCAAAGCGTGGAGGCACTTCCTGATCGGCGCCAAGCACACGGTGCAGGTCTGCACGGACCACAAGAATCTAGAGCACTGGCGCACGGCACAGTTCCTGAACCAGAGGCAGATACGTTGGGCTGAGTTCTTTGCGAATTTCGACTTCCGAATAGAGTATGTCCCGGGGGACACCAACATCATGGCGGATGCTCTCTCCCGTAAGCCACAGTATCTGGAGGAGGCAACGCCAGCGGCCGCCATGCACATCTTCGCACCGACAGTGTGGGCGTGCGCGGCGGTAACAGTTGACCTGGATGCGGTGCGACGAGCGTTGCAGGATGACTCCTTCGCGCAAGCAAAGATGGCAGAGGTGCACAGGGGCACGGCAGCGACCGACGAGTTCCAGCTGCGAGATGGTTTGCTCATCCGTAAAGGGGCCATCTACGTGCCGGGAGACGAACTTCGCGCCAAGGTACTGCAGCAGCTGCACGACGCGCCCACTGCCGGGCACTTTGGCAAGGAGAAGACGGTGGAATTAGTAGCCAGAGACTTCTGGTGGCCCGGAATGAGAGGGGAAGTCGCGGACTACGTGGCGAGGTGTGACACCTGCCAGAGGGCCAAACCAGTGCACAGACCGCCGGCCGGACTGCTGGAACCGCTGCAAACTCCGTTCGAACCATGGGAGAGAGTGGCCCTGGACTTTGTCACGGATCTGCCCAGCTCGAGGGGAAAGACGGCTGTGCTGGTGGTGGTGGACTTGTTCTCCAAGATGGCACATTTCATTCCGTGTGCGAAGGTGGCCACGGCGGAACAAACCGCCAAACTGTTCATAGACCACGTGTTCAAGGTTCACGGTCTGCCGCGGTCTATTCTGTCCGACCGAGGGCGACAGTTCATCTCAAACTTCTGGCAGAGGCTGATGGGCTTCCTGAACGTCAAGATCAACCTGGCGTCGGCTAGACACCCGCAGACCAACGGGCAAGCGGAGCGGGTCAATGCCATCATGCAGCAGTACCTGAGATGTTATGCGAATCAACAGCCTGCGACGTGGGTGGATTACCTGCCTCTCGCCGAGTTCGCCTACAACAACACGAAGCACGTGTCCACGGGGGTCACGCCGTTCTTCGCCAACAACGGGAGGCACCCCAGAACCTTCCCGGGACTGGAAAGAATGGGGGAGGGGGAGCCGCAGACAGCAGATGCATTCGCGTCGGAGTTGCAGGAGGTCCACGATCAGCTGCGGCGGCACCTGGAGCTGGCTAAACACGCATACAAGGTACAAGCGGACAAACACAGAAGGGTTGGCGAAGAGATCCATGTGGGAGACTGGGTCTGGTTAGCAGCCCACGCAGTGCCGGCCAGGTCGTTGGCGAAGAAGAAACTAGGGCATAAACAACTGGGGCCCTACCAAGTCGAAGAACAGGTCAACCCGGTGGCTTTCAGGCTGGCTCTTCCAGAGGGTTCCAGAATGCATCCGGTGTTCCACAGATCGGTGCTCACTCCCTACAAGGCACCTCACAGGTTTCAGGAACCAGGAACGGCACCGGGTCCGCTCCGAGAGAGAACCGGGCAAGGGGGAGTGGCACAGGAGGAGCGCTTCAACGAAGTCACGGAGATTTTGGACTCCAGATGGGGGGAAGAGGGGGTAGAATACCTTCTCGCCAAGGAGGGCACCCCGGCCAGTGCCAACAGCTGGGTGCCGGGCTACGCTTTAGACGAACCTCTGCTCAAAGAAGAGTTTCATGCCCTCTTCCCACATAGGCCAATGCCAGCAGACTTTTTCGACGACTGGCTTTTCACGCCCACGCTTTCAGCCAGCACGTTCCGGGGGTTCGACTCGGACGAGGAACCGACACGAGACGCCCGTTCCCCGGAGGGGTCACCCTCGGGATCTGCTTCAGAACCCTCGTATTGGTGGGATGATCGACCAGAGGAGCAGTTCCGCAGAAGGTGGCTGGAGGGTCCAGGACGAGCAACGTCTCCAGAAGGCAACGAGGGAGAGACGGACATGGACGTTTTCGGGGACGACCCGGGTTTCGAGCACGGCGGCACAGAGATGGAAGCGGAGGTGACCGTCGTCAACGAGAGCAGGGAGGAAGAACCGGAAGACTTCGGATGGCGGCCCGCCACGGGAAGCGAACTGTATCCGACATTCGTCCCCCTGACACGGCAGCACCCAGATCCCGCACCGGAAGGAGGGGAGGGGGGAAGAGGGGGCTTCGAGGGGGGGATGGATGTCAGGGGTTCAGGAGCAGAGGCAAGGGCAAGGGAGGAAACAGAGAGCGAGGGAGAGGAGGCAGAAGAAAAGATGAGTGATGACGACGACCCGAGATCTCCGAGTCTTTCCAGTGAATCAGAAGATTCACAGAAAGGAGCACCAGTGGCCAGGGCAAGGGGGGAGCCTAGGGGGACACCCCAGGAAGATAGAGCCAGAGGGGACTCAGAGGGGAGCAGTTGGAAATCAGGACCAGCGTCACCGCCAGAGAGCAGGGAAGAGGAAGGGCGCCAGGGATCAAGCGCTGGCAGCTCACAACAGGGGGGAGGGCACGAGTCAGGAGTGGCCACACCTCCATCAGGGAGCGAAGAAACGGTCAGACGGAAGGTGGAAGGTTGGGCGCGCGCGCCAAGTTCAAATGCACAGGAAGGTGGCGCAGTAGGCAGCCCGGAAAGGGAGCCAGGTCCTAAAGCCCGCCGAAAGGAGGGAGAAGAGTCAGGGGGGTCAGCGTCAGCGTCAGAGGAATCCCGGAAGGAAGAGACCCCGGGGGGCAGAGGGACCCAGAGAAGAACAGTCAGGCGGAAAAGGTGGAGCAAGGCTAGGATATTAAGTTGGTGTACAAGGGGCGGAGACTCAGATGGAGCTTCGCCGATCTAACCATTAGACGTAGGGTTGCACGCAGCAGCTTGAGAATGGAAACTGTAACTCAATAAAGACTTTTATTTAATGATCGCTGGCTAGCGTGATCCTCTGTGAGCTAGGATCTGGAAGCAACTCTGACAGTACTCAACACTCTTTGTGAACTTAATGGATTTAGAGTCAGTCATCCATACCCTGTATGCACCTTTTTCGTACCCCATGAACAAACCATGTGCCCCACGCTTCCCAAGCTTGTTGCTCTGTGGGGTGTGTACCCACATGTCAGAACCAAAGATTCTCATGTGCTTGATGTTGGGTTTCTTACCAAACATCTTCTCATAGGGAGTACAACCAATAGGTGATGACAATCTGCGATTAAAAGTGTAAACAAAATTCGACAGAGCCTCCCCCCAAAACTTATCAGGGAGATTGGCATCATGAAACAATGTTTTCATTCCTTGCAGCAACGTTTGATTTGCTCGCTCCGCAAGCCCATTCATCCATGGCGATCTAGGCGTTGACAAGTCATGCTGAATTCCCTTCTCAGTCAGGAAAGCTTCAAACTGCTGAGAAGTGAACTCCCCGCCTCGATCAGTAAAGAGACAGCCAATACGTTTACCGTGAACATTCTCCAACCAAGCACAGAATGCCTTGAACTTAGGAAACGCTTGCGATTTCTGCTCGAGCATAAACACATGAATGTACCTGGAAAAAGAATCAATTAGAACCATGAAGTACCTTGCTCCACCCAAAGAGGGCGCACGTGGACCAACCAGGTCTGCGTGCACTAGCTGGTAGGGTTTGGAAGCCTGCCTGCTAGACTCCTTGCCTTTTGGAGCAACCTTCACCTTGTTCTCTGCACAAGATACACATTTCATGTGAAACTTACAGGGTTTGATGTTCAAACCCTCAACCATCTCTGGCATCTTGGCCAGTGCCTTCCAAGAGAGGTGACAAAACCTTCGATGTGCATCGTGAATGCATCCTGCATGAAGAACTTTGTTAGTTTGTGCAACACAACAAGAATCAGCATTAGACACAACAGCACCATTGTCATCATAAGTTATACAGAACAAGCCATCCATAAACTTTGCATGCAAAATGTCGTCTTTGCCTTTTCTGATGACACAGACGCTCCTCTTGAAAGAAATCTCAAAACCACGCCCAGTCAGCTGTGGGACACTGAGCAAATTGTCTGCAGCACCTGGAACATACAGTACATCTTTGATGGTAGTGTGCAGACTTGCCAGTCTCACAGTCCCTTCTCCTGCGATCCGCAATGTCTTTCCGTCAGCCAGGTGGATCTCACCTTCTTGAGGTTTGAAGGAGATAAATAGGTGGCGGTCTTTCGAGACATGGCGGGTACAGCCTGAATCAACAACAAACCTGTCTTTGGCCTTTGGAGCAGCCTTTGCAGCAAGCAAAACCTTGTTTTCCACCGGCGTGGGCTTTTGCAGCTTGCCCCCCTGCTCTTGGCCATCAGACTTGCCTTTAGCCTTTGGTGAAGCTGTGCCAGTAAACAAAACCTTGTTTTCCACCGGCGTGGGCTTTTGCAGCTTGCCCCCCTGCTCCTGGCCA
This sequence comes from Podarcis pityusensis, assembly GCF_964106645.2. Taxonomy (NCBI): domain Eukaryota; kingdom Metazoa; phylum Chordata; class Lepidosauria; order Squamata; family Lacertidae; genus Podarcis; species Podarcis pityusensis. The sequence goes on along the minus strand of NC_138045.1, from coordinate 31,959,661 downwards.
TCAGACTTGCGTTTGGCCTTTGTTGAAGCTGTGCCAGCAAACAAAACCTTGATTTTCTCTGGCGTGGGCTCTTCACCCTCCCTCTGCTTCTGGCCATCTGCAGGCGTCTGCCTCTGTTTACCTCTCACCTTCCGGTATCTGTGAGGATGACCTTGGCTCCCATGAGAAACAGAGCTTTCAGCTGCCGACTCCTTGGCTCCCCCTGGAGGCTGGAATGCTGCCTGGGATGACGTGACAGTCAGCTCCCCCTGCAGCTTGCAACCGGTGCCCTCAGCATCCCTGCATTGACTTGCATTCTGGGAAACAGCCAGGACCTCCGATGCAGTCAAACTCTGGGCTGGGATGACTGGCAGATGGGCTACTTTCAAAGCATTCCACATCTTACGTGCAGTGACGTTGCCAGCAAGCGTTTTTATTTCCTCCAGAGAGACGGACAAGACTATTATGTCTATGGCCTTTGAATCTTGGGCCTTCCATCTATCTTTCAGAGGAACTGGAGGGGCCTCACACACAGTATGCCACACTCCAAACTGACGCAGCAAACTCTCACACCACACAGCCCAGGCTTTATAATTGTGCCGATTTAGCTTTGGGCACTCAGCAGCCTCAGAAGCTTGGAAAAACTCCATTCCAGCTTTTTATTTGAGCCGTGAGTCTTATTCACTTCAGAGACGTCTTATCTCAGCAGCTCATTAACCACGAAGCCTTTGGCACGGCTCCCAGATCCATTAGTCTGCCGGAGTTCAAAGGCCCTTGCCTCGGCAAACATAAAAGCCTCACTTTCCCTTTTCCTCCACATACCTTTCAGCAGTCTGTCGCAGTCCTACTCTCCTGTAAGTGCTGTGAATCTGGGCCCATAACCTGTTGTTGGGATACTGCCAGGGAGATAAAGTCCATCAAGGCCCCCAAGCCGTCTGCCGGACGATCCATCGACCTCCCGTAGGCACGCAGCGACATGAGTTTCTAGAAAATATCTTGCCACATTCCAGAGCTCATGCACACTCTATCAGCAGATAATGCACAGCCAAAAGTTGCAATCAGGAGAGCATTATTTACAAGTTTATTCAGCATTGATCAGAACACAGAAAAACATGACTGCCTGCTTTTAGTGTCTGCGACACAGAGAAAAAACGAAAGCAACAGAAAACATAAACATCCTGTGAACAGGAAATACGCAGACTCTGACTCACAAAGCCTGCTCCCTTTTAAGGTGGAACGGAAATATCCTAACAAATAGTACATAATATTATTGCACTGTACATTATTAATTGAAAATACTCCCCAGCTGTTCTCCTATTATTTATATATACTTTTCGTATTTTCTTCCCCCTCTTTATTCCTTTACAAATTATAAATAGCATTTTTATTATTACTTTCTCTTGCTTTATTTTTCTTTTACCCTCCCATCTTTTCTTTGTTTTTTTTTTTCTTTTGCAATTTTCTGTTTGGGTATTTTTTTTGCTTTTTTTGTTTCCTTTTTTTGTTTTTCTGGTTGTGTTTTTGTGTGGTTTTCGACTTGTGTGGTTTTGTCTTGTGTTGTTGTTGGGGTTTTTTGTTGCTTTTTGTTTTTGTTTTTGTTTTGCTTTTTCTTTCGCTATCTATCGGTAGCTATTGCAGCTGATATTAGCATCGGATGTCATTAGTTTTGTTGCAAGGTGCTGATTAATTGAGCCGCTAACCTGTTTAAAGATTTATATATATGATCTATCACCCTGAATGAGCAAGTGAACGCAAGGATTGCAATCATTTATTATATTTATTTGATCTGATGAATTTGTGATATTGCTGTATTGATGATAAGATGTAACTAATTAGATAATGGTTCATAATCAATTTTAAATATATTTAGTGAAACTGGTGAATATAAAGAATTAGTGAATACATAGGCCGGAGATTATTATCAGATTGGTAAAATTGTCGTGATTGTATTAAGAAAGATTGAATTTAATTGACATCCATTAATTATCAGATTGGAAATATTGTTGTGATTGTATTAAGAAAGATTGAATTTAATTGATATCCAGTCTGTAAGACAGAAAGAAAAAGAACAAATTACCTTGTGAACTAATTGAATTTCATAGTGATGTCTGGTAAAAAAACAACTGTGTCAGGTTCTGCGGCAGTTTCAGCCTCACAAATCAGGAGAACTTCTGTTACTGACATGGATCAACTGCTAGATATGAGAGAATTAATTTTAAGTTTGAAGAAAGATATCCAAGATTTAAAAAATAATGTAAATGAAAAGGCAAAAGCAACAGAAGAAAAACTTATTTCAATGGGAGTTAAAATAGATGAAAATGTGAGCCCGAGCCCCCAACAACTCCCCCCCCCCAAACCTGGACATTTCCTTTAAAATGTCAAAAATCACCCAGATAGGCATGTTGGTCCCCAAAAAGAGGACATGTCTGGGTTTCCCCAGACATATGGCAACCCTAAATTGTGGTGGAAGATGACCCTGAAAATACTGGCAAAGCCTTGTATGGTACGGCATGGAAAGGGGAACTAGAATAAAGGACTGAAGGGGCTGCATTAGTGAGGTTGTTAGAGCAAGTTTCCTTGGAATGAGGCTCAGTGGAGACCGTGGTGTCTTTATGATATATGGATTATTCACACACATATACAACCTGAGCCGAAGATGGAGAGGCTCACAGCATTAACGCCCCAGAAGGTCTTGCTTCTTCCAGTTACAGCCTTCGAATCAAGAAGAAATCAGGCATGGCTCTCTCTCTCTGTGACTTCTGCCAACTTCCCGCCCAGCTCTCTCACATACCTCTGACCTTTTCCTTTCTCATTCCCAGCTAGGTGAGGGAGGAGGCCCACCCTCATTTGCCCTCTGGCACAGAGCAACCACAAGGTATATAGGTGGCAACTATGACCCTTGCTTGGTTAATTCAACAATGGAATCCTCCATTAGATTTTCACCCTTGCAGACTAACTCCCAAAATCACAAGGCTGAGGGACTAGGCAAGACCAAGGCTATTTCAAAACCAGTTTTTAGGTGCATTTAGCTTTGTGTTCTATAGCTTTTGGCCCAATATTGATTGATGGGGAATGGAGGCTTATTTTGGGATGGTTTGTGGTGCACAGCCCTGTCTTGTCTTGTCCTCTTGTATGCGTGTGTATTTTTCAAGGGCTTTTTGCTTGTTCACCAGGATCCTTCAGAAGGAAGAGACAAAAGAGTAGTGGCATTTTAGGACAACATAACAAAAACTTATGCAGGCATAGCCTTTTTGATCAGAAGCATAAAGGAGATAGTTCGAGGTATTGGCTGAGGCCAAGGCACCTGAAAAATCATATCACCCCTTATATACCCAACTGATGGCTCTGCTCTGCAGATGACGGCTTCCTGCAGGTACCATCTTATCGGGGGTCCCTTCTCTGCTATCTTTTCAATGGCTACTTCCTCTTCCTCTTTCAACAAGCCTTCTAAGTAGAGATTTTTCTTAGTCTGCTTCTGCATAGGAACTGTTTTTGGATGTTTTGGTGGTTTAACTGTTTTGTGTTTGCTGCCCTGGACTCCTTTGGGAGGAAGGGTGGGATATAATGATGCCGAGTAGTGCCTCCTGCCCATAACTGAAGGTTTTGTGGAGGCCCCATAGTTTCAGTGTGTCAGCACCTGCATTGCATGCAGAAGGTCCCAGGTGCAGTCCCTAGCACCTGCAGTTAGAAGCTCAATGTAGGTAGCAGCCTTTCTCTGCCCAAGGCCTTGGAGAGCTTCTGCTACTCAGGGTGGAAGTGGGCAATACTGGGCTAAATGGATCAATAAGGTTTAGGATCAGGGACTTCCTTCTCTTAAATTAGCTACTTTCCCAGGTGGATGAGCCCCACTGCTCTTCACTTCCCTCTACAGCACGGGCAGAAGCCACCTTCTTGACTGTTGAACCCCCTAGTGGTCTCATCTGATCAATTGTCCAGAGCCTGGCTGTCAGGACTGATTCAGCTGCAGTTCAGCATCAAAACTCAGAGATGAGCAGTAAGGTGGACTCTTTCTTCAGAGAGACAAAACCCGACAGAGAAACTCCACAGGCAGGACTAGCCCCAGTTGCCAGAACAGAGGATCTTAGCCTCCTCCTAAGGTAGGGCTATCATACATCAACAGCTTCTGGGTCTTCCTTTAAGAAGCTCAATAATTTTGGGGTCTTCCTAAAAATAGCTCCACAGCTTTCGGGGTGTCTTGGTTTCTACTTTTAGAAATATGGCATCCCTATCCTAAGGCTCCTCTCCAGTCAGCTGACTGCCCAACAGTCGTGGAGGGGCTCTCTGTGCCTTTTGTTCTGCTACATGTAATGCCTCCCTTGTTCCTGGTGACAGAGGAGGAGGGGAGAAGGGAACAGTGGACATGGAAGGTGCCTGGGGATCTGTTGCAGCCTCAGCCTCCTCCACCTCCTCCTCCTTCTCCTTCTCCTCAGCTGCCTCAGTCTCACTTAAACCTGTTGCTTCTTTAGCCTGCAACCCATCTGCTCCCTCTTCTTCTTCTTCTTCTTCTGACCTGTCTCCTGCATCCCACCAGCAGTCTCCTGGCTCGGAGCCTTCCCACTGTGATGCTTCTCTGGGGGGTTCCCTGGCTGTAGTCTCCCACCATTCCTCTTCCTCTAGCCAGTACCCGACACTATCTTTGCATGCAGGGGAAGCCCCTAACTCACTGAGGGTTTGAGACCCATCAACTCCCCTCACCTGGTTAGCCTGCCAGTTGAAGCCGTTCCTGGGGTGCTGCAGGCTGACATTTTCTAAGAGCCACAGGTGAGAGCTGTAGTGACCAAAGGTGGACAAACTACCCCAGAAGGAGCACAACGTGTCCCCCCCCCGAGATACTACCCCTCCCCTTGCACCCTTGAGTCATGAAGGACAGAGAGTGGAGAGTTGAATGTGTGTAGAAACCAGCCTCCCTTAGGAAAGCAAAGTTTACATTCATCACTCCACCCACTTTCACCTGTGACCCTTCCCACCACAGGCACACGGCCCCTGGAAGGCTTCCCAGAGGAGAATATGGCCCTTAAGACTGAAAAAGAGTCCCCAACTCCGAACTAGTGACGAATTGCCATTGATGGCTCCAGCTGGATGTTGAAATCTCCCTCTAAGCTCCTTCTCAGAGTCATGTTCCCTTTCAACAACTGGCTTCCTCCTGCAGGTCAAACAGTCCCCTCAGTACAAGGACCCATTGTTTCTCCATGTGCATTTTCAGCAGCCTCCCATGTGACTGTCAGTGATATCATTTTCCCCATCCTCAGATTTTGCCCCACCCCCGGCAGCCTAAAATTCTCATCAGATTATATCTTCAAAGGAAATAAGGCATCTCCAGCTGAGCAAGACCTGGTATTTCCCCCTCTTCAGATAGCTCTGAATCTTCAGCTGCAGAGGAAAAATGCCCACGGTCCTTTCAAAATTTCCAATGTATTCGTAGGAACATCACCTGTCTTGGAAAAAAGGAAGGAACAAATGTCTCAGATGCAAGCCCTTTAATCTGGAATTGCTATTCTTAACTCCATGTGGCTGGGGTGTTCTGGGGCTTCTGTACCTTGAACTAATAATTTCTTGTTTGCATGTTCTACCCCAGCTGCTGCTCCCTGTTCAGTTCAGCTGGGGGATTAATTATGCTTTGTCATTTGATTCGTCAGGGTCTGTTCTATACATGCTGGATGGAGAGAGAAGTGTAATTTACTGTTTTCCTGCGTGAGCTGTTGAGGGGCGGGGTGTGTGAGTGTGGAGATAATGAAAAGAAACACATTAAAGCAGCATGGAGAACAGAAACCAAGTAGTTGTTGGGATACTGCCAGGGAGACAAAGTCCATCATGGCCCCCAAGCCGCCTCCGGACGTCCATCGATCTCCTGTAGACACGCAGTATCAGCAATTAGCGACACGAGCTCCAGAAATAGCCTGCCACATTCCAGAGCCGATGCACGCTCTATCAGCAGATAATGCACAGCGAAAGATGCACGCAGGAGAGCATTATTTACAAGTTTATTCAGCGTTGATCAAAACAAAGAAAACATGACTGCCTGCTTCAGTGTCTCTGGCACAGAGAGAGAAACGAAAGCGAAGACACAACAGAAACATCCTGTGAACAGGAAATACGCAGGCTGTGACACAAACATCCTGCTCCCTTTTAAGGTGGAACGGAAATATCCTAACAGTAGTTAAGGGGCATTTCATCAAATAATCCCCCTAGTTGTGCAGAATGAGAAGAACTGGGGCAGCTGCAAGGATAAAACTACTAATTCATGTCATGTCTAACTGGTTTGAGTGAAAGGCTTCTCAGAAGCTAGGGCATGTCATAAAATACAGCAATGTACAAAAGCGGGTGGACGGTGGACATTAAAATCAGTCAAAATAATTAAAATGTCTGGGTGCTCAAGAAATGTTTAAATGGCAGCACAGAGCTGTTGGCATAAAAAAGGTCTTCAAGAGATGCCTGAAAGTCAGCATTTCATTACAGATCAGCCTTCTCACTGATTCAGTCACTTTTGCAGACAGCTCAACTTCTACTACCAATTACCTCCTGCAGAGTGTAGCCACAAAAGAGAGTTTTGGGAGGACTGTAGGACAGGCTTGCAGTTCATTCAGGTCCAAGACCACCCCCCAGATACATCGTACCTACATCACAGAAAGGGCGGTCTACAACAGAAATCTGAGTGTGTTGTTTACCTCCTGTCTGGGAGGTTCCCTGTTAATGCTCACTTGATTGGATACCCTGGGGAGCCTGGCCAGTCTTTTGTAATGACAAATGCTTAGTTCCCTTTTTTTTTTTAAGCGTTTATTAATTTTCCAATAAGAACATCTAATTAACATATCAAATCAAATCAAATCCAATAAAAATAAAAAAACTAAAATAAAAAATTCCAATTGCAGCAGGAGACTTTTTCAGGTGGTTCGCAATTTAGCTGTTTCCTAGTTCTGCTGGATCTCTCAGCGGCCTTTGACACCATCAACTATAATATCCTTCTGGACCGTCTAGAGGGGCTGGGAGCTGCGGGCACTGTTATACATGTGAGATTTTGACCAGCTTCGGCCCATCTGAAGCTGATACATGCTCGTCTCATCTTGAGCCCAAGCAGAGTAGTCCACACAGCAGAAGGATAAGCAGTATGTGCCACATTCTTAACTTTATTTCCACTCTATGCTGAGAGAATACAAACATGCATCTTGCCTCTGTGAGAGCAGAGAAGCAACCCCTCTCGGAAACAAAGAACACCGAGAGAAACAGTGAAAAACAGGAAACCAGTGTACGTCACATCCAGTCTCCCATTCCCGTGGGAATCCAACAGTAACTTGGACTGTGGAATGCAAAACAATGTCTTGTGACTGCAGTTGCTGCTCAGTGAGGGAAATAGAAACCAACAATACAGTGGTTCTGCTCCTTCCTCCTGGGCCGTGTTCAGAAAGTGGTGGTGGGGGATGAGTGTTCAGACCCTTGGGCTCTCACTTGTGGGGTGCCTCAGGGTTTTGTCCTCTTCCCCATGCTTTTCAACATCTACATGCAGCCGCTGGGAGAGATCATCAGGGGGTCTGGGCTGGGTGTTCATCAGTATGCAGATGATACCCAGCTCTACCTCTCTTTCAAATCGGAACCAGTGAAGGCGGTGAAGGTCCTGTGTGAGTGTCTGGAGGCAGTTGGAGGATGGATGGCGGCTAACAGATTGAGATTGAATCCTGACAAGACAGAAGTACTTCCAATCTGCGCCCCATCCCGAGGGACGAGGGTAGGGTGAGCAAGGATTACTCACCTCCGTCACTGGTGCTGTGCAATGCCAGGTCTATAGGCAATAAAACCGCCACCCTGCGAGATTTCTTTATCTCGCAGGGGGTCGACCTGGCTTGTGTGACGGAGACCTGGGTGCGCGAAGGGGCAACAGTTACCTTACGAGAGATGGCGCCCCCGGGTTTCTCCGTCCTCCACCAGTCGCGGACTGTGGGCCGGGGGGGAGGGGTGGCATTATTAATCCGGGAAGATTGTCCTTTCAGGGCTCTACCATCACCATCGATCCCTGGCATTGAATGTGTTGGCCTAGTGTGGGGCTCCGAGGAGAGCTTGGCTGTCTGGCTGGTGTACCGGCCACCTAGCGCACCAGCAGCCACCCTGTCAGGCCTATTGGAGGCGGTGGCCGGCTGGGCCTTGGAGTTCCCTAACCTATTGGTATTGGGGGACTTTAACATCCATGCTGATGCCACTCCCTCCTCACAGGCTCTGGACCTGGTGTCTTCCATGGCGACACTAGGGCTCTCCCAGTTTGTTTCGGGCCCCACACATCAAGCAGGCCACACGCTGGATTTGATCTTTGGCGTAGGTATAGATGTGATCATGTCTCCTTCGATGAAGGTGCCATGGTCTGATCACTATGCTCTGAAAGCCAGGATTGACTTTCCACCCCCACCCTGCTTAGGTGGCGAGCTGATTTGGGCTCGCCCGCAGAGGCTGATGGACCCTGATAGATTCCGCCAAGCCTTGCGGGACCTTGCTCCCCCTGGCGACTCATTGACTGAGCTTGTTGAGGGCTGGAATACCCAGCTCCTGGCAGCCATTGATGAGATCGCACCTAAGCGCCCTCTGCGACCCCGCAGAAACCGGGCTCCCTGGTTTACCGAGGAGCTCCGGAAAATGAAGCGGGACCTCAGACGGCTAGAGCGAGTATGGCGGGGTGCCCGTGACGGAGCCTCAAGAACATCTTATAGGGCTTTTATGAAAACCTACGAGATGGCAGTGAAGGCTGCTAAGAAGTCATACTTTTCGGCCTCCATTGCATCCGCTAGCTCTCGCCCAGCACAATTATTTAGTATAATCAGGTCTTTAACGTCCCTTGAGGGACAGCCAAATTTAAATAACAATTTGACACACAGCTGTGAGGCATTTGCGAGCTTTTTTGCGGAGAAAGTCTTGTTGCTCCGCCATGACCTCCCGGCCAATTTGAATACAATAAAGGAACTGGAGGCCCCTCGACTGTCCTCGGGTCCAGTATTGGACCACTTCGACCGGATATCCCCAGCCGATGTGGACAGACTCCTCCGAGCTGGAAAGCCCACCACCTGTCCTCTCGACCCGTGCCCGTCTTGGCTGATTAGAGCATGTCCAGACGAGGTGCGGGCCCTCCTGGGGGATATCATCAATTTGTCCCTAGGCACGGGGACATTCCCAGGGGAACTGAAGGAGGCAGTGGTGCGCCCGCTCTTAAAGAAAACATCATTAGATCCTTTAGATCTATCCAATTACCGCCCGGTTTCGAATCTTCCGTTCCTGGGTAAGGTGATTGAGAGAGCGGTTGCTGAACAGCTTGGTGGGTTTCTGGATGAAACATCGGCTCTGGATCCATTCCAGTCCGGCTTCCGCGCTGGTCATGGGACCGAGACGGCTCTGGTTGCCCTAACAGATGATCTTCGTAGACAGCTGGATCGAGGCGGGTCGGGGCTGCTGATTCTTCTAGATCTGTCAGCAGCTTTCGACATGGTCGATCATGAACTTCTGGACCACCGCCTTGCCGACGTGGGGATCCAGGGCACAGTCCTTCAATGGCTGCGCTCGTTTCTCTCTGGTCGGGGACAGAGGGTGGCGCTTGGAGGGGAATTGTCATCGCGCCACTCCTTGGTGTGTGGAGTACCTCAGGGTGCGATACTCTCCCCGATGCTTTTCAACATCTTTATGCGCCCCCTCGCCCAGCTTGTTCGGAGTTTTGGGCTGGGTTGCCATCAGTATGCCGATGACACCCAACTCTATCTGTTGATGGATGGCCATCCTGACTCGGCCCCAGACACATTGACCAGATGTTTGGAAGCTGTGGCTGGATGGTTACGTGGGAGCCGGTTGAAGCTAAATCCTTCGAAGACAGAGGTCCTGTGGCTGGGACGGGGCGATATGGGATTGGGGGGACAACTCCCATCTCTTGCGGGGGCGCAATTAGTGCCAGCACCGTCCGTTAAGAGTTTGGGTGTAATCTTCGACACCTCCCTTTCCATGGAGGCGCAGATTGCAGCTATAACAAAGGCGGCATTTTTCCATCTCCGCCAAGCTAAGCAGTTGGCTCCTTACCTCTCTCGCCCTGACCTAGCCACTGTGATCCATGCGACGGTCACCTCCAGACTGGATTATTGTAACTCGCTCTACGTGGGGCTGCCCTTGAGACTGACCCAGAAACTCCAGCGGGTGCAGAATGCTGCAGCGAGACTCCTTACGGGGTCTTCGCTGCGAGACCACATTCATCCGGTGCTATACCAGCTGCACTGGCTCCCGGTGGAGTACAGGATCAGGTTTAAGGTGCTGGTTTTAACCTTTAAAGCCCTATACGGCCTAGGACCCTCGTACCTACGGGACCGCCTCTCCTGGTATGCCCCACAGAGAAACTTACGGTCTTCGAATAAAAACATCTTGAAGGTCCCAGGCCACAGAGAAGTTAGGCTGGCCTCAACTAGAGCCAGGGCTTTTTCGGCTGTGGCTCCGATCTGGTGGAACACTCTGTCACAAGAGACCAGGGCCCTGCGGGACTTGACATCTTTCCGCAGGGCCTGCAAGACAGAGCTGTTCCACCAGGCCTTTGGCCAGGGCACAGCCTGACTCCCTCCCTCGGCAATCTTCGCGGAGCTCTGGCCCAATAGTTGCCAGTGGCTTGAATTAATTAATTTTATAACGAATGATTTTAGACTGTTGTTTATGCTGTACTTTTGTACTGTTTTATTGTTGTTAGCCGCCCTGAGCCCGGCTTCGGCTGGGGAGGGCGGGATATAAATAAAATTTATTATTATTTATTATTATTATTTTTATGGGACAAGGGGCGGGCGGGTGTGGAAGACTCCCTGGTCCTGTCTCGCCAGAGTGGTGCATGCTCTGGTTATCTCTCGCTTGGACTACTGCAATGCGCTCTATGTGGGGCTACTTTTGAAGGTGACCCGGAAACTACAATTAATCCAGAATGTGGCAGTTAGACTGGTGACTGGGAGCGGCCACCGAGACCATATAACACTGGTCTTGAAAGACCTACACTGGCTCCCAGTACATTTCCGAGCACAATGCAAAGTGTTGGTGCTGACCTTTAAGGCCCTAAATGGCCTCGGTCCACTATACCTGAAGGAGCGTCTCCACCTCCATTGTTCTGCCCGGACACTGAGGTCCAGCGCCGAGGGCCTTCTGGCGGTTCCCTCGCTGCGAGAAGCCAAGTTACAGGGAACCAGGCAAAGGGCCTTCTCGGTAGTGGCGCCCGCCCTGTGCAATACCCTCCCTCCAGATGTCAAAGAGAAAAATAATTACCAAACTTTTAGAAGACATCTAAAGGCAGCCCTGTTTAGGGAAGCTTTTAATGTTTAATAGGTTATTGTATTTTAGTGTTTTGTTGGAAGCCGCCCAGCGTGGCTATTATTATTATTATAAAAACCGCCTTCAAAGACTCCTTGTTGATTTATTCTTAAGCAAACTACTTGCTATGTAGCCATATATCAGACATGATGATCAATTAGCCTTTGGAATCCACCAAGTACTTCCTCCGGACCCTGGAGGGGGGCTGTCAGACATCCATTTAGCATTTTCTCTTGCTCATGATGGGAAAAAATTCTTTTTGCAAACAGTTGCATATTTAATATTGTCTCTAATCTTTATAACCAACCATCGGTTAGCTCCTGTTTCTCTTAATCAGGGAGGTATTTCAGATATTCCATAAGTGCGTAGTGGGTAGGCGCCATTTTGTTCTTTGTTTTCGTCTTTAACGGGCATTACAAATCTTAAAAGAAAAGCGGCTGCGAATAAGTCCCAATTCTATATAAAAGTCCATCTGTACTCACTTTTTGAAGAGCAATTTAGGTTCTTAATGAGGCTTGGCATGCAATGTGAATTGTTAATGTTAGAAGAAGAAGAAAAAACATACCAAGCCCCTCCAGATTCCAAACATCATGATGAGGATCTCTTTGAAGTTCAATCTTTTACACCAGAGACTGTACATTCTGTAGGTTTTTTTCCAGCTTCATCGGTTCAGAGCATGCCTGTTTGTTTTTCAAATCTTTATATTTTCCCAAACAGATGCGTCCAGCTATGGGGTGGCATCGCAGGAGTGTCAGCCAGTCCCTTGCTCCGTGACCCAGTGCTCCTGCTGTCTGGACAAATACTTAGTTCCTGAGCCAGGTCACAGGCTCACCCTATTCATACACAGACATACCCTTAAGACAGGATTTGTGAACGAAAAGACAATGGGGAGGCTTTTCCCTTTTCCTTCGACCTTGCAGAGAAATATTTGAGGTCAATGTGGGAGGGACAAAATGGTTTCAGGACTTTTTCTGTGGGGTTTCAGACATGTGGTTTATATATGCAGTTATGACCATTTATCATTCATATATATATATATATATATATATATATATATATAATCATAGAGTTGGAAGAAACCACAAGGGCCATTGAGTCCAACCCTCTGCCAAGCAGGAAACACCATCAGAGCACTCCTGACATATGGTTGTCAAGCCTCTGCTTAAAGACCTCCAAAGAAGGAGACTCCACCACACTCCTTGGCAGCAAATTCCACTGTCGAACAGCTCTTACTGTCAGGAAGTTCTTCCTAATGTTTAGGTGGAATCTTCTTTCTTGTAGTATGGATCCATTGCTCCGTGTCCGCTTCTCTGGAGCAGCAGAAAACAACCTTTCTCCCTCCTCTATGTAACATCCTTTTATATATTTGAACATGGCTATCATATCACCCCTTAACCTCCTCTTCTCCAGGCTAAACATGCCCAGCTCCCTTAGCCGTTCCTCATAAGGCATCGTTCCCAGGCCTTTGACCATTTTGGTTGCCCTCCTCTGGACACATTCCAGTTTGTCAGTGTCCTTCTTGAACTGTGGTGCCCAGAACTGGACACAGGACTCCAGGTGAGGTCTGACCAGAGCAGAATACAGTGGCACTATTACTTCCCTTGATCTAGGTGCTATACTCCTATTGATGCAGCCCAGAATTGCATTGGCTTTTTTAGCTGCCACGTCACACTGTTGGCTCATGTCAAGTTTGTGGTCAACCAAGACTCCTAGATCCTTTTCACATGTACTGCTCTCAAGCCAGGTGTCCCCCATCTTGTATTTGTGCCTCTCATTTTTTTTGCCCAAGTGCAATACTTTACATTTCTCCCTGTTAAAATTCATCTTGTTTGTTTTGGCCCAGTTCTCTAATCTGTCAAGGTCGTTTTGAAGTGTGATCCTGTCCTCTGGGGTGTTAGCCACCCCTCCCAGTTTGGTGTCATCTGCAAATTTGATCAGGATGCCCTTGAGTCCATCATCCAAGTCGTTGATAAAGATGTTGAATAAGACCGGGCCCAAGACAGAACCCTGTGGCACCCCACTAGTCACTCTTCTCCAGGATGAAGAGGAACCATTGATGAGCACCCTTTGGGTTTGGTCAGTCAGCCAGTTACAAATCCACTGAGTGGTAGCATAGTGAAGACCGAATTTTACCAGCTTCTTTACAAGAATATCATGGGGCACCTTGTCAAATGCCTTGCTGAAATCAAGGTAGGCTACATCCACTGCGTTCCCTTCATCTACCAGGCTTGTAATTCTGTCAAAAAACGAGATCAGGTTAGTCTGACATGACTTATTTTTCAGAAATCCATGCTGACTATTGGTGATCACAGCATTCCTTTCTAGGTGCTCACCGACTGTTTGCTTAATGATCTGCTCCAGAATCTTCCCTGGTATTGATGTCAGACTGACTGGGCGGTAATTATTTGGGTCCTCTCTTTTCCCCTTTTTGAAAATAGGGACAACATTTGCCCTCCTCCAGTCTGCCAGGACTTCGCCTGTTCTCCAGGAATTCTCAAAGATGACTGCCAGTGGTTCTGAGATCACATCTGCCAGTTCTTTTAATACTCTTGGATGCAGTTCATCTGGCCCTGGAGACTTGAATACATCTAAACTAGCCAAGTATTCTTGTACTATCTCCTTAGTTATCCTGGGCTGTGTTTCCTCTGCTGAATCATTTGCTCCAAATTCTTCAGGTCGGGCATTGTTTTCTTTATCGGAGAAGACTGAGGCAAAGAAGGCATTGAGGAGTTCAGCCCTTTCTGTGTCCCCTGTTTGCATTTCACCATCTTCTCCTCTGAGTGACCCCACTGTTTCTTTGTTCTTCCTTTTGCTACGAACATACCCATAAAAGCCTTTTTTGTTGCTTTTAACCTCTCTAGCAAGCCTGAGTTCATTCTGTGCTTTAGCTTTTCTGACTTTGTGTCTACACGTGCTGGCTATTTGTTTGAATTCCTCTTTGGTGGTTTCCCCCCTTTTCCATTTTTTGTACACATCCTTTTTTAATCTATATATATGAGGTCATATATATGATATATGACCTTAATTTTTTTTATTTCAATATGTTTACTCAGAAGGAAGCCGCAACTCTACTATGTGGGGAACGCTCTGTGGAACTAGGCGAGGGCCTTATTGACACATGGGATTCTTCTTCTGGATTTTAGAATGGTGCAAACTGCTTGATTTATTTGTGAAATAACGACAGCAAAAAATGACAGCGAATACTGTACAATGACAGAAAAAAGCAAGGTTTCCTTCCACCTGATGGAGAGACTGTAAAATGAGTCCCTCCCCCTCTGACCCACTAACAGCCAATGGTGAAACCAAAAGCCCACTCTTCTCCCCCATCCTTCCCTTTCATTTGTGAGCATGCACGGCTCTTCAGTTCCATTCCCCGCTTACACTTCGGGTGAGAACATCCCCCCTCCCTCTACATTTTGCGTCTGAAAGGAGGGGGGCGCGAGCAGTTCACGCATGCTCATCCCGAGACCAGCGCTGCTCCTGCCAACGGTGGGAAGTGACACAGCCAAAGGGGAACCCAAGCCTTTTCTCTTCTCCCGAGCGCAGCCCCTTCCTTCCTTCCTTCCTTCCTTCCTTCCTTCCTTCCTCCAATGGCCCCGCCCCCACCCCACCCCAATCACGATTTGCTCCTGCGCAGGGAAATATTTTTTGAATTGAACGGCAGCTACTGAGGAGGGACTTTTTTGGCGGCGCTGGTTTTGACGGTACGAGTGGGGAAGGACCAAGAGGTAGGTGGGCCTTGAATGGCCGGGGAATGGCGCGAGAGGAGAGCGGAGTGCTGGTGGGAAGGAAGGAAGGAATGGTTCAAATATTTTTTCAAGGGCTGTTTGAGGTGAAGAGAGGTAGGCTGTGGAGCATGCCATACTTGAACACCATAAACTAACTATTCACTTGAAACTTGGGAGCCAAGCTTTCAAACCCCTCCCCCCTCCCTTCCTACGTGTCTTGGCCTATGGCAAGAAGGGAGCTGTTTATGGTTTTCTGTTGTTGATGGGCTCCATGTCTGTCTCCTCTGATTCCACTTTGAACAACAACAAAAAAAGCAAAACCAAACCGAAATATCTGTATAATATTTTATGAACTCTTCCAAAGAAGACTTTTCGGGGGGGGGGGGCATCACTGAGACACTGGTTCCGTCGTATTGCTATTGCCCTGTTATTATTGTGTTCATTGATGTGCCTAAGGCACCTTTGTTTGTTTGTTTTTAAAGGTAGCTCTCCATTCTTAAAGAAATGGGAGTGCCTGATCACCTCATCTGTCTCCTGAGAAATCTGTATGTGGGACAAGAAGCTACATTTAGAATGGGATATGGAACAACTGACTGGTTCAAAATTTCCATTCCACCTTAAGGAACAGGCATGTGGAATTGTTGTGTGTCACATGTCTGTTTACATTCCAGCACAGTATGCTGGGAACTTCCGTTTGTGCATAGCTTTTGCTTTTGCTGTTCTCTCCAAGGCGACACGAGAGAGAGATGGCATGTTTCTTTGTCCTGATTTATGTTTAATAAATCTGTAGCTGTAGAATGACTTCACAAGCCTCACGCCTACTTCTGTGTGCGCAGTACACTCTGCTAATAGCATGCCCTGGCTTTTGAAGTCCAGGTCGCTGATTTACGTCAGAGCACGGGCCGATGGAAGGAGACGTCAGAAGGGGATTCAGCATGACCTTGCAAGTCCAAGATCTTCATGGAAGAATGGACTTTGCGAAAGGGAAAACCAGACTTTGCTACAAGGACTGAAGAGCTTGTTGCATGATGCCAATATTCCTGAGGAATACTGGGCGGAGTCGCTGAATTGTTTGGTTTATTGTTTTAACAGACGATTTTCTGCACCCATAGGTTGTACTCCCTATGAAAAGATGTTTGGTAAGAAACCATACGTCAGGCACATGAGAAACATTGGACGCCTGCTTCTTGGGAGAAAAGCAATGACAAACCTAGATAGCATCTTAAAAAGCAGAGACATCACCTTGCCAACAAAGGTCCATTTAGTTCAAGCTATGGTTTTCCCAGTAGTGATGTATGGAAGTGAGAACTGGACCATAAAGAAGGCTGATTGCCGAAGAATGGATGCTTTTGAATTCTGGTGCTGGAGGAGACTCTTGAGAGTCCCATGGACGGCAAGAAGATCAAACCTCTCCATTCTGAAGGAAATCAGCCCTGAGTGCTCACTGGAAGGACAGATCGTGAAGCTGAGGCTCCAATACTTTGGCCACCTCATGAAAAGAGAAGATTCCCTGGAAAAGACCCTGATGCTGGGAAAAATGAAGAGACACAAGAATTCTAAGGTACCAGAACAAGCTTTGCTGGCTACTGGTAGTAAACAAACCAGAAGAGACAGAAGATGACCGACTTTCCATTGAAGAAGCCTTGAACCGTTTGAATAAAGGTAAGAACAAAGATAGGGCTCAGTGCTTATGCCCCAATCCAGCAAAGAAGAAAAATACATGTAAATCAGCTCTTGTATGTTTGTCTCTTGCTGGATCACGAATTGGGAATAAAGCTGGTGCATATCTGAGTGTTAGTACTGAACTGCATTGTTTCCAATATGATGTGCTTTTGAATGTGTACTCCTAGTCATCTTTTAGCTCATCAAGCCATGCTTTAAAATGGTGTTTACATGTGACTAGGGTTGGGTAAGGTCCTTACCGTAAGGATGTTAATACTTGGATGCTCAGTTGAAGTTTATCCCATTCTCTTCAGCTGTTTAAGGACTGCCCCTCTTTCTGATTTACTGCCGCTGAATTTTGTGCCATCTGCAGATTTCAACATGCTTCTGCTTAACCAGACCAAAACCATTGGTTGCCTTTCATTGAGTTCTGTGGACATAGTAAAAAAAAGCTGCCATCTGGTTTTTCTCTGGATGTTAGGATTGTTGAAAACAGATTTGCTCTCCACTGTAACAATGTCTCTCAGCATACCACTTTATTTCCCCCCAGATAGGTGGCTACTATTCACTTGTAGGAAGATTTGCTTATTTAGATTACAACATTGCAGTGGGAGCAAACCCACCTTTCTTCTCTCAAGAGGGTTAGTCTAGTTTCTGTTGTTACGGAAAAATCCAGGTGGGAGGCTGCTCAGAGCCCGTGGGTCCCTGCGGAACAAAGAAGGAGACCAGCCACCAACCGGAGCAAATAGCGTAGACCAAAGTTTATTGCGCAACAGGTTCAAAGAGGAATTGAACCCCGAGAACACGGTGACAAGGACTTTTAAAAGTTCCTATCTTATGCCAGCAAACAGTTCGCTAAACATCACCACTCCATCAGAAAAGGCGAGGGTTATACATGATTAACATAGGAGGAATGTGTTGGGGTAACATGCAAATACAGGATATGTCTTGGGAAGTACATTTTAAGCACCTACTGCAAGAGGAGAATAGAACTTTGGTTTGCATAGTCTGCCGCCTGGGTAAGTCCGGAGGAGAGCTTGTGCCCAGCGATTGTCACCTACGAGTAAAGTACCTTCCTGTGAGTACGTGACCTCCTGCTTGGGGAATTCTGGTGGGGACCGAGGGGTTCCCAAGTCCTGGGCCAACGAAGCAGACTGGCGGAGGAATGAAGAGAACCGGTGAAACCAGTGATTTGCTATGAATTTCCAAGTGTTTTTAGGCGTTTTTAATACAGACGGTTTTTTTCGGAAGTGGCCTGGCCTGACACTGCTACATTTTTGCCAATAATCCTGCCGTCCAGTCAGCGCTCCCCTGTGTAGCTCTGCTGGGGCTGACCTGGGCAAGAAAACAGAGTTGCAGCGGTCCTGCAGTCCGTGTGAGATAGAGGGATAAATCAGTCCAGAGACAGTTCGTTGCTATCTCTAAAAACGTTTTATTTACAAGCCATAAATCAGTCTCATTCCATCGGAGCTTTCCGGCATCTTTCCCGTGCTAAAGCACACACAGTCTCTCTGCTGCGTCTTTCAGTCTACCTGAACCTTTAAGGTAGAGACAGCTGTCAGAAACCTAGCTCTTCTAAGGCTTCATTCAGACACATATTCCAGTTTCTGGCAGATTGGCGTAATCCATAGATGGATTTGTGCAACTGCCACACGATGCCTGGCCCACTGACCTCAAAACCTGGAGGAGGAAGCATGTACAACTCCTCCTGGAGGTCTGAGTTCAGATAAGCAACATCCACATCAAAATGGCTCACCTTCCAATCTCTCTGTGCAGCAAAAGCTGAAAGCATCCTCAGAGTCTTGGCCCTCGAGGTCAGCGAATAGACCTCCGTGAAGTGGACCCCTTTCCTCTGAGTGAATTCACGAGCCACTAATCTAGCTTTGTACTGTGGTTCTCCAGCTTCTGTGGGTTTAAGGTGATAAACCCACCTGCAACTCACAGCTTGCTTGCCAGCCGGCAATTGTGTAAGTGAGAACACACCAAGAGACTCCATTGAGTTCATTTCCTTCTGCATCCCCTCACACCATTTGCTAGCTTCTTCCTGAGGCAACTTCTGAACATCCTCAAAGGATTCAGGTTCACATCTAGCCACACCTACCCACACGCTAGTGGCCTCGTACCTTTCTGGTGGCTTTCCCTTGGTTGACCTTGCTGACCTTCTCAGTGTGAACTCTGGAACTGCGCCTGATTCACTTGGGCCAGCCACACCATCCCCTGTGCCAGAAACCTCCCCCTCTGACCTGCTGCGCCTTTTAGGCCTCACAGCTGGTTCTGCAGGCGAGGATGGCTCACTCCTGGGCTCAGACTTGACAGAGACCTGTGGAGGGGTCTTGGGACTTCCCTTTGGAGAGGTTTGGAGCCTCTCCCTTGGAGACCCCGGCTCTGGACTCTGTGACTGTGGACTGTGCACCTCAGCAACAGGTTCAGTTTCATCCTCCTCCTCTTCCTCATCTGAGTCAAACAGAACATCCGGGTTCCCGTGAAGACGTTTCCACCCACTCTGCTCGCAAAACTCAGCACTGCGGCTAATAAGCAGCTTAGACTGGTTGCCAGTAGGGTATGTGAAACGCTACGCCTTTGAGCCCGGCTCATAGCCAACAAAGATCATTTTCCTAGATCTTGGTTCACCCTTTCTGCGAGTGACCTTTGGAATGAGGACCCAAGCCTCACAGCCAAACACATGCAAGAAATCCACTTTAGGCTTCTTACCATGCAGCAGAAAATAGGGCGTGTCTCCCACACTTGAATTGAACACCCTGTTCTGTAAAAAACATGCAGTCTTATAACTCTCAGCCCAAAAGCGCTGTGGCAGACCTGAGTCTGCAAGCATAGCATTCGCTGCTTCCTGGAGCGTGCAGTGTTTTCTCTCTGCAATTCCGTTCTGTTGCAGACTGTAGGGGGCAGTCAATCGATGACTGATACCTTTCTGCCTGAAGAAAGATTGCAGCGCAGAACCTGTGAACTCTGCCCCCGATCAGATTGAAAGGAAACCACCCTGGCGGAGAAACGCAGCTCTACCGCTGTGATCCAATCCCTGATCAGTGCAGCCGCCTCCCACTTGTGTTTAAGTGTAAACAGCCAGGTGTGTGTCGAAAAATCATCAATCAGAACCAAAACATGCTTCGATCCACTTAAAGAAGCTACCTGCATCGGCCCACATAAATCTGCATGAACCAGCTCAAAGGGTTTGCTGGTCCTCCTTTCTGACCTGGGATATGTGCATGTTGTAATCTTTGATTGCTTACAAGCTTGACAATCTAAGTATTTATCACATGCTTTGAACCCACACCCAATTGTGTTCTCAGTGGCTTTCTTAGACAGCTCTCTGGCTGTCTTCCAAGGTTGCCATGGCAACGTTCTCCCCCCGACGGGGGCCTTCGCAGTTTCCCAGAGACGCCATCGCAGCTGTGAGATGATAAGACGACTTGTCCTTGTTTTTCTCCTGGCCTGCTCCTTTCCCACGTCTCTGCTGGGAACCAGCCCTAGAACCGCCGCTTATCTGCTTTGTTGACATTCCTTTCCGGCCAGTGTCCTTGCCTTCCTGGGCCTCTAGCGGACATTTGCGGACCAGATGTGTATTGCTACCACACCGATAGCATCTTTTGGAGGCGAAAGCTGCCCCCCCCACTCCTTCTTGGGGTGCAGCCTGTGCCCTCCTTCCCAGCCCTCTGCCGCTTCAATTCTTTGTCAATTAGATGCCCGCTAATATATTCCATCATTAAATCGTTCGGCGGCATCGTTTCCATCGTTAGAACCAAGTTCTCATAACTCCTGTCCAAAGAGCTCAAAAGCGTATAAGCCTTAAGTTCGTCTGGGAAGGGTACATTGAGCTGACGCAGCTTGCTGAAGATAGTCAGCATCTGAGCAATGTGATCCCTTATCGGTTCCCCTGGGGACAGCCTCTTCTCAAACAGAGAGCGTATCACATGGATCTTTGCCCCAGCTATGGTCCTTTGATGTATTCTAGTCAAAGCGGACCAGATCTGATGACAAGTACGTAAGCCATCAATATGAGGGAGTTGCGACGCTTCGATCGCCATCACCACATGAGACATAGCCTTTTTATCTTTCTTCACCACCACTGCAGCCCTCTCCACCTCTGGAGCTGCAGCACCGGGCTGGGCAAGAACTGGATCGGCCTGCGTACATTCCCATAGCTGCTTCCCTTCCAGCCAGTAGTACATGCGCTTACTCCAGTATTTTCAATTGGCCCCATTGAGCCTTTCAAAGGGGATATTGTAGCTCTCATGGCCTTTCTGTGGCTGAGCAGCAGCCATCTTCCTCCCCCCGGGGTTTAAGCATACTCACGTGTTGCCAGCTAGCTGGTCCTTCAAAGCAGCAGCCTTCTCTTGGCTTCGCTCTCCACCAGCGTCTCCCACTGCCCTTCTGGCAGGAGCTCAAAGCAGCTTACAGATGGCAGCCTTCTTCCCTCCTCACACTTGGCAGGAAACACGGAAGACCCATAACCTTTTGCCAATAATCCTGCCGTCCAGTCAGCGCTCCCCTGCGTAGCTCTGCTGGGGCTGACCTGGGCAAGAAAACAGAGTTGCAGCGGTCCTGCAGTCCATGTGAGATAGAGGGATAAATCAGTCCAGAGACAGTTTGTTGCTATCTCTAAAAACGTTTTATTTACAAGCCATAAATCAGTCTCATTCCATCGGAGCTTTCCGGCATCTTTCCCGTGCTAAAGCACACACAGTCTCTCTGCTGCATCTTTCAGTCTAAAGTGAAACCAACTCACACAGACACAGACGGACAAAGCGTCTGACGTATGGCCCTGCGTCAGGCCCCTCCCCAGATACAGGACACCAAGGAGTTTTAACCCTGTAAACTCCAAACTCCACATACATTGTATCTAGTTTTCGTTGGATTAACAGGGTAACGAGGTTTCGATTGACTCAGTCCATTGTTCTCGCAGCGGGAGCTGTCATCACCTTGTCAGCGCTCAGTGGAGCATGCAAAACAGCTCGAGCTGAGCTGCCTCTGCAGAGCCATGGCATTGCTGCGATTGGCTGAAGGGCTACATTCAACACAATCGGATTGGCAAGGGCGCATCCTCATGCAAATACATTGTTCATTCATAAAATACATCGATTGTGTAAAGCATCGGGATACGGGGTCAGAAATGGTGCTTTATTCTTGGGGTTTTGGAGAGATCTATGAGAGATCTTCGAAATATGTGGTTTCCAAATCCTTTATGGACTTTTTTCTTATCATATCATAGATATGCATGCCAACCAAATCTATTATCCTAACCTTCCAAATTTAACAATTCTGTATTTTCTATTTTCATCCATTCCTTCAACCAACAGAGGCACGATGCTTCATAATACAATTTCAAGTCCGGCAGGGCGAAGCCTCCTCTTTCTTTAGCATCTGTTAATAACTTAAATTGTATTCTTGGCTTCTTACCCTGCCAGATATACCTTGAAATTATCTTTTGCCATTCTTTAAATATTGCTGCCCCTTTGATTATTGGAATTATCTGAAACAAAAATACCATCTTTGGTAGCACATTCATCTTTATCGTTGAAATCCTTCCCCAAAATGATAACTTCAACCTTCCCCATACCTCTAGATCTCTTTTGATACTATTTCACATTTGTGTATAATTGTTTTGAAATAAATCAATATTTTTGGGAGTTAACCAAATTCCTAAATATTTAACTTTCTTAACCACTTCTATACCTGTTTGTTGCTGCAATGTTTCAACCAATTCCTGTTCCATATTTTTGGCAGTTATCTTAGTTTTCTTTTTATTCAGTTAAAACCTGCCACTTGACCGAACTGTTCTATTTCCTCTAATACTTCTTTAATACTTAATGATGGTTCTTCAATTGTTAATACCAAGTCATCAGCAAAGGCTTTTACCTTATACAGTGGTACCTCGCAAGACGAATGCCTCGCAAGACGAAAGAGTTTTTCGTTTTTTGAGTTGCTTCGCAAGACGAATTTCCCTATGGGCTTGCTTCGCAAGACGAAAACGTCTTACAAGTTTGTTTCCTTTTGGATTTTCAATGCATTCCTATGGGAAACCGTGCTTCGCAAGACGAAAAATTCGCAAGACGAAAAAACTCACAGAACGAATTAATTTTGTCTTGCGAGGCACCACTGTATTCATTTCAACTGACTGTCACACCCTTTATTAACTCATTTCTTCTTATTGATCTTAAAAAAACTTCCAGTACCGATATGAATAATAATGGTGAAAGGGGACACCCTTGTCTTGTGCCTTTAGTAATTACAATATTCTCTTTTTTAAAAAATATAATTTTTATTAACAGGCCAATCAAATCACATTAATTCCAAATCATATTAAATCCAAATTATACAGCCGGATTTTTAAAATTTTTGTTGGGGGTACCCATACTTCAAGTTTCGAAAGGGGTCAAAACATCACTCTTGCTGCTGCCTTGATCAAACAGTTCTATCCAGTTCTGTCCAGATAGTCTTTTTGTTATTTTCTTCATCTTCTTGTTGTTATCATATATTCCTTTCTTTGTGATCTCTGATAATCTTCACAAGCGGGTGAAAGACAAACATCTCCTGTGTGGGTTTTACACTCTCCAAAAATCATATCACATAAAGGACAGACGCCATTTCCACACCTCCGTTGAAAACATTCCCACAGTCTGTCCGTTGATACACAGGCTTGCGAATCTATATCTCAGAGGGCCCTGCCAGGTCAAGATTACGTTCCGATAACCATACATTCACATTCCAATGACCCTGGTCCTCCTCCCTCTCGTCCTCCTTAGTCAAGCCTGCTTCACGAAACTCCATTTTTAACTGTGTCATAAAACTTTCCTTTCATTCCCCGGTATTTCCACCAGACCTCTCCTCAATCAATAATTCATTCCCACACAGTTCTTAGTCTCCTGCTTGTGATTAATAATAGCAACGATTCTTCTCTCTATCAGTCTGGAGGGGAGGGTTATTGGTACTCACATAAGGCAAAAAAAGAAAAGTTTTTTCCTCCCCTCCCTTTCCGTTTCACTCCAACATACCAATCTCTTGATGCTGATTCTTCATTTGATTTATTTTCACGCCCGTCGCTCCGCTGACAGAGATCCCATTAATCAGCAGTCTTTACTCCCAATCTTCACTTGATGTATGTGCATTAGCTTCTCCAATTATGTATTTCCAATTAAATATTTCGAGCTAATGCGAACCAGTGCGCTAATTGGAGACAGCGTCAGGAAGAGCCGACTTCACTCGAGGGCTTCGTGCCAAGTGTCCACACCCCCTTCTTTCGAATCCGGGGGTGAATTATGGACAACGCTGGCAAGGCAGTCCCCCCCATCCCCTGGGGGGGGGCAAGGAAGGCTGCATACTTCCCATAGCAGCCTCTTAATTACCTCGTGTGGGTCGGAGAGATGTTATTGTCGGCCATCTTCCAATGCGCCCCCTGGTGGCCCCCCGTAATTACAATATTCTCTGTTGTTATATTATTTACAATTAATCTTGCTCTTTGCTCTGTATATATAGCTTTTAGTCCATTTAGGAAGAATTGACCCATACCCATAAATTCCAAATTTTTTAACATAACTTCCCAAGATATATTATCAAAGGCCTTTTCCGCATCCACAAAAATTAACATTGCTTGTTTATCATTCCTGGCTGTCAGATATTCAATTATATTAACTATATTTCTTATATTACACTGGGCAACAATTTTTTACTTTTTGAATGTTGTCTAGATTTCTACAAATGATTTAGAGTATTGATGCACTGCTGAATCAGGAAATGGTATCCGTTTCTCTCCATCAGGTCAGGTTTTTGTGCTATGTTGATTTGAAAAAAATCAGATCTTGTGACAAAATCGATTACATTTTGTGGCATTATCAGCTGATTTTTGTCAACACCTATCATCCTAAATATGTTTTTAAGAGAAAAAAATGTTTTTCCAACAACATATATTAATTACCTGATAGAAACATTGATTACTGTAAACTGAATGGTGGGCATTGATAAAGGTAAGTACACATAAATTGGATGTTGCTTCACCATTTTTCAAACTTCAGGGCTTGAACTTCCGTTTCTTGGAACTCCTGGAATGCTCAGCGGCAGGGAGGTCTCTCTTCAGAGTCCAACAGTAGTCAGCCATCATGACTGCGTCCCAGCGATCCTGATACCTGGTCTCCATCTCTCTCATGTCCTGATGGAATCTCTCCCCCGCTCGTCACTCATTGAACCCAGGTTCTCAGGAAACCGGTCCATATGTGAAAATAGGTAGTGCATCTTGATGCTCATGTTGCAGCCCAGGTTTCTGAAAGCAGTCAGCATGTTGTTGACAAGTTCTGCGTAGTTTCTGACCTTATTGTTGCCAAGAAAGTTGCCAACAAATGCCTTCCACGCTTCCAGTTCCACTTCATTCATTGAGTTTCCGAACTCTGGATCTCTGATGAGCTGACGGATCTGAGGACCGTCAAAGATGCCAGCTGTCAACTTCTCCATGGTCAATCCTGGAAAAGCCTGGCACAAGTAAGTGAAGCAGTCACCATCCTTGTCCAGAGCCTTGGTGAACTGCTTGATTAAGCCGAGCTTGATGTGCAGCGGTGGGAAGAGTATTCTGTCTCTGTCCACCAGAGGGTCGTTGATGACGTTCCTTTTTTTGCAAGGCACCAATTCCTCCCACACAGGCCAGTCCTTCTTCGTGTAATGCTGAGCACGGTCCCTACTATCCCACATGCACAGAAAACATGGATACTTGGTGAAGCCAGACTGTTGTCCCAACAAAAAGTTCACCATCTTCAGGTCAACACAAATAAACCACTTATGCTGATCATAACCAATTTTCTCCAGCACATACTTCACCGCTTCATAGTTCTCCTTCAGTGTACTCTAGTGAGCCAGGGGTATAGAGGCAAACTGGTTGCCGTTGTGTAGCAGAACACATTTCAGTGATCGCTTGCTGCTGTCAATGAACAGTCTCCAATCTTTGGGTTCGTACTGTGGCACTCCAAGCTTGAGCAGAAGCTGCGCAATATCTGCACAGTACACCAAGTCCTTCTCTTCCGAGAAAAAACGGAGGTACTCTTGATGCCTATTGCGGAAGAAGCTGATGCAAGCACTGTCAGAGAGGAGGTTTTTTTCCTTCAATCTGGATGCCAACAGTTCGGCAGAGTCCTTTGACAAGCTGAGGTCGCGAACTAGATCATTCAACTCCTTTTGGGTAAATGGATGTGGAGCATCATCTTCAAGAACCACTTCTTCTTCTTCATGTCCTTCAACACTGGAGGCATCTTCGTCACTAATATCAGGAAGTTATCTGAAGATAGGCACTGGAATTTCATCACAGTGAGCTACAGGACGACGTGCTGATTGAAGATCAGGATACTTGAGGCTGCTCCGGTTCTTTCTGTTGATCCCAGTCACATCAACAGCGCAGAAGTAGCAGTCAGTGACATGGTTTGTCGGCTCCCTCCAAACCATGGAAATTCCAAAGTTCAGACTCCTCTTGCCATTGGTCCACCCACGTAGAGTCTTGGTGCATGCCTTGCACACCATGTGTGGCACCCAAGCTTTATCCTGGTCACCAAGTTTAATACCAAAATAAGCATGGTAAGCACGCCTTATGAAACTTGTGCACCAATTTATGGAAGATTTCAAGGTTTTATGACTTCAAACTGATCCCTTTTCGACATAATCACCCAGAACTATCGGACCTGAATACTTCTTGTCATTAAAATAATCATTTCCAATCAAAACAATTATTCGACATGGCATTTTACCCCCACCAACTTCTTCTAAAATGCTCCACACAAGCGTACATGTGAACAAAAACGTAAAAAAACGACATGTGGCCATAGCTCAAAAACTTGACCTGATTGAGCAAAACCAATGTGATTTTTGGATTTGGCGCATCAGATTCGTCCTAAATCAACTGAAAAAATGCAGACAACAAATTTGTTGTTGACCAGTGTTATCTTTCATCTGTCTGCCAGGTAGAAAACCTGCTTGGTCTTTGTGTATAATTTCTTTCAATATTTTTTTCATCCTGCTCGCTAATATGCTTGCAAATAGTTTATAATCATTATTTAACAGCGAAATCGGCCTATAATTTTTTATTTGCGTTACATCTGAGTCCTGCTTCGGAATAAACGTAATATATGCTTCTTTCCATGTTTCTGGTAATTCTCCCTTCTTTAAAATATTATTCATAACTTCTTTCAACAGCACGAGTAGGATGTGTTTCATTTCTTTGTAATATCTTGCAGTGAATCCAACCTTGTCAATTCCTTTATAGCATCTTTAATTTCCTCTACCTCAATTGGGTCATTCAGTCTGTCTTTTTTATCAGTCGGGATTTTCTGCACTGCCTTTTTCCTCAAAAATTCCTCTATTTTTTAAACATTACTCTTCTCAGTTCTTATTGGACTTCTGCCTGTCCAGTGCGCTTCCCTGCGCCAAAAACACTGCTTTCTCTCAGTGCAATCTTCTGGGTAAAACTTCAGCTGAGGCAGAAGTAATAGCAGAAATGCAGCGGTGTTGCTGTCGCGGGAGAATAGAGAGTGAAACAGTCCAGAGACAGATTCTTCTTATCTAGAGGCTTTATTATCTACAAGCTGTAAATTATACCGTCAGAGCTTGCACACATCTTTTCTCAAAGCTCAAACACACTCTGACTCGACTCTGACTGAAAACGAAACTAGAATCACAGATCAAAGAAACAGGGACGTGACATCCTGACTGACTCCTTATAGAAAAAACCCTCCCTCAGACACGAAGCACGAAACTCTATAAGTTAACCCTATAATCACCAAACTCTACAGTTCTTTTATATAAATGTCTATAAAAATCCACAAACCCTTTTCTGATTCCTTTCAGATTATCTATTTCATTACCTTCTACAATGATTTTATTAATTGTATTCTGTTCCTTTCTTTTCCTAATTTGCCATGCCAGCCATTTTCCAGACTTATTTGCGAATTCAAAATGTTTCTGTTTAATTCTTTTGATATTCCATTCTACTTCTTTATTTATTATCATTGCAAATTGGGTTTGTAATATTTTAATATTTTGCTTTATTTTCAAATTGTTTGGTTTTTTAATCAAATTCTTCTCATTTTCCATTATTTGTTTTAAGATTTCTTTTCTCCCTTTCCCCCTAAATTTATTTTTAATCGTATTCTGCTGAATAAAGAAACCTCGCATCACAGCTTTGCTGGCATCCCATACTGTGCTCATTTTCATACCCTTGTTACAATTGTTCACAAAATAGTCTGTCAAGTTCTTTTGTGCTTTTTCTATTATTTTCTGATCGTCAAAAAGATTCTCATTTATTCTCCATCGAAAGGATTTTTCTTCAATTCCTTTTATTACACACTTTATCGCATTATGATCCGAAAGTACCATTGGTTGTATCTCAATTTTTAAAGCTCTTGATGTTAATTCACTAGAAATCCATACCTGATCGATTCTTGACATTGACTGATTTGCTTCTGAATGAAAAGTAAATTGTTTTTCTAATGGGTGTCTTAATCTCCAGATATCTATCAAATTACAATTCTCAATCATAGAGAAAAAAGTCTTAGGCAATTTCTCTTCCTTAACCTTCCCACTTGTTCTTAGTCTATCCATTTCCATTGACACCACTCCATTCATATCACCCATTATTATAATCTTCTGATCCATAAAATCAAATAACTTTTCCTCCAAGTCTTTATAGAAGTCAGTTTTGTTTCCATTTGGTGCATATACCCCAACTATTATCATTTTTTCGCCTTGCCATTTGACTTGAACGGCAATAATCCTACCTTCCTCATCTTTAACAATCTGATGAGCTTCCAGCTTGTTTTTTATATACAATTTTTATATACAAAAAAACTCTTCTTGCTTTTGTCTGATGAAATAAATTCGTTTCCTATTTTTTTATTAATTAATACTTTTCTGAGTCTCCTTGCCCCATGAGTCTCTTGCAAGCAAATAATGTCCAAATTCTTCCTCTTCAAAAAATGTTCAATTTTATCGCATTTTTTCTTATTGTTCATCCCATTAATATTCCAGGTCCATAATTTCAGCGCCATCTTGTACTCTTTTTATAATAAAAATAAAATAAAGTCTTAAATCTGTTCTTCTTCTTCTTCCTTTTCCTCCTCCTCTTCTTCTTACTCTTCCTCTTCTTCTTCGTCCCCTTCTCCTTGATCCTTTTTATGATCCTTCTCCCCTTCTCCCGATCCCGCCGGACCTCCAGCCCCTGCTCCCGCTCCTGCTCCAGCTACCTCTTCTTCTCCCCTTCCCAGTTCCTTATATCTTTTCAAAAACTTCTGTGTTTCGTCTGGATTTGTAAATTTAAACTTTTTCCCTTTGTAAAAAAAAAGGAGATCCCTTCTGGGAATTCCCATTTGAATTCAATTTGATTTTTCCTCAAAGTCTGTGTCAATGGTTTGTAAGGGTCCCGTTTTTTCAATAAACGAAGTGGAATGTCCTTAAAAATAATTATGAAGTTTCCATCAATGCTCAGCCTTTTTTCTCTATTCTTCTGTAATATCAAATTCCTCATTTCTCTATCTTTAAAAATAATTAAACAATCACCTGGGAATTTCTTTGCTTTAGTAGATCTCATTTTAATTAGAAATGCATTTTGAATTGTTTTAGCAACTTCATCCACTTCCATACCTAACCATTGAGCGATTTCTGATGTCAGTTTCTCCCTTATCTTCTCTCCTTGTACCTCAGGCACCGATCTCAGTCTCAAATTCATCTCTCTTTGTCTCAAAACATTCATAGCAATCGCATCCCATATTCCTTCTTGCATTTTATTGATTTCCGAAACCTCCACTTTGATTCTCTCCTCCTCCTTCTTTACCTCCCTCATCTCCAATTTTGTTCTTTTCATTCCTTCCTCCAAGCTTTGTGTTCTTTTTGTCATATCCTTCCTTTATCCCTTCAATTCATTAACTGTCACATCAATTGTTTTGTCCATCTGCTCCAACCTTGTCTCTAAGTTTTTCTCACTTTGTTTAATGTCTTTCTTTATTTCTGCAAACATCTTTAATATGTCTCCTTTAAACTCCATTTCCTGCTTAGATCCTCTTCTTTCCCCATGTGTCGCTTCTTCACCCACTTTTTTCTGTGTGTGAGACATTTTCTTAACTTAATAAATCCCAATCCAAATTTATAATATCCATAAATTTTAAAAAAATTAAAACTTCTTGCCACTTGTTTGGCTAATCCAACCAATGTAATTGTAATCCATCAAACAAAAGGTTTCTTGCCACTTGTTTGGCTAATCCAACCAATGTAATTGTAATCCATCAAACAAAAGGTTTCT
Source organism: Podarcis pityusensis (assembly GCF_964106645.2). NCBI lineage: Eukaryota > Metazoa > Chordata > Lepidosauria > Squamata > Lacertidae > Podarcis > Podarcis pityusensis. The sequence continues at coordinate 31,929,718 of NC_138045.1, read as the reverse complement.
TGCCACTTGTTTGGCTAATCCAACCAATGTAATTGTAATCCGTCAAGCAAAAGGGGAACAGTCCAAAGAGAGGAATATAAAGAAAAAAGAGAATTCAACAAAAAATTTCTGCCTCTTAACAGGCTAATCCACTTTTGATCCAATTGTAATCCTTATTTTTATAAATAAAAATTGTAAATAAAATTTATAATCCAAATTTAAAGCCACAATTTAAAATAAAGGCTACAAAACCCAAAAAGGGTTGCAAAATCCAAAAAAATAAAAATAGGGAAAGAAAAATTTACTAATAAGGGGAGAAAAGAGAAAAGAAGGGGAAAAAAGAGCAAGCAGGCTGCCAGGGAACTGCAGGCAGCGAGGGAGGAAAGAAAGGGAGGATATAGAGAAAGATCCCCTCTGATTAGCAGTTTTTTGTCCTCAGAGGAGAGAGAAGAGGGGAGTGAGTCTGAGCGGGAGGGGCTACTTCTGAGAGAGAGTGCTCCTCGTCACAGGGAAAGAAGGAAGGGGTTGGGCAAATGGTTGTGCTGGGGGGAGCGAGGGAGAAAGAATGCCAGTCAGAGCAACGCGTCATGACGTTCGGATCACTTTGTTTATTCTGAATGTAATTGAGTCGAGAGGCAATAAAGAGTGTAATTTATGGCCGGCTGCCTGGAATGCTTTCTCTGCTGAGCGCAGCACCACAAAGCAGCTGGAAAAGCTGACAGTTTGCTCCGACTCCACACCAGTTGATGAGCGCTTGAGAAGGGAGGCTCAAAAAAAAGGGGGGGGAATGGAACGTCGTGTTGAGCAGCTGGAGAAGGAGAGAACTGATTTATTGGCTAAATCTGAAGAATTGCGGATTCGTTTGGAGGAAAGTAGAGCCAGATCTGCCGGAGCTTCTGGAGGTCCCCTGACAGGGTCTTTGCAGCTGGTAAGCAAATTTACTGGGGACCCCAGACAGTATATGGGTTTCAAAATGGACATGCAGTATGCCCTGGAGCTGCAAGGAGCTGCCTTTGCTGGGGATGCTGAAAGAGTGGGGTACCTTATAGGCCATTTGACCGGAGCAGCGCGAGATTATGTCCGCCCACTGATTGCTGCCAATAATGATGCGCTGAGGGACCTAAAACAATTCTGGCAGGCTATGGCCGTTATGTTTTCGTTTGAATCGGAGAAGGATGTTACCCAGCAGCAATTGTTGGATCTCCGGCAGGGAAACTTAACTGTGAGGGCGTACTGGTCCCAATTTGCGATGCTAGTTCACAAGCTTGATTGGAACTTAACCTCAAAGCCTGTGCAAGCCTTATTTAAGGCTGGACTTAATTCTGATGTGAAGGATGAGCTTGCCAGGGGCCCCCGTCACAAGGACTTGGATTCCCTCATTAAGGCTGCTCTGGCGGTGCTCTTCGGATTACACCGGACAAGAGTGTACACAGAGACTGAACATGGAGCCTGGCACACTTCCGTTGCGAAACTCTGCTTGCAAGCTATCCGTGCCTCCTGCAAAAGTCCTCCTCTGTGATGGGACGATGAGCTGCTTGTGTGTAAAATCCTAGTCCCTCAGAGTTTGGTCAAGTTTGCAAACCTCTGTCTGTAACGGAGCCCCTTAAACATGGCTCCGTCAGTCGCTGGCAGATTCCGACAGTGGTTGCTTTCGGAATCGCTTCCAACATAAAAGCTCCTTAACGGAAACACGTCTTCTGGACTCTCTGCGTGACAGTTTCCGGCGAGGAGTGGGTGTCCCTACAGGAGGTCCTGAAACCTCCCCACTGTTTTCGCTGGAAGTGTCTCTGAGCCATCCCTCCAGCTCCCTTTCCCTCAGCCCAGCTCCTCTCCCCCTACTGGTTCCCTCTTCAGCTGCTGAGTCTCTCCCAACCTGTGTGAGCCCTTTCACTTCCCTTCCTTCCGATGGCAGTTCCCTGACATCCACCTCCCCTCCAGGGCCCCCTTCATCCCCTCTCGCCCCCTCCTCTACGGGCGGTGAGGAGGCAAAACCCCGGAATGAACTTCCTTCATCTTCCGATGTCCCGAACACTTCTCTCCACCTGTTGCGGTTCCTGGTCTCGAAGTACTCCTCCTCCTCAGAGTCCATCTCCCCTTCCCCTTCCGATTCCGAGAATCCTTCCAACTCCTCCTCCTCATCGGTGGTCCCAAAGTATTCCCTCCGGAACCTCTCCACAGGCTGAGGTTTCCTTGGGAACCTTTGATGGAACGTTTCTATCAATACCTCGTCATTGATATCTTCTGCCATTACCCAAGTGTTTTCTGACTCCGGTTCTCCTTCCCACGCTACCAAATACTCCACCTGATCCCCCTTCCATCTGGCGTCGAGGATTTCTGCCACATGGCTGCTGCATTCCCTTTCTTCTATGACCGGTCCCCGAGTGGCCATCCCTTCTCGTCCCCCCTCATACGGTGACAGTAACGACCTGTGAAATACTGGGTGCAGTTTCATGTGGTTGGGTAACCGGAGCCTGAAAGCCACTGGGTTGACCTGTTGAATGACCTCAAAGGGACCCAATCTCCTGGGTCTTAATTTCTTACAACCTCCTTTGAACGGCAACCCTTGGGTTGACAGCCACACCCTATCTCCCACCCTTATGGTTTCACCTTCCCTTCGGTTCTTGTCTGCCTGCCTCTTGTATTCTTCCTTCGCCCTTTCTAAGTTGAGTTGGAGCTGACGATGGATTGCTTCCATTTCTTCTACAAAATGCTCGGCTGCCGGGACACCCCATCTCTCCCCTTCTCCCCCTGGGAAAGCCCTGGGATGACACCCATAATTAGCCAAGAAGGGGCTCATCCCTGTGGACACATTCTCGGCATTGTTGTAGGCAAATTCCGCCAGCGCCAACTTTTCTACCCAGTCATTCTCTCTGTCATTGACATAACACCTCAGGTATTGCTGGAGGACCCCGTTTGCTCTTTCCGCCTGCCCGTTGGTTTCAGGGTGCCGGGCAGTCGAAAAGTTGACCTCCACCTGCAGTAAGCTCATGAGCTTCCTCCAGAACCTGGAAGTAAATTGTTTTCCTCGGTCTGAGACCACCCTCAATGGCACTCCGTGCAACCTAAAAATGTGTTCTACAAATAACTTCGCTGTCTCTTCCGCCGTGACTGCATGCGAGCAGGCTACAAAGTGGCACATCTTTGTTAGTAGGTCTACCACCACCATGATGGCTGTTTTCCCCTTGGACTTCGGCAGATCAGTCATAAAATCTATCGACACTGCCTCCCAAGGTCGTTCTGGGGTTGGTAAGGGTTCTAATAGCCCCGCCGGTGCCCGCCTCTCCCCTTTGGCTCGCTGGCATTGCTCACACCCTCTTACATACTCCCGTACATCTTCCCTCACCTTAGGCCACCAAAATTCCCTGGTGACCAACCACATGGTTTTGTGTTGTCCAAAATGCCCCGCCGTGGGGCTGTCGTGCAACTGCTTGAGTACCCTCCCCCTTAAGTCTCCTTCAGGGATATACAGTGCCCCTTTGTAATACAAAGCTCCATTTCTTTCCTCGAAACCCCCTGGTTCCTCTCCCTCACCCCTAAGACCTCTGAGCTTATTCTGGGCGTATTCATCATTCTCTGTTTCCTCTACCAGTTCTCTTTGTCCCACCAATGCCGCCCCACACACCCAGCGGTCCTCTGGAATGACATGTCTCTCTTCGGGTGCTCCCTCCTCCTCCAAATATTCAGGTTTGCGTGAGAGAGCGTCCGCCCTAATGTTCTCTGGGCCTGGCACGTAACAAATCTCAAAGTTAAATTTGGAGAACTCCTGGGCCCATCTCACTTGCCGTTGGTTGAGCACTCGTGCCGTCCTCCAATACTCTAGGTTCTTGTGGTCAGTGCACACTTGCACCTTATGTTGTGCGCCAATTAGCAGGTGCCTCCATCTCCGGAACGCCTCATGAATGGCTAGTAGTTCTCGGTCATACACCGTGTAGTTCCTCTCGGATTTGTTCAGCTTTCGCGAAAAAAAGGCACACGGTCTCCACTCTGACTCCTCCTTCCCTGGCTGCAGAAGCACCGCCCCAATCGCTCTGTCTGATGCGTCAGTTTCCACTCTCATCGGTTTTTGTAAATCCACATGCAGGAGTTGTTGTTCCGAGGCGAAGGCCCTTTTTAGTTCCTCAAATGCTCGCTCCGCCTCCTCAGTCCAAACGAACTTCTTCTTACTGCTGAGACAGTCCGTAATGGGCGCCGTCAGGTGGGCAAAGTTTCGGATGAACTTACGATAGAAGTTCCCAAATCCTAGGAACCTCTGCACATCCTTCCTTGTTTTGGGTGTTTTCCATTCCAGCACCGCCTGGACCTTGCCGGGATCCATGGCCAATCCCTTGTCTGACAGGCGATACCCCAGGAATTCCACCTCCTTGGTATGAAACTGACACTTCTCCAGTTTCACCCACAGCTGGTTGGCTTGCAGCCTGCTCAACACTTCTCTGACGTCTCTCACATGCTGCTCCTCATTCTCAGAATACACCAACACGTCGTCTAAGAAGGCCACACAATTCTTGTAAAGCAAAGGCCCCAGGACGTGGTTCATAAACGATTGAAAGCACGCGGAGCCTCCTTGTAGGCCGAAGGGCATAACTAAATATTCAAATGCCCCCAAAGGGGTGAACATGGTGGTTTTCCATTCATCCCCCTTCCTTATTCGTATCAGGTTGTACGCCCCCCTTAGGTCCAGTTTAGTAAAAATCTTTCCCTTCCTGACCCTTGTCAAAATGTCGTCAATCCTGGGCATAGGGAAAGCCACTGGTTCTGACACTGCATTTAAGGCCCTGAAGTCACACACAAGCCTCGGCTTGTTCGTTTTTTTTTTATCCACAAAAAACACTGGGCTGCCCCCCACCGCCCTGGACTCTCTGATGAACCCTCTCTTCAGGTTCTTGTCAATGAACTCTCTTAGCTCCTGCATCTCTCTGTCTGACATGGCGTACAGCTTGCCTACAGGGAGCTGTGCCCCAGGGAGTAAATTGATTTGACAGTCAAAGGGTCTATGCGGGGGTAATTGGTCAGCTTCCCTTTCGCTGAAGACGTCGCGGAGATCTGCGTATTGTCGTGGTACCTTCACGTTCTCCGTTACTTCAGTCCCTGCTAGGGTGGCTTGGGCCCCTGCCAAACCCTTTCCCTCTTTGCAGTGTTCTAAGCAATGTGCTGAACCAAAAGAAACCACTCTCTGATGCCAGCCCACCAGCGGATCATGTAACGCTAGCCAGCTCATCCCCAATATAATGGGAGCTCCTCCCAAGGTGGCCACATTAAACGCTATCAGTTCGGTGTGCCTTGCCACCTTCATTATCATTGGGACGGTCTGCAAGCTGACTTCTCCTCCCAACAGCTCCCTGCCATCGATCGTGGTCACCTGCAGGGGGTTGCTTAAAGGGATCGTCTGTATCTGGTGTTCAGCTGCAAACTCTTTGCTCATGAAATTGCAGGAGCTCCCTGAGTCCAACAGCGCCTTTATCTTTAGAGGGTGTCCGTTTGGCAGCTCTAGCGCCACTTCTATCACTAGGGCGGGTTTAGGAGGTTCTGGCGTGGGCACTTTCACTGCTCTTTGGCCTGACTGCTGTGCCCCGACGGTGGCAGCCAGGCGTTGGCTTTTACTTGCTTCGGTATTTCTTCCTCTCTTCCCTCCACAGCTCCTACCATCCCTTGCCATTCCTTCCTCTGGGGGCAGACTCTGGCAAAGTGACCTGGCTGTTGGCAGAGATAGCATTTCCGGGCGCCTTTTCCCTCCTTCTTTCCCCCCTCACTGGGCTTTGAAACTGCGCGCGCGCGCGCTGTTCCGATTTCCATCGGCTCTGCCGGCGGGAAAGTTGGCTCTGGAATGTCTGGAATGCGGAACTCCTTCCAACGTTCCCCCTTCCCTTCCCGCCTCTCCAATGCTCTCGCCTCCTGGCGCGCTCCTATGGTCAGCGCTGATTTGGTCAGCTGGTCCATAGACTCCGCCCTGGGCGCCCGGGAAAGTTCGTCTTTCACAGCCGAAGAAAGCCCTTCTTCAAAAAGCATTTGAATGGGTTCCGCCGATAGATCCCACCCCAATTTATGGATCAACATGTTGAATTCAGTCCAGTACTCACGGACAGATCGGCTCCCCTGTTTGCAAGCCATTAACTGTCTGCGGACCACTCCCTGTTCAATATCGCTGGAAAACATCAGATCCATGGCGCGAAAGAACTTCATCGTGTCCTTTAGGACGTCACTATTCGCTGCCATCAGGGGTCTAACCCAGTCTCTCGCCCCCTTTTCAAGATGCCCAATCACGAAAGCCACTCTTGATTCCTCGTCAGGGAATTCATCAAACTGCAGATTGAGGGCATATTGCATCTCTGTCCGAAAGCCATGATAGTCTTTGGGCTCCCCCCCAAACTTCTGCACCAATCCTGGTACCTTTCTGACGAGCTGGGTGTCTTTCCCCTTTTTGTCTGCATCCTGAGCCCTCCTCTCCTCAAGCCTCGCCGTCTGCAGCGCTAGCTGGACCTCCAACACCCGGTACCTTTCTTCCAGGCTTGGACCCGCTCCAGCTCCTGCTTCTCCGGTTCCGGCTGGGTTGCTCATGATGCCTTCTCCTGCACAAGCTGCTCACGAAGACTGTCGGAATGCTGTGATGGGACGATGAGCTGCTTGTGTGTAAAATCCTAGTCCCTCAGAGTTTGGTCAAGTTTGCAAACCTCTGTCTGTAACGGAGCCCCTTAAACATGGCTCCGTCAGTCGCTGGCAGATTCCGACAGTGGTTGCTTTCGGAATCGCTTCCAACATAAAAGCTCCTTAACGGAAACACGTCTTCTGGACTCTCTGCGTGACAGTTTCCGGCGAGGAGTGGGTGTCCCTACAGGAGGTCCTGAAACCTCCCCACTGTTTTCGCTGGAAGTGTCTCTGAGCCATCCCTCCAGCTCCCTTTCCCTCAGCCCAGCTCCTCTCCCCCTACTGGTTCCCTCTTCAGCTGCTGAGTCTCTCCCAACCTGTGTGAGCCCTTTCACTTCCCTTCCTTCCGATGGCAGTTCCCTGACATCCTCAGGCCTCTTTCTCTTGCCGGTAGCAGAGCGAAACACAGCGGTGAGAAGCAAAGTGCAGCACGTGTGGAATAAATCAGAGCAGACACAAGGCAGTCCTTATCTACTCTTGGCTTTAATCTTGAAGAATAACATCATAAATTCAGACCTGGCGAGAACTGACACATTCTCCCTTTCGCATGGCGTCCGAGAGTCAGACTGAAACACACGGAGTCAAACCCCTCCCTTAAGTGTTTCTAACCACGCCTCAGGAAAGAGACGTCACCAGAACTCTTTAACTCTGTGAGTTCTGAAACCATTAACACCCCCTCTCGTCACGAATCCTGAGGGAAACTGTGAACCCCTATTTACAGACCTCTTTGAGTTCAACTCACCTCCCATTGCCTTTTGCCTCCCACTGGCATCCATCCCAGGCAATTGTTGAATCCCTTCCACACTCCCAGAATCACACTGTGCGAAACCAACCCACGCACTGGTGACCTGAAACCTCTCCGGTGGAATCCCCTTTGTGGTCCGAGTTGACCGCCGGAGCACAACCTCGGGCGCTCCTCCTGACCCACTGGGGTCAGCAAGTGTGTCTCCAGCAAGCTCAGAAGACTCCCCCTCTGACTTGCTGCGTCTTCGGGCTTCCTGCACTTGGCTAACAGGAGATGAAGGCTCACTCTTGGGTTCTCTCTTAACCTGTGGAGAAACCCACCCCTGTGCTTGACCACCATCAGAAACCTGGTCTTCAGCAACAGGCTCCGCCTCTGTCTCTCCTTCCTCCCTTTCTTCCTCCCTTTCCTCCCCCTCAGAATCGGACAGACATTCTGAGAGAAAATCAGAACCATACCTAGGCTGTGACCAACCACCCTGCTCAAAGAACTCAGCATGCTTGCTGACCAGCAGCGTGGTCTGATCACCCTCTGGGTATGCAAACTTCCACCCATTTGTTGCAGGATCATACCCACAGAAAATCATGTCCTGGTACCTAGGACCACCCTCCTTCCGTTGCGCTGTTGGTATTGGCACTGAAGCCTTGGAACCAAACGAACGGAAGAAATTCACCTGTGGCTTCCTCTTGTGCAACAGAAAATACGGTGTGTCACCTACATCGTGATTGTAGGACCTGTTAAAAACAAAGCTGGCAAACTTCCCAGCCTCACTCCAAAAGCTCTGAGGCAGCCCAGAGTCACACAGTAAAACCCTGACAACTTCAGCCAGTGCTTCACTCCTGTGCTCTGCCACGCCTCTCTCTTGAGGAGACTTTGCACCCGTCACCTGGTGACGAATTCCCTTTTCCTTGAAGAACTCCTTCAGAGCAGACCCAGTGAACTGTGACCCACGGTCGCTCCTGAACTCTTGCACCTTGGTGGAGAACCTTAGTTCCACCTCCGCAACCCAATCCTGGATGAGTTGCGCCGCCTCTCTCTGCGACCTGAGAGAAAAAGACCATAAATTCTGAGTAAAATCATCCGATATTAATAGCAGAAACCTGGCCCCACCCAGACTCTCACACTTCATTGGTCCTGTAAGGTCTGTGTGAATCAACTCAAAAGGTTTTGTGGTTACCCTCTTTACCCCGGGAAACCTGCACCTTTGAACCTTGCTGCATGCCCTGCACACTAGGGATCCCTCACATGGCGTGATTTTACAACCTTTGGTGCAGCCTGGCAGCCTTTTAACATCCTCCAGACAAGCATGAGACATTCTCTTGTGCCATACATGAACACATGAATCATGGCTGGGAACACTAGCACACTGCGCCTGTGCTTTCCCTGCATTCCCACCACCCTCCAGAGGTGTTTCCAGAACAAAGAGATTGTCCTTGCTCTCCACGTTGACAAGTTGCCTCCCCCCTCTGAAAATGGAACAGGTATTATTTTCAAAACAAATTTTGTATCCCTGCTTCGCCAGAGCAGAAATCGATAACAGACAACACTTCATCCCTGGTACAATGAAGCACTCCAGCTCAGCCTGCAAAACAGAAAAATAGACATTTGCTGCTTTAGATACATTTCGTTTTGTCCCGTCAGCGAATTTACAAGTCATCCCAGCCAAAACAGCGCTGCAATTCTGCAGCTCCCCAGCAGATGGCGTTATCAGGTGATGACTCGCTCCTGAGTCCAGCACCCACTTCACAGTTGTGTCCCTGCTGGCATTGCTCCGTAGCGTTGCCATGCCAACAAACGTCTGGCTGCACCTGTCCTTGACAGCGTCCGTAACCGCAACTTCCTGCGTTCCTCTGAAGACTGGACTTATCTTAGAGTTCCCAGACAGCTCTGCAGCACGTATCTCCCTCTGCAGCAGATGGCTGGCCTTGAAGCCTTCAGCACTGTCCTGTTTCCCAGGCTTCAACTCACGACGCAAACAACTCTTGGCAGCCTTTGGAAAAAGAGGCTTCTCTGAGCTTTTACTGCTCACTGCCCCCCCACTGCTCCCAGGGCTCCCAGGACGCTTTCCTGCACCCCCAGTGATGGGTAAAGGGCCCCCAGCAGCTTGCCTCTCTCCAAGCTCCTCACGCAGACATGTTGCATCACCCACGCAGCTTTTAGACTCTGCTAAACCAGCAGCACCAGCAGCAGTGGCAATAGTCCCTTCGCCCCCCTCAGGGGTCCCACAGCCTTTCCCAGCTGTGCACCGGCTTTCCGTGCTTTCTTGCCTTTCTTCCTGACCTGATGCAGCCATCTCCCGGCCCTGGCCTCTGCCCCCAGCTTTACACGCTTCCTGGAGAGCTACCCAAGCGACCTCAGGCTTCCTTGCATCCAGAACAATAGGCCTCAAATCAGCACTGACGTTCTCAGCCAAAAAAGTAAGCACACGCTCCTCAGCTTCACGTTGGCTTTCACCAGCCCCAGCTGACGTAGACATCGGCGTGACTGTTTCCCAGAGCTTGGCTCCAACTAGGGACAACTCTGCTAAATAACTCCACTCTAACCACGAGTTAAGAGTTAGTTTCGCACACGGCAGCTTAAGCTCAAAGCCGTGTTCCTGGGACTGAGCCATCTCCTCCTCCCCCGGGGGCTGAGCTTACTCACGTCTCCCGGCTCCGGCAGATCGGCTTCTCCTCCCAGCGAGCTCCTTCCAGCTTCAAAGACACAGCTCCAGAGCTCCAGCTGGCCCCAGCAACTTTTCCTGCTGGCTTCCCCCACACGTGGGACGTTCCTGCAATGCTTCAAAGCTTTGGCGAGCATCCATAACCTCTTCGGATTACACCGGACAAGAGTGTACACAGAGACTGAACATGGAGCCTGGCACACTTCCGTTGCGAAACTCTGCTTGCAAGCTATCCGTGCCTCCTGCAAAAGTCCTCCTCAGGCCTCTTTCTCTTGCCGGTAGCAGAGCGAAACACAGCGGTGAGAAGCAAAGTGCAGCACGTGTGGAATAAATCAGAGCAGACACAAGGCAGTCCTTATCTACTCTTGGCTTTAATCTTGAAGAATAACATCATAAATTCAGACCTGGCGAGAACTGACACATTCTCCCTTTCGCATGGCGTCCGAGAGTCAGACTGAAACACACGGAGTCAAACCCCTCCCTTAAGTGTTTCTAACCACGCCTCAGGAAAGAGACGTCACCAGAACTCTTTAACTCTGTGAGTTCTGAAACCATTAACAGGCAGCAGGCAAGAGCTGAGGCAGTTCGAGAAGGCTGAGAGCAAAGGCCGGCGTTTCCATGGTGATCGCATTCCTGAAATGCCAAGAGAGGGAAAGCAAGGTCACTCTCGCTCGGAGCTGATGGAAATTGACTCTCCCCGTGCGCGGGAAGATTCAAAGGCCCAACGGCCGGGTCACAAGGCGGCAAAAGAATGGCAGGCTGCCAATAAATGTTTTATCTACCAGAAACCAGGGCACTTTGCCAGAGTGTGTCTGGAACGTCGCAGCTGGCAGGGAATGGTGGGGGCTTCCTCCCAGGGAGGAGAGGGGGGAGTCCAGATGCAGGGAAACGCCAGGGCCTGGCTGGGAATGGAACAGGGCAGCAGCCAGGCAGCAATGGGACCGAGCCAGAGCCCTGACCAGGACACCCCCAACCAGGCATAATCGTGAGGGTGTTGCTGGATCTCCCCAATGGCCATGCTGTGGAGGTCCATGCCCTGCTGGACTCAGGTGCGAGTGCGAATTTCTTCAGCAGAGACTTCGCTGCACACCACCAACTGCATTTACGACCTTTGGACTTTCCGCTACAAGTGACCACCATTGATGGGTGGGAACTCCTGGGAGGGGAAGTGACCCATCAGACCCCCCCCATGAGAATGAGGATTTCGAAGCATTCTGAGACTATTGCCTTCCATGTGGCCACGCTGGCAGGTCCGCCCATCATTCTCGGCATGAGCTGGTTGGCCTTGCACGATCTGGTGGTCTCCTGGGATCAGCGTAACCTGACGTTTGGATTGGCGCATTGCTTGGAGAACTGTTTGGGAGTAAAGGAGCAGCGAGTTGGGAGTGCCAGAGTGGCAGCTACAAGCGCGGGAGAGAAAGGCTGCATCCCTCCAGAATATATGGACTTGGAGGAAGTTTTCAGTGAAAGAGAGGCAGACACGCTGCCGCCGTAGAGGTCTTATGATTGTCAGATTAACTTGGTCCCGGGGGCCAAGTTACCGGCAGGAAAACTATACTCTATGTCAGATCAGGAGATGGAGGACTTGAGAGCCTTTATCGACAAGAACTTAAGGAGAGGTTTCATCAGGGAGTCCAGGGCAGTGGGCGGAAGCCCCGTGGTCTTTGTGGACAAGAAGGCCACGCGGGAGAGGAGGCTAGTAGAGGATTTCAGGCGAATTAACGCCCAGACGGTCCCCATGGCGTTCTCCATGCCAAGAATCGATGACGTATTGGCGCGGGCGAGAAAGGGGAAGGTTTTTACGAAGCTGGATCTGAGAGGAGCGTACAATCTCATCAGGGTGCGAGAGGGTGACGAGTGGAAGACCACAATGTTCACACCGTTAGGAGCGTTTGAATATCTCGTGATGCCCTTCGGTTTGCAGTGTGGTAGCCCGTGCTTTCAAGCCTTCATGCACCACGTGTTGGGACCTTTACTCTATAGGAACTGCACTGCGTTCTTGGATGATATCCTTATCTACTCTCCAGACGAAGAACAGCACGTGAAGGACGTGTGGGAAGTTCTTTTTTTAAAAAAAATGATATTTATTAAAATTTCAAAAGAAAAAGATCACATTAATAAGAAAATTAACAATAAAAAGAAAAATACAAAATACAAAGTACAAAAAAGAAAAAAACAGTTAAAAACAATTCCATCTTTTCATCACTTCTTTTACGTTTACTTGTTTCCCGGACCTCCTCATACCTCCCTCTTTTGTATTCCAGTTCAGTTTGTTAGTCCAGCAATTCCTTTCCCTCCTTTTTAATCCTGATCTTTAATCTTGATGTATTATAACATTAAATTTTTACCTATTAAAAACCAATTTTTCCAATTCTTTTAACCATTACTGCTAGAAACCGCTTAACTTCAATCTGTCATCATTCTAACATTCATGAATTTTACAATATTACTGTAAATAGTCTTTAAACTTTTTCCAATCTTCCCTCACCGACTCTTCTCCCTGGTCTCGGATTCTGCCAGTCATTTCCGCCAATTCCATATAGTCCATCATTTTCATCTGCCATTCCTCCAGTGTGGGTAGATCTTGTGTCTTCCAATACTTTGCAATAAGTATTCTTGCTGCTGTTGTAGCATACATAAAGAAAGTTCTGTCCTTCTTTAACACCGATTGGTCGACTATGCCCAGGAGAAAGGCCTCTGGTTTCTTCAAGAAGGTATATTTAAATACCTTTTTTAATTCATTATAAATCATCTCCCAGAAAACCTTAATCCTTGGGCACGTCCACCAAAGGTGAAAGAATGTACCTTCAGTTTCTTTACATTTCCAACATTTATTATCGGGCAGATGGTAGATTTTTGCAAGCTTGACTGGGGTTATGTACCACCTGTATATCATTTTCATAATATTCTCTCTTAGGGCATTACATGCCGTAAACTTCATACCTGTGGTCCATAACTGTTCCCAGTCAGCAAACATAATATTATGTCCAACATCTTGTGCCCATTTAATCATAGCAGATTTCACCGTTTCATCCTGAGTATTCCATTTCAGCAGCAAGTTATACATTCTTGACAAATTCTTAGTTTTGGGTTCTAACAGTTCTGTTTCTAATTTTGATTTTTCCACCTGGAAGCCAATTTTCTTGTCCAAATTGTATGCCTCCATTATCTGATAATAATGAAGCCAATCTCGCACTTTATTTTTTAGTTTTTCAAAACTCTGCAGTAACAAAGTTGTATCTCAGATGCAGAGTTAGCTGACAAAAAGTACTTTCAGCGACAGCGCAGTTTCCAATACGGCAGAACCCGTTCCAGGATTTTAAGCGGTGGTTTTTGTCTCCTCTTCCTCTCTTTTTTCAGGGAAATAACGTTCAAACCTTCTCCCCCCTCCTCCCCTGCAATCAAGGGGGGAAAATCACAGTTTTGATGCTCAAATTATAATCCTTTTCCAACGTCTTTTAAAGCTTCCGCTTTCAAGTTCAATGCTTTACTCCGTTTACAAGAGCGGGAGGCAGACTTCCTTTTTATACCTCTCCGCTTCGGTACCGAATTGTTCAAAAGTTTTGTAAAGTTCCTTTAATTGGAAAGTTAACCTACTCACGGATCGTTGTTTCAAAGCCAAATTGTCCCAGGAAAAAGGCAGCGCTCTCCGGCAACAGCTGTGCGGCTTCACTCCACAAAAGAAGCAGACGACTCACAGCACAGCGCCACTTCCCCGCTCAGCTCCGGAGCCCGTTGCCGGGTTCCTTTGCTGATTGGGGGGGCGCAAAAGGTGCCCGCCGAGTCCCACGGTCACAGGCTTCACCCGCCTGTGATTTTTGAAGGGTCCCCGCTGCGCCGTAGCGGTGCAGACCCTATTTCCGTGGAGCCAGTTCCCTCCAGATCAGAGGGAATCCGCCATTACCGATGGCGCCACCCCGGAAGTCTCTGACGTGTGGGAAGTTCTAACTAGGCTCAAGGAACATCGCCTGTGGGTGAAACTGGAGAAGTGTCAGTTTCACGCGAGAGAGGTCGAGTTCCTGGGTTACAGGCTGTCGGACAAGGGTCTGGCAATGGACCCGGAGAAGGTCAAGGCGGTGGTGGAGTGGAAAAGTCCGAAAACAAGGAAGGATGTTCAGCGGTTCCTGGGCTTCAGTAACTTCTACCGGACGTTCATCAAGAACTTCGCACGGTTGACGACCCCCATAACGGATTGCCTCAGTGGGAAGAAGAAATTGAGTGGACGGAGGCGGCGCAGAGGGCTTTCGAGAGTCTAAAAAGGGTCTTCGCATCCGAGGAACAACTGCTGCATGTCAACCCCGAACTACCACTGCGGGTGGAGACAGATGCATTGGATCGAGCGATTGGAGCGGTCCTCATGCAGCAGGATGGGGAGGGGGAGTGGCGACCGTGTGCCTTTTTCTCTCGGAAGCTCAATAAATCGGAAGTAAACTATAGTAACTATGATAAGGAATTGCTTGCCATTGTGGCTGCGTTCAAACAATGGCGCCATTTTTTGATTGGTGCGAAGCATCAGATACAGGTGTGTACGGATCACAAGAATCTGGAGTTCTGGCAGACAGCGAGAGTGATGTGCCAGAGGCAAATACGCTGGGTGCAGTTCTTTGCGAATTTCAACTTCAGGATTAGGTACGTACCGGGGGAGCAGAACGTGACGGCGGACGCTTTATCCCGTAAACCAGAGTGTATGGCGGAGGAAGGACCTCCGGTAGCCAGGTTCATGTTCCCCAAGCAGAGGTGGACTTGCGGGGCGACCTTGGTGAAGGATGATGAACTGCGACGATTGATGCGGGACGATGCTTTCGCCAGAGGGAAGTTGGATGAACTTGGGCAAGGGAGAGGGGCTGAGGGAGGTTTCGAGGAGAGAGGGGGGCTTCTGTTTTATCGGGGGGCTTTGTATGTACCAGGGGAACCTCTCCGGGCCTGAATCCTCTGACAACTTCACGACAGCTCGACGGCAGGACATTTTGGGCAACATAAAACAATGTTGTTGGTCACTAGGGAATTTTGGTGGCCCAAGGTGCGGGAAGATGTGAGGGAATATGTGCGAGGGTGTGAGACCTGTCAGAGAGCCAAAGTGGAGAGGGCAGCTCTGGCAGGGTTATTGGAGCCTCTGCCAACACTGGGGAGGCCATGGGAGGTGGTATCAGTAGACTTCATCACTGACCTGCCCCGGTCCAGGGGGAAAACGGCGGTGCTGGTGGTGGTGGATCTACACACCAAAATGTGCCATTTTGTGGCGTGTTCTCATGCGGTAACTGCGGAGGAGACCGCCAAATTGTTTGTGGAGCACGTGTTTAAGTTGCATGGGGTCCCTTCGAGGGTCATTTCGGACAGGGGAACACAATTTACCTCAAGGTTCTGGCGCAAACTCATGAGTTTGCTGCAAGTCGAGGTGAGTTTCACCACCGCCAGACATCCCGAAAGCAATGGGCAGGCAGAAAGGGCCAATGCAGTGTTACAGCAGTACTTGCGCTGTTATGTTGGGCAGAGGCAGAACGATTGGGTGGACAAATTAGCGCTGGCGGAGTTTGCATACAACAACGCTGAGAACGTGTCCACAGGGATGACTCCGTTTTTTGCTAATCACGGATGTCATCCTAGGGCTTTCCCTGGGAGGGGGGAGGAGTCATGGAGTGTGCCAGCCACTGAACAGTTTGCGGAGGAAATGGAGGCAATTCAACAGCAACTGTGGTTGAACTTGGAAAGGGCCAAGGAGCTATACAAGAGGCAAGCAGACAAGCATCGGAGGGCAGGGGAAACCCTTCGGGTTGGGGATAAGGTGTGGTTATTGACGCAAGGTTTGCCTTGGAAAGGGGGGTGTAAGAAGCTCAAACCCAGGAGGGTGGGTCCCTTTGAGATAATACAGCAAGTCAACCCGGTGGCCTTCAGATTGAGGTTGCCAGAGAGCATGAAAATTCATCCCGTTTTTCTTTTTTTTAAAATAATATTTATTAATTTTAAAGGGTTACAAAAAGAAAAAATTAAAAAACAGCATATTAAAAAGATACAAAACATCACATCACAATAATAGAAAAAAAGGGGAAAAAAGAAAAAACAAAAAACAAAAAAACAAAAAAATACAAAGAATCTTCCCATAACTTATCTTTCGTTTGCTTATTTCCTTGACCTCCTCACACCTCCCTTTTTTGTATTCTAGTTCAATTAGCTATTTCAGCAAATCCTTTCCATCTTTTCCAATTTTTGTCCTCTATTTTATCTTAATATAATGTAAATTTACTTGCCCTCCTTCACCATTTAGCAATCTATTTTTTCTTAATCCTTTATAGCATTTCTGCTAAAACCACATTATTTCATTCCAACATCCTTCTAACATTCCTTAATTTTACAATGTTTCTGTAAATAAACTTTAAATTTCTTCCAATCTGCTTCCACCGACTCTTCTCCCTGGTCTCAAATTCTGCCAGTCATTTCCGCCAGTTCCATGTAGTCCATCACCTTCATCTGCCATTCTGGGTAGATCTTGTGTCTTCCAATACTTCGCGATGAGTATTCTTGCTTCTGTTGTGGCATACATAAAAAAAGTTCTACCCTTTTTTGGCACCAGTTGGCCGACCATGCCCAGGAGAAAGGCCTCTGGTTTCTTCAGAAAGGTATATTTAAATACCTTTTTCATTTCATTATAAATCATCTCCCAGAATGTCTTAATCCTTGGGCACGTCCACCAAAGGTGAAAAAATGTGCCTTCAGTCTCTTTACATTTCCAACATTTATTATCGGGCAAGTGGTATATTTTTGCAAGCTTGACTGGTGTCATGTACCACCTATAAATCATTTTCATTATATTCTCTCTTAGGGCATTACATGCCATAAACTTCATACCTGTGGTCCATAACTGTTCCCAGTCAGCCATCATAATATTATGTCCTACATCTTGGGCCCATTTAATCATAGTTGATTTCACCGTTTCATCCATTTCAACAGCAAGTTATACATTCTTGACAAATTCTTAGTTTTGGGATCTAACAGTTCTGTTTCCAGTTTTGATTTTTCCACCTGGAAACCAATTTTTTTATCCAAATTGTACGCCTCCATTATTTGGTAATAATGGAGCCAATCTCGCACTCTATTTTTTAGTTTTTCAAAACTCTGCAATTTTAATCTGTCTCCCTCTTGATCCAAAATTTCCCAATTTTTCGGCCAATTGGCCTCCATATTGAGCTTTTTCTGAGCCTTCGCTTCCATTGGTGACAGCCACCTTAGGGTTTTATTTTCAAGCAAGTCCTTATATCTTATCCAGACATTAAACAGTGCTTTTCTGACAATATGGTTTTTAAACGCTTTATGTGCTTTAACCTTGTCATACCACAAATATGCATGCCACCCAAATACATTGTTAAAACCTTCTAGGTCCAGTAGGTCAGTATTTTCAAGAAGCAGCCATTCTCTCAGCCAGCAAAACGCGGCCGATTCATAATAAAGTTTAAAGTCTGGCAGGGCAAATCCGCCTCTTTCTTTAGCATCGGTTAATATCTTAAATTTTATTCGAGGCTTCTTGCCCTGCCAGACAAATCTAGAAATATCTCTCTGCCACTTCTTGAAACAATCCATTTTATCCAAAATTTGCAATGTTTGGAACAGAAACAGCATCCTTGGCAATACATTCATTTTTATCACAGCAATTCGGCCTAACAGTGATAACTTCAAGTTTGATCATATTTCTAAATCCTTTTTCACTTCCAGCCAACATTTTTCATAGTTATCCCTAAATAAATTCACATTTTTAGCAGTCATATTAACACCTAGGTATTTCACTTTCTTAACCAATGTTAATCCTGTCTCCTTCTGAAACCTCTCTCTTTCAATCCCTGTTAGATTTTTCTCTAAAACCTTAGTTTTCATCTTATTTAGCTTAAAACCCGCTACCTGACCAAATTCTTGAATCAATTCCAATACTCTTTTGGTACTAGATTCTGGCTCCTGTAATGTCAATACCAAATCATCGGCAAATGCTTTCAATTTGTACTGTTTAGCTCCGACTTGTATACCTTTAACCATTTGGTCCCTTCTAATCATGTTTAAGAGAACCTCCAAGACGGATATAAAAAGCAATGGGGAGATTGGGCAACCTTGTTGTGTTCCTTTCTCTATCTTAAATTCTTCCGTCACCACATTATTTACAATATTTTAGCCTTTTGTTCTGAGTAAATTGCACCTATACCATTTCCAAAACCTTGGCCAACCCCCATCCCCTGTAAATTCTTCTTCATAAAACTCCAGGAAATATTGTCAAAGGCTTTCTCCGCGTCCACAAATATCAAAACTGCTTTAGTGTTAATATTCACTTGTAATTTTTCTAAAATATTAATTATATTCCTCGTATTGTCAGACAAGTGTCTGCCCAGGAGAAAGCCCGCTTGATCTTTATAAATTTCTTCTACTAGTACCTTTTTTAATCTTTTAGCCAAAATGTCTGAAAAATTTTGTAATCCACATTAAGTAAAGATATGGGGCGGTAATTCTTAAGCTGTGTCTTCTCGGACTCTGTTTTCGGTATAAGTGTGATGTATGCTTCCTTCCACGACTGTGGTGCCCTTTTCCCTTCCAATATTTCATTACAAACTTCTTTTAATGGCTGTACTAACCATTCTTTCAGAGATCTATAATATCTTGAAGTCAAACCGTCCGGTCCTGGAGACTTGCCCAATTGCATATTCTGGATGGCCCCTTCTACCTCCTGCTCCGTTATTTTGTTGTTCAACATTAGTCTGTTTTCTTGAGAGATTTTTTGTAGTCCCTTTGTTTTCAAAAATCGGTCAATGTCCATTTCTTTCTGTGTATCCTGTGTATATAATTGTTTAAAGTACCTCTGAAAACACTTTCTGATCTCCACTGGGTTCTGTATATTTTTCCCTTCCACTTCCAAATTTGTAATAGTATTAAGTTTTTGTCTTTTTTTCATTTGCCAAGCCAGCAGTTTCCCACATTTGTTTGCCGATTCAAATGTCTTTTGTCTCATCTGTTTAATTTTCCATTCTATTTCCTGGTTCATCATTTTCATATATTGTACTTGATATAACTTTATCTCTTTCAAGATCTCCTGCGACTTTGGTTTCACTCTCAATTTTTTCTCTCCTTCCTTTATTTTCTCCAAAATCTTGTCTTTTTTCTCATTTTGAACTCTCTTCTTAATTGCATTCTGTTGTATCAAAAATCCTCTCATAACCGCTTTACTTGCGTCCCAGATTACTCTTTTTTCGGTAGTGGTATTCATATTAATCTCAAAATAATCTCTCAAGGTTTTTTGGGCCTTCTTAGTCACTTCTTCGTTCCTAAACAAAGTGTCATTCATCCTCCATCTAAAGGAACCAGTTGGTGTTAGTTTCATTTCCATCTTCACAGCATTATGATTGGAGTAAGTTTTAGGACAAATTTCCACTTTTCTAATCTTCGGAGCCAACCCTCTAGTTACCCAAATTTGGTCAATTCTTGTCCATGTCATTTTGGCCTCAGAGAAGAAAGTTCCCTCCATTCCCAAAGGGTTCTTCATTCTCCAAATATCAACTAAATCCATATTGTCAGTCATATCAAAAAAGGTTTTTGGTAGTCTACCATCCTTAGTAACTACCTGTCTCAATGCCTTGTCCATATTTGTAGACACCACTCCATTCATGTCCCCCATCAAAATCATATTGTAATCCATATAGTCCATCAGAGTCTCATGTAACTTCTTATAGAATTCCGATTTCCCCTCATTTGGTGCGTAAATGCCTACTATCAAAAATTTCTCTCCTTGTGATTGAATTTCAATTGCAACAAATCTTCCTTGGTCATCTTTAAATATAAATTTCGGTGATAGGCTCTCCTTTGCATAAAGGAATACTCCTCTTTTTTTGACTTTGTCTGATGAAATAAATTCTTGGCCCAATCTTTTGTTACTCAATATATTCCTGTGTAGCCTTGTCACATGCGTTTCTTGCAAACAAATCAAGTCCAATTGTTCTTTTTTCAATAAATGAAAGACTCTCCGCCTTTTTTCCGGGGAGTTCAGTCCATTTACATTCCAGCTAAATACTTGCAGTGCCATGATGTAATTACTCTGATTTTCCTCCAACTGCACCCAGCGCCTGCTCTTCTTCTGTTGGTGGTGTCGGCGCCGCTAGACGATCCAGTCCAAAAGGTAGTGTTGCAGTGTCCACTATTCCTTTTTTTGGTGGTCTTCTGTCCAATGCTCTTTGCTCTGGTCCTCTGTCTGGTGATCTTCTGTCCGATGCTCTTGACTCTTTTCCAAGTTCCTTCTGCAGATCTCCCTCGTAATTATTCAGAAACTTTGCTTTATCTTCTACTGATCTTATTTTTATTTCCCTTCCTTTAAAGCTGAAGGATAGGCCTTGGGGAAATTCCCACCTAAAGATGATTTGATTCCTTCTCAGCAGGGCAGCCAGCTCTCCGTAGTTGGACCTAAGGTCCAAAAGATGTTTCGGGATATCTTTAAATATTTCCACTCTTGACTGTTTTATTACCAATGTCTTCTGGTAATGCCAACCCAAAATTCTATCTCTCTCTTCTTTGGATCTGAGGGTAATCAAACAGTCTCTTATTCTGTTCTTCTCTTTCTTCCCCCCTCTTCCCAATCTAAAGGCCCTCACAATTTTAAATTCCTCTTGTTCCAAATCCAGCTCCCAAAATTCTGCAAGTTCCTGCGTGAGAAAGTCTATCAAACTGTCCTTTTCCAGTTCAGGTACAGCTCTGATCCTCAAATTTGTCTGTTTCTCCTTCAGCTCAATCATAGAAAGCGTCAGCTTATGGTCATGAAGTTGCCTCTGCAGATCTGGAACTCTCTCTGTTTCTAATTGTGTCACCTTAAATTCCACCGAAGTGACTTTTTCCTTAACTTCCTCTGCAGTCTGTCGTGTCGAGTTAGATTCCTGTATCAGTTTCTCAATAGTTTCTGTGTTAGCATTCACCTTTTGTCCCAGACTATTTATGCTTTCTGTATTTGCATCAATTTTAGTAACTGCAGCATCCACTTTTGCATTTGTGGCATCCACTTTTGCATTCGTAGTATCTACTTTCTTGTTGAGTTGTTCCAAAGATTCATTTATCTTACTCAATGCAAGCGCAAGGGCTTCTTCTGTTGACATTCCTTTTGATTTAGGTTGTGTTGGTACAACCACAGATGAGGCAGATGAGGCAGAGGGGCCAGATGTTGACGCTCTTCGTTGCCAAGGCTTCCCAGACCTTGTTGTTTTGTCTGGGAATGATGGATCTACTTTTTCTTTCCCATCTGCCATAACACTCTTTTTTTTTTTTAAAGCAAAAAGATTAAACCCAAGGTCAGTCCCACAGTCTCACAGCTTTATCTTAACAGTGGAAAATTCCCCTGAACCAAGTCTTATAACAGTTTCAAAGACTTCCTCTAGGGGGAAACAGTTAATATCTGTTCTTGCATTAATCCAAAACAACACCTTTTAAAGCACAACTCAAACGAGAAAGTTAGTTTCCATTTTCAGTTACTTTTCTCCTTTTTAAGATCAGAAGTGGGCAGCTAGAAACAATGTATCTCTCTTGCTCAGCTAACTGTCAGCGGATGGTCTACTCACAGTCAAGACGCATTTCAAAATACAGCAGTCTTATTGTCCTATCGGCAGCCCGTTCCCAGGTTCTGAGCGGTGGAATTTTAGTTTCCTTCCCTCTCTCTCTTGCAGGTATATTTAGTCAAACTTCCCCCCTCTTCTCCTGCTTCCAAAGGGGGGGGGATTCACTTTCTTTTTAATGTTGAGGATTTAGTCTTTTCCAATCGATTTTCCGAGATTTTAGCTTGCAGTCTCTTTGCTTTGATCTATTTACAAAACCGGAAGGCGGACTTCCTGTTTGAGCCTCCCCGCTTCAGTGCCAAATTAAATCCTTTTTTCCCTTTAAAATCTTCCAATTTATCCTACTCACGGGTAGTTGCTTTTAAAATCCAATTGTCCACAGGAAAAAGTCAGCGCTCTCCGGCAACGGCTGTGCAGCTTCGCTCCGTGGAAAAAGCAGTCGATTCACAGCACCGCGCCACTCACCCCGCTTCGCTCCGGAGCCCCGAAATCGGGGTTCCCCACGAGTAGGGGGGGCAAAAGGTGCCCGCCGAATCCCACGTTCACAGGCTTCACTCGCCTGTGATTTTTGAAGGGTCTCCACCTTCGCCGTGACGGCCAGACCCAGTTCCCACAGAGCAAATTCCTCCTGGTCAGAGGAATTCCGCCATTGCCGATGGCGCTGACCCCGGAAGTCGAAAATTATCCCGTTTTTCACCGGTCGCTATTGTCGGCCTACCGGCAGGGCAGACAGAAAGGGGAGGTGCCACCGCCCAAAGTCGAGGAAAGGGAACGGGGACACCAGATAGAGGAAATACTGGATTTGCGTTGGAATGGGAATCAGCTGGAGTATCTTGTGGCTTGGGAGGGGGCTCCCAGTTCTGACAACACGTGGGTGCCGTCAGGTTGGGTCACTGAGGAAGGTTTAGTGGAGGACTTGCACAAGCTATTTCCCCACAAGCCCCAACCCTCGGGGAGGTTTTCTGAGCAGGTGTTTGGGCCGACGGACGATGAAGAGGATTTCGAAGGATTCCCAGCGTCGAACCAAGAGGAAACACAGTGGAGGGAAGGAGTGAGCAAAGTTCGTCCGTGTCCGTCAGGTGTTGGGTGTTGGGGTAACGTTTTTGATGATACCGAAGAGGAGGAGGAGATTTTCCTGGGATTTACCCCCGAGAGGCATGAGGAGGATGCAGCGGGTGAGGCAGCCTCTCAGGAAGAGGAGGAGAGGGTGGCCTTTGAGGAGGGGGTGGATGTCAGGGAACTGCAGGCAGCGAGGGAGGAAAGAAAGGGAGGATATAGAGAAAGATCCCCTCTGATTAGCAGTTTTTCGTCCTCAGAGGATAGAGAAGAGGGGAGTGAGTCTGAGCGGGAGGGGCTACTTCTGAGAGAGAGTGCTCCTCGTCACAGGGAAAGAAGGAAGGGGTTGGGCAAATGGTTGTGCTAGGGGGAGCGAGGGAGAAAGAACGCCAGTCGGAGCAACGCGTCATGACGCTCGGATCACTTTGTTTATCCTGCCTGTAATTGAGTCGAGAGGCAAAAAAGAGTGTAATTTATGGCCGGCTGCCTGGAATGCTTTCTCTGCTGAGCGCAGCAACACAAAGCAGCTGGAAAAGCTGACACAGACAAAAGAGAAGGTAAGTTATAAAATCAACTCAGAAGACAAAGAGGGGGAAATAGGCAGAAAAGGGAAAAAGTAGCCACCTAAAAGCACGGTTGAAGGGAAAAAGTAAAAAAATGTATACCACATAGGTTCCAGAAAAATTAAAACGGATCACAAGGGAATTATAGTTTTCAGTGCAGAAAGAAGTGCACAACCTTTTCAGGGCAACCTCCGAAGGGGTAGGTCAGCATATAGAATTAAAGAGAAAGAAAGGCCACACGCAACCCTTGTCTGGACAAACTCCGATGAACTAGGGTTGGTGTTGAGATTGAGGAGACAGATAATGAAAGGAGGCAGTTTCAGGGCTTCAAGGCAAGGAAAGAAGTAAGAATTTTTTTGAGAAATATAGGTTGCTGTGGTTATAGAATCCCACCCCACTAACCATGTCTCCTACTTATACTTTTCCGGGAGCCTGTGGGTTCTGGTCACGGTAAAGCAAGAAAAGGGGGGGCCACCCTTAGGTTACCCTTATGCTGTTCATATAATCAGTTATCAGTAATCAATATATTCACACATGCTCACACATAACAGGGCTTACAGTGATTTTTATAATCCATTTTGAATCAAGAAAGCTTTTGCCTAAGCTAACTGCAAACTGCTTGGAACCGCAAGTCCAGAACCCACCTTTCACCTAGAAACATCCTTGTACCCTAAAGGAAAAGGGAAGCCATGAATCAGAAGACACTGGTACAAACTCCCCCTCAAATCCAGGCTAAAATGGTCCACAAAACAGGAAGGGCCAAACCACAGAGAGGCTCCCTACATGAGGCAGAATGCATAGGGAGAGGTAGGCCAGGAGATTCCCTCCCTGAGTCTCATTTCCCTGTTCTGTCAGAACTAAGGAAAAGGTCAGACTGTGCATCATTGTGCAGACAATGGAAAGCAGAAGTTAGGGAGTGAACTCTGCGCACGGCCAGGAGCCGGGAGCATGGCAAGAAGCACGCTAATTGGTTATTTTTTGCTGGCGTTCGTGACTGTCTTATGATTGTCTCATGATCTGTGATTTGCTCAGGTATAAAATCTCAGGACTTGTATGCATCGGGGTCCCAGTCTTTTGGAAAAGATTCCAACTGGGTACCTTATTGCTCAGCAATAAAACCTCACCTTCTTTTCTCCAAAAGCTGTGTCTGTCTGGTCCTTATTCCACCCTAAGTGGATACCACTATATTTTCACGTGCTTCATTGGCAAGCCTGAGGAGAGACAAGAAAAAACAAAAAGAAGAAAATGGAAAACACACACACACACACACACGCAAACACAAACACACACGCACACACAGCCGGCTGAATCACCATTGCTTTTCCTGGTTGGTCCCGCCAAGAATTCCAGTTATAGCCAGGACTCAGGGTCCGCCGGGGAAGGATGAGCCCCCCTGCAAGAGGCCGGGTGCGCTTGAGCTCTCTGTCCTCGACAACCCAAAAATCCCAGTAAAACTGGAAAAATTCTCCTGGCTGGTTTGCCAAAAATGAAATAGGAAAATTAATTCCCTATAAAGGGGTTGCATCCTCGTAGGGAGGACCAAAACCCTCGGAAGAGCACTGTTGGTTAGGCTCCGCTCCGGTCGGGAAATGATAGAGACCAACACCAGGATTCAGGAAAGCAAAGTCTGATCTTTATTGAAAGAACAGGAAAAAACTGTTGCAACATGGTCCCCCCCTCACGTAACAAAGGCGGAGTGAGAACCTCTAACAAAAGAGCTGCCTAGACTTTTATACCTTTTGGTTTCCATACAGATCAATGACACAGAAGAACAGCAAGGGTGGTGGGAAGCAACATGAATGGCGTGAAGAGAGGATTAACATAAGGTAAGTAGGATGTTGTGAAACCTTGGCTGGTGTTAATGGAGGTGTCATTTTTGCTGGAGGGCTGAAATAATATGTGTTGAGCTTCTTCTCATTTATCTTGAATCCAGTTAATGGCTTTTTCCTTTATCTACAGGAAAAAACTCCAGAGCTGCTGATAATCAGTATGCAAATCGTGAGGCTGGATATTCGGGAAATGGCTTCAGTGTTGGTGTGAAATCCTGTTCTGCATAGCTATCAATTCGGGTGTGATAGTCTTATGTTTGCATACTTATTGGAAAATAAAACTAATTTATTTTAGAGCTTGTATTTGTGTGTATTCATGGTATTATTTGTAGACCCAGTAGATGGCAGTGTGGTGTGGAGAGTGTTTTTGGCAGCTCGTGAAAGGATAGAGGGTGGAACGTTTACCGTTCAAAGGCACTATAAGCAATATATATATATATACACATTTTCCTAGCTACGTTTTCACATAAAAGTATGCACTCGAATACATTTGAATCAAATACATTTGGAACAAGTGGTTGTTACATTTAAGGAACATTCTCCAGGTAATGAGATTGGGGGGAAATACAAAAACCCATTCGGATACATTTGGATACATTTAGAAAAGTACAGCATTTTGAGGAAAAATACATTCAGATACATTCTGAAAGTCAATGAGAAAGAGACTTCCGGTCGGTCGCGAAGCTGAGCGCAAGCGGGATTCAGCACCTAGGAGAGAATGCGGCTTTTCGGGGGGAAAAGGCGGGTATTGCAAGGGTGCCGCAACCCCCCAAAAACCTCAGGAGGAAGATTCTGGGGGCAGGTTCCCAGCAAAGCCGAGAAGCGGTTTCTTTGCCCTCAGGAAAGCTCCTTTTAGGAGTGAGAAGAACGGCGAAATCGAGATGCCGGGACGGGACACCATTTTCTACCCCGAAAAGCGCAGCCTCAAGCTTACCCGGCACAGCGATCGATTCTAAAACAGTTAAAAATCTGGATCTGTAAATGAGAGAGAGAAATTAAAAACTGTAAATGAGAGAGAGAAATTTCAGGAAGAGACAGGATTAACATTGGTTAAGAAAGTGAAATATTTAGGGGTTAATATGACTGCTAAAAATGTAAATTTATTTAAGGATAATTATGAAAAATGTTGGATTGAAGTGAAAAAGGATTTAGAAATATGGTCAAATTTGAAGTTATCATTATTAGGCCGAATTGCAGTGATAAAAATGAATGTGCTGCCAAAGATATTGTTCTTGTTTCAAACATTACAAATTTTGGATAAGATGCATTGTTTTAAGAAGTGGCAGAAAGATATTTCCAGATTTGTCTGGCAGGGCAAGAAGCCTCGAATAAAATTTAAGATATTAACTGGTGCTAAAGAAAGAGGTGGATTTGCCCTGCCAGACCTAAAACTCTATTATGAATCAGCTGCTTTTTGTTGGCTGAGAGAATGGCTGCTACTTGAAGACACTGATGTGTTGGACCTAGAAGGTTTTAACAACATATTTGGTTGGCATGCATATCTGTGGTATGATAAGGTGAAAGCACATAAAGCGTTTAAAAAACATATTGTTAGGAAAGCATTGTTTAATGTATGGATAACATATAAAGATTTGCTAGAAAAGAAAACCCCGAGATGGTTGTCACCAATGGAAGCGAAGGCACAGAAAAAACTCAATATGGAGGCCAAATGGCCGAAATATTGGGAAATTCTGGAACAAGAGGGAGACAGACTAAAATTGCAGAGCTTTGAAAAATTGAAAAATAAAGTGCGAGATTGGCTCCATTATTATCAAATAATGGAGGCATATAATTTGGACAAAAAAGTTGGTTTCCAGGTGGAAAAATCAAAATTGGAAACAGAACTGTTAGATTCCAAAATTAAGAATTTGTCAAAAATGTATAACTTGCTGTTGAAATGGAATACTCAGGATGAAACGGTGAAATCAGCTATGATTAAATGGGCACAAGATGTCGGACATAATATAATGATGGCTGACTGGGAACAGTTATGGACCACAGGTATGAAATTTACGGCATGTAATTCTCTAAGAGAAAACTTAATGAAAATGATTTATAGGTGGTACATGACACCAGTCAAGCTTGCAAAAATTTACCATTTGCCCGAAAATAAATGTTGGAAATGTAATGAGATTGAAGGCACATTCTTTCACCTTTGGTGGACATGCCCAAGGATTAAGACATTCTGGGAGATGATTTATAATGAAATGAAAAAGGTATTTAAATATACCTTTCTGAAGAAACCAGAGGCCTTTCTCCTGGGCATGGTCGGCCAACTGGTGCCAAAAAAGGATAGAACTTTTTTTATGTATGCCACAACAGAAGCAAGAATACTCATCGCGAAGTATTGGAAGACACAAGATCTACCCAGAATGGCAGATGAAGGTGATGGACTACATGGAATTGGCGGAAATGACTAGCTGAATCTGAGACCAGGGAGAAGAGTCGGTGGAAGAAGATTGGAAAAAGTTTAAAGACTATTTACAGAAATATTGTAAAATTCATGAATGTTAGAAAAATGTTGGAATGAAGTTATACAGCTTCAGTAGAAATGTTATAAGGAATTAAGTATAAATAGATTAATAGAGAATTAAAGGGAAAATAAGGTTAAAATGTGTTAAGATAATTATAGGATGGAAATCAGAGGAAGATGGAAAGGAATTGCTGAAACAACTAAATAGAAGTGGAATACAAAAAGGGAGGAGTGAGGAGGTCATGGAAATAAGTGAATGAAGGATTGAAATTATTCGATGTGTTTTAAATTGTTTCTGTCTTGTTTTCTTAGTTTAAATTGTTTGTGTTTTGTTTTCCTAGTTTAAATTGTGTTTGTTAGTTTAGTGTTAGCTATTGTTTTTGTACTGTATTGTTTATTTTCTTTTTCTATGTATGTTCAATTTGTTGGAAAGTAATAAATATTATTTAAAAAAAATAAAAAATGAAAAATAAAAATCTGGATCTAATTGGTGGAAAAGAAATTCTAATTTAAAGAAATAACAATTTGGAAGCAGTGGGGTGGTAAAAAGGAGGTCAGCCCCGACTGGGATCTATTTTATATGCAAAAAGTACCTACGGAACAACAAAACAGTGAGTTGTCCTACAGTGGGATTTTTATTTTTTTTTAATATAAGTACATTACTTAATTTAAGACTGTATATAAAATAAAGAAGGGGGTTTAAACCCCTATTAGAGGGTGATTTCGCCCTTTTTTTTTTAGAATCTCTGGGACTGCAGGAAGAGAATCTTCCGGGAAACTTTTACTTTCACTTTAGAAGAACTGCGTAGTCATTTTAAGAAGCCTCGTGGTGAATATATATATATATATATATATATATGCCAGAAAGCAGCGTGACGGGGAGCTGCTACGCCTAGACTGGATGAGATATATTTTTTATGTATTTTAGTACTTACTTTTTTTTTTCATTTTTTCTTTATTTCCTGAAGAAGAGCCGAGCAGAGAGCAGATATTGTTTGCCCACCCCCCTCCTGTTTGTGGCATAGTTGAAGAATGGACTGTGGGACTAGAAGGATGTTAAATCGTCATGCTACCTTATTTTAGTGCCAGACTGTGTTCTTTGTGATTAAAAAGTACCGGACTTAGATTGGTTTTGGTTTTGTTTTTTTGTAACCTGCTGGCTCTGCTGGTCTTGTGAAGTGGATTAAGTGGTTTAATTTTTCTTTTATCTTTTTTTCTGATTATTTTTATTTTTTGAATTTTTGAATCCCCCCCCCCTTTATTTTTATTTTTTCCCACTTTCCTCTCTCTTTCCTTGGAGCAGTGGATATTGTAAGGGTTCCAAGGGGTTGCTCGAGAGCAAGCAGGCAAATACCTCCCTGCTCGGCTGTGAAGCCTTGCTTTTGATGCAAAATAAACTTTATCTGTCTAGAGCGCCACTCTCCAGTGGCTGGCTCATTCACTGGCAGAATCTGTGAGTGGGCGGGGCTTAAACTTTCCCCAGCAAAGTAATTTCTTGACACCCAGTCTGCGCCTCCCCTCTCGGCGCGAAACCTTACTGCGCAAGGAGGGCGTGGGTAACAGAGGACCTCTCCCCTCCCTGCTTTGCCCAGGCAAGGTGTCCTGGCACCGCCTCGCCTCCTCCGAGCCCTGCAGCTCCTCTCCACTGGAGGCGTGGTTACTCCCCCCCGCTGAGGAGGAGCTGCTTCCCACGATCTTTGGGGGCTCTCTGTAATCCATCTGGCTTTTCCTCTCTCCCTCCTGAACCAATGGCAGTTCCCTGACAGATATATATGGTTTTTGATTCGTTGGAGCTTTGATTTTGGTCGGACGGCAAGGGGCGGAAGAAATATTTTTAAATTTTGGTTTTTCCTTTTGTCTCGCTCACCTATTTCTTTTTGCCTGTTTTTTGGATTTCCTTTTTAGTTATTCCACTCTGGTTCTGTATTGGATTGGCCAAACAAGTGGCAGAAATCGGGACTGGAAATTTTTAGTTTAAAGGAATTGGGTGTTTTATAAGACTGTCATATAATTATTATATTAGATTGGCCAACCAAGAGGCAGAAGGTTTATCAATTGAAAATTTAAGGGTCATATCTAGTGGTGAGACAAAGAATAGCAAAAGGACAGAGTGAAAACAATGAAGAAAACACAGGAAAAAGTAGGGGAAGGCGGGACATCAGTGGAAAGAAGAGGATCAAAGCAGGAAACTGATATTAAACAAAGTGAAAAGAATTTGGAGACAAGATTAGATTTGATGGATAAAAAAAATATGATATGACAGTTAGTGAACTGAAGGGACAGATGAAGGAAATAACAAAAAGAACACAAAACCTGGAAGAAGGAATGAAACGAACAAAACAAGAAGTGAGAGATATGAAGAAAGAGGAAGAAAGAGTTAAGGGAGAAGTCTCAGAAATTAATAAAACACAGGAAGAACTGTGGGATGCGATTGCTATGAATGAATTGAGGAAAAGAGAACTTAATTTGAGGTTTAGATCTGTGCCTGAGGTACAAGGAGAGAACATCTTGGAGAAATTAACAGCAGAATGGCTAAGCATGGAAGTGGAAGATGTTGGAAAGACAATACAGAATGCTTTTAGAATTAAAACAAGGACTTTCAAAGCAAAGAAATTTCCAGGTGATTGTTTGATCATATTTAAAGATAGGGAGATGAGAAACTTGATTTTGCAGAAAAACAGAGAAAAAAGGCTTTGCATTGATGGATCGTTTACAATCATCTTTAAGGACGTGCCACTTCGGCTGTTGAAAAAACGTGACCAATACAAATTTCTGACACAGATACTAAGAAAAAATGGAATTGAATTTAAGTGGGAATTTCCAGAAGGGATCTCCTTTTAGTATAAGGAGAAAAAGTTTAAATTTACAAATGTTAATGAAACGCATAAATTTTTGAGAGGATACAAAGAGTTGGGAAAAGTAGATGAAGTAGCAGAAGCAGGAGCAGCAGGACCGGCAGGTCTGGGAGAAGAAGGCAAAGATAGAATTGAAGGAGGAGGAGGAGGAGGAGGAGGAGGAGGAGGAGGAGGTCAGGTTTAAGACTTTTAGAATCATAGAATCATAGAGCTGGAAGAGACCACAAGGGCCATCGAGTCCAACCCCCTGCCAAGCAGGAAACACCATCAGAGCACTCCTGACATATGGTTGTCAAGCCTCTGCTTGAAGACCTCCAAAGAAGGAGACTCCACCACACTGCTTGGCAGCAAATTCCACTGTCGAACAGCTCTTACTGTCAGGAAGTTCTTCCTAATGTTTAGGTGGAATCTTCTTTCTTGTAGTATGGATCCATTGCTCCGTGTCCGCTTCTCTGGAGCAGCAGAAAACAACCTTTCTCCCTCCTCTATGTGACATCCTTTTATATATTTGAACATGGCTATCATATCACCCCTTACCTCCTCTTCTCCAGGCTAAACATGCCCAACTCCCTTAGCCGTTCCTCATAAGGCATCGTTTCCAGGCCTTTGACCATTTTGGTTGCCCTCCTCTGGACACGTTCCAGTTTGTCAGTGTCCTTCTTGAACTGTGGTGCCCAGAACTGGACACAGTACTCCAGGTGAGGTCTGACCAGAGCAGAATACAGTGGCACTATTACTTCCCTTGATCTAGATGCTATACTCCTATTGATGCAGCCCAGAATTGCATTGGCTTTTTTAGCTGCCACGTCACACTGTTGGCTCATGTCAAGTTTGTGGTCAACCAAGACTCCTAGATCCTTTTCACATGTACTCTTTTATTTTTAAAGAGAACGCAAAATGGCACTGAAAATATGGACATGGAATGTTAATGGCATTAAGGACAAAAAGAAAAGAAATAAAACTGGACATCTCCTTAAAAAAAGAATTTGGACATTATTTGTTTACAAGAAACTCATGTGGCTAGGAAACATAGAAGAGTATTGATTAATAAAAAATTGGGAAATGAATTTATTTCATCAGACAGAAGCAAGAAAAGAGGAGTGCTTTTGTATATAAAAAATAAATTTGAAGCTCGGCAAATCTTCAAGGATGAAGAAGGTAGAGTAATAGCGGTACAAGTCACATGGTAGGGCGAAAAACTGATAATTGTCGGAGTGTATGCACCAAATGGAAGTAAGACTGAATTTTACAAGGATTTAGAAGAAAAACTATTTGAATTTGTGGATCAGAAAATTATAATAATGGGAGACATGAACGGAGTGGTATCGATGGAAATGGATAGGCTGAGGACAAGAGGAAAATCGAAAGAAAGGAAATTACCTAAGACATTTTTTCCATGCTTGAGAACTGTAATTTAGTGGATGATTGGAGACTAAGACACCCAATAGAAAAACAATTTACTTATTTCTCAGAACCAAATCAATCAATGTCAAGAACAGACTATATTTGGATAACCAGAGAATTAACACCAAGAGTGACAAAAATAGAAATACAACCAAAAATACTTTCAGATCACAATGCAATAAAATGTGAGATAAAAGAAATAGAGGAAAAAACTTTTCAATGGAGGTTAAATGAAAACTTACTGGATGACCAAAAAATAAAGGAGAAAGCACAGAAGATGCTGACGGAATACTTTGTGAATAACAGTAATAAAGGAACAAAAATGAGTGTGGTTTGGGATGCTAGCAAAGCAGTTATGTGAGGCTTCTTCATTTCAATTTCAAGAAAAAGGAAAGAAATATTAAAACAAATAATGGAAAATGAGAAGAAGCTAGTTAAAAATCCAAACAATGTGAAAATAAACCAGAATATTAAAATATTACAAAGCCAATTTGCAATGATAATAAATCAAGAAGTTGAGTGGAATATTAAAAGACTGAGACAGAAAAACTTTGAATATGCTAATAAATCTGGAAAATGGTTGGCATGGCAAATTAAAAAAAGGAAGGAACAGAGTATAATTAATAAGATCACAGTGGAAGGAAAAGAAATCAATAATCCGAAAGAAATTAGGAAAGAATTTGTGAAATTTTATAGACAATTATATAAAACAGCTGGGGAAAATGATGGAAAGAAGATAGAGGATTTCTTGAGACAGAAAGGGGTGCAACAAATTCTGACAGAAAAGAAAGACCGACTGAATGACCTAATTGAAATAGAGGAAATTAAGGCTGCTATAAAAGAATTGAAAAGTGGAAAGACAGCGGGACCGGATGGATTTACAGCAAAATATTACAAAGAAATGATACACACCCTACTTGTACCATTGAAAGAAGTGATGAATAATATATTAAGAAAAGGAGAATTACCAGAAACATGGAAAGATGCATATATTACATTAATACCAAAACAAGATTCGGATTTAATGCAAGTAAAGAATTACAGACCGATTTTGCTGTTAAATGATTATAAGTTATTTGCAAGTATATTGGCAAATAGATTGAAAAAGATATTGAATGAGATAATTCATAAGGACCAAGCAGGTTTTTTACCTGGCAGACAGATTGTCAGCTTTGTTCTGGAGCTGACAGAGGCTGGGAATCTAAGCAAGCCGAGGGAGATAAGGACACTGGAATGAGGACTGGAATGTGAGAGGGAGGAGGGGCAGCCGAGTGGCAGAGCTTCAGAGAGCAGAGAGCAAGCAGAAGATAAAAAAAGCTCTAAACACCAATCTTAGCTCAGAGACAGAAGGGGAGAGACCGGGAATAGCTAGCCCAAAGACTTGAAGGCGGGAAAAGGTCAGTGAGAGGAGGGAAAAAGAACGGAAGCGGAAGGGTTTTTTCCACTGTTGGAAGAATAGGAAGGGGCGGAGTTTAGACTTGGAACTGCGAACTTGGAGTCAGACATGGAGTGAAGGAGCTCCGGAGTGATTTATGTGTTTGAGCAATAAACCTGAGATAATTACTGCCGGTGTCTCGCTTCTGTGGGAGAGCCAAGCCATTACACAGATAAAAGACAACATAAGAAATATAGTTAATATAATTGAATATCTGACTGCCAGAAATGAAAAGCAAGCGAAGTTAATCTTTGTCGATGCAGAAAAGGCCTTTGATAATCTATCTTGGGAATTTATTTTAAAGAATTTGGAATTAATGGATACTGGACAATTCTTCTTAAAAGGAATAAAAGCTATATATTCAGAACAAAGAGCAAAATTGATTGTGAATAATATAGTAACAGAAAGTATTGAAATTACTAAAGGTACAAGACAACGGTGTCCATTATCACCACTATTATTCATATCGGTACTGGAAGTCTTTCTAAGGACAATAAGAAGAAATGAAATAATAAAGGGAAAGAAGTATTAGAGGAGATAGAACAGTTTGGGCAAGTGGCAGGTTTTAAACTGAACAAAAAGAAAACTAAAATGATAGTTAAAAATATGAAACAGGACCTGGTGGAAGTGTTGCAGCAACAAATTAGTATAGAAGCAGTAAAAAAAGTTAAATATTTAGGAATTTGGTTAACTTCCAAAAATATTGATCTTTTTCAAAATAATTATACACCGGTGTGGAATGGAATTAAAAGAGACTTGGAAATATGGGGAAGGATGAAATTGTCGTTTTGGGGAAGGATTTCTGCTATTAAAATGAATGTGATACCAAAGATGTTATTTTTATTTCAGTCAATTCCAATAATCAAGGGGGCAACAATTTTCAAAGAATGGCAAAAAACAATTTCAAGATATATCTGGCAGGGAAAGAAGCCGAGAATACAGTATAAGTTGTTAACAGAAGTTAAAGAAAGAGGAGGCTTCGCCCTGCCAGATTTGAAATTATATTATGAAGCATCTTGTCTCTGTTGCTTAAAGGAATGGATGGTATTAGAAAAT
This sequence comes from Podarcis pityusensis, assembly GCF_964106645.2. Classification (NCBI taxonomy): domain Eukaryota; kingdom Metazoa; phylum Chordata; class Lepidosauria; order Squamata; family Lacertidae; genus Podarcis; species Podarcis pityusensis. Next base: position 31,895,467 of record NC_138045.1, on the reverse strand, counting down.
ACAGATCTGTTAGCTTTAGAAGGTTATGATAATAGATTTGGTTGGCACGCATATTTATGGTATAATAAAGCAAAAGTCCTTAAAGGATATGGAAACCACATATTTCAAAGATCTCTAATAGAAATATGGGATAGATATAAAAATCTATTAGAACAAAAAGTACCTCATTGGTTATCCCCATTAGAAGCAATGAGTGTGAAAAAGATCAATATGCGTGGAAATTGGATAACTTATGGGAGATTAATACAAAAAGAAGGAAGTAAATGGAAGATGAAACCATATGAGGAAGTTAAAGAATATGTAAATGATTGGCTACACTATCATCAGGTTAATGAAATGTTTAAACAGGACTTTAAACAAAAAGGATTTGATGAAAATAAATCAAAGTTTTAAGTTGAGATAGGAAGTAATAAATATAAAATTTTGTCTAAAATGTACAAATTGCTGCTTGAATGGCATTTGAAGGATGAGGAGGTAAACTCAGTTATGATTCATTGGGCTAAAGTTATTGGGTATAATATGCAGCTGAACGATTGGGGGAAATTATGGAAGGAAGGTTTAAAATTTACTGCATGCAATGCTTTAAAAGAAAATGTGATGAAAATGATGTATAGATGGTATATTACACCCGTTAAATTGGCTAAAATGTATAAGGTAAGCAATAAATGTTGGAAATGTAAAGAAAAAGAAGGGACATTTTATCATATGTGGTGGTGTGAGGGATGTGTTTGCTGCCAAGCTAGTTAGGAGATAACATTCCAGGCATCGAGCCACTTCTGTCCGGTAGATTTATTACTGCAAAATCCAAGCCCACGCCAGAGCTCCAAACAACACGTCCGTGTTGCTCAGTCAGTTGCCGCTTCTGAATTTTCGTGACATTGTGTTCTAGACCAGCATGCCCAGCGAGACAGGGAACGCCTCTTACTTCCTCTCTTCTGAAAATAGCTAGTTCCTGGAACAGACTGGCCACTCCCTATTTCAGTCTCCAATTCAGAGGACTGGCTGGAAAAGGGCTGCTTGGGCTCTCGGTAAGTGTTCCCATGCCCCCCCTTCTCTGTCTGCCTCCCTTTCCCTGACATCCACCCCCTCCTCAAAGGCCCCCTCCCCTCCCGGAGCCTCGACTGTCTCCATTTCTTCTCCATCCGGGGTGGCGGATGGAAAACTTGTAAAACTACCCTCCTCCTCATCCGTTACTTCAAAAACCTCCCTCAAGTCCCCCATTCCTCGTGTTCCCCAATATACTTCTTCTTCTTCTTCTTCCTCTTCTTCTTCTTCTTCTTCTTCTTCTTCTTCTTCTTCTTCTTCTTCTTCTTCTTCTTCTTCTTCCTCCTCCTCCTCCTCCTCCTCCTCCTCCTCCTCCTCCGATGGTGGGAACCCCTCGAACTCCTCTTCATTGTCCGTTGTCTCAAACACCTGTTTCAAAGACCTACCCCGGGGCTTGGGCTTATCAGGGGAAAAAATTGTGAAATTCCTCCACTAGGTCCCCTTCTGTGATGCAGCTTTCTGCAGGTGTTCTCTGAGCTTGGGGCCCCTTCCCATGCCACCAGGTACTGTAACTGCCCCCATGCCAGCGAGAATCCAGTATTTCCGTCACCTCGTTGCACTGCTCCCGTTCCTCCATTGCAGGTGGTGGGGGTTCCCCACCCCCACCATCCTGCCTCCTCCCCCCCCCCGTAGGGGGAGAGCAGTGACCGGTGAAACACTGGATGGATTCTCATGCTCTCTGGCAACCGCAGCTTAAAGGCCACTGGGTTGATTTGCTGGATTACCTCAAATGGCCCCACCCTCCTGGGCTTGAGCTTCTTGCAACCTCCTTTCCAGGGCAAGCCTTGCGTGGACAACCACACCTTATCCCCAACCCGGACCACTTCCCCCGGCCGCCGATGCTTGTCGGCCTGCCTCTTGTAAACCTCCTTGGCCCTTTCCAAGTTCAACTGCAGCTGCAGGTGGATCGCCTCCATTTCCTCCGCAAAGCGTTCCGCTGCGGGCACACTCCATGACTCCTCCCCCCTCCCTGGGAATGCCCTTGGGTGACAACCATGGTTAGCAAAAAACGGAGTCATTCCCGTGGAAACATTCTCCGCGTTGTTGTTGGCAAACTCAGCCAGAGCAAGTTTGTCCAGCCACTCGCTGGGTCTCTGAGTAACATAACACCGCAAATACTGTTGCAAAACAGCATTTGCTCTCTCCGCCTGCCCATTGGTCTCCGGGTGCCTGGCTGTGGTAAAACTCACCTCCACCTGCAACAAACTCATGAGTCTGCGCCAAAAACGCGAGGTGAACTGAGTCCCCCTATCTGAGACCACCCGCGTGGGTACCCGTGTAACCTAAACACGTGCTCAACGAACAGCTTGGCTGTTTCTTCTGCCGTCACGGCATGCGAGCAGGCCACAAAATGGCACATTTTTGTTAGAAGATCCACCACCACCATGATCTCTGTTTTTCCCCTGGACCTGGGCAGATCATTGATGAAGTCCACCGCCACCGCCACCACCTCCCATGGCCTACCCGGTGTGGGTAAAGGTTCCAGCAAACCAGCGGGTGCCGCCCCTTCCCCTTTGGCCCTCTGGCAGGTGTCACATCCTCTCACGTACTCCTTAACATCTTCCCTCACCTTGGGCCACCAAAATTCCCTGGCGACCAGCAACATGGTTTTGTGCTGCCCAAAGTGCCCCGCCGTGCAGCTATCATGGAGCTGTTTGAGCACTCTGTTCCTAAGGTTTCCCCCCGGGACATACAAAGCTCCCCTATAATACAGGACCCCCCCCTTTACTTTGAAACCTCCCTCGGAACCTCCCCTTTGCCTTAACTCCCCCATATTTTGCCTGGCAAAGTCATCCTCTCTGAGCAGCCCCATCAGTTCATCGTCCTTGACCAACGCCCCCCCACACATCCACTTGCTCTCGGGGAACATTAGTCTTGCCACCGGAGCCCCTTCTTCTGCCATATACTCCGGTTTCCGTGACAGTGCATCAGCCCTCGTGTTCTGTTCTCCCGGCACATACTGGATCTGAAAGTTAAAGTTGGTGAAGAACTCCGCCCACCTTATCTGTCTCTGGCACAACACCCTCGCCATTCGCCAGTACTCCAAATTCTTGTGGTCGGTGCACACCAAGATTTAGTGCCTCGCTCCAATCAGAAAATGGCGCCATTGTTTGAACTCAGCGACGATCGCAAGCAATTCCTTATTGTAGATAGTATATTTCTGCTCTCATTTACTCAGTTTCCGTGAAAAGAAGGCACACGGACGCCACTCCCCTTTTTGATCTGGCTGCTGCAAAACTGCCCCAATCGCCCAATCAGAGGCGTCCGTCTCAACCCGTAGTGGTTGATCGGGGTTGATGTGGAGCAGTTGCTCCTCTGATGCAAAGACCCTCTTTAGCTGCTCGAAACCTTCTTGTGCCGCCTCCGTCCAGCGAAACTTCTTCTTGGCACTAAGACAGTCCGTTATGGGCGCCGTCAGTTTCGCGAAACCTTTGATGAATTTCCTATAGAAATTGCTGAAACCCAGGAAACGCTGAACATCCTTCCTGGTCTTAGGGCTCTCCCATTCCACCACCGCCTTCACCTTCTCCGGATCCATGGCCAGACCCTTGTCTGACAGCCGGTAACCCAGGAACTCGACCTCTTTCGCGTGGAACTGACACTTCTCCAGCTTCACTCACAATCGATGCTCCTTAAGTTTGCTCAGGACCTCCCATACGTCCTTGACGTGCTGTTTCTCATTGTCTGAGTACACCAGTACATCGTCCAGGAAACAGACGCAGTTCCGGTACAGCAAAGGCCCTAGCACGTGGTGCATGAAGGCTTGGAAACAGGGACTGCCGCACTGTAATCTGAAAGGCATAACGAGATACTCAAATGCCCCCAGCGGGATGAACATGGTGGTTTTCCACTCATCGCCCTCTCACACTCTGATGAGATTGTACGCCCCCTGGAGGTCCAACTTGGTGAAAATCTTCCCCTTTCGCACCCTGGCTAGAACATCATCAATCCTGGGCATTGGGAAGGCCACCGGTTCCGTCAGGCTGTTCAGGATTCTGAAATCCACGACCAAGCGGCGTTCGTTAGTCGATTTCTTGTCCACGAAGAACACAGGGCTCCCACCAGCCGCCTTGGATTCTCTGATGAATCCCCTCCTCAGATTTTTCTCAATAAAGTCCTTTAAGTTCTCGATTTCCCCTTCCGACATGGCGTAGGTCCGTCCCACAGGCAACGTGGCCCCAGGCTTCAGGTTGATCTGACAGTCATATGGCCGATGAGGTGGCAACGCGTCAGCCTCCTTTTCACTGAACACCTCCTGCAGGTCCTTGTAGCACGACGGTATCTCGGTAGCTCCTGCTCCGCATGCTGCTGCCATCCTGGCCTCCGTCAGCCGGTGTTGCTCTAGGCCCAGGCAGTTCTCCATGCAGTGCGTCGAACCAAAAGTGAGGGACCGTTGGTGCCATGAAACCACCGGGTCGTGCAGAGCCAACCAACTCATGCCCAATATGATCGGCGGACCCGCCAAGGTGGCCACGTGGAAGGCGATGACCTCGGAGTGGGTGGACACCCGCATCCTCATGGGAGGCGTTCGATGTGTGACTTCACCCCCCAACAGTTCTCTCCCATCAATGGTAGTAACTTGCAACGGAAAATCCAAAGGCCTCAGGTTAAGTTGGTGCCGGGCCGCAAACTCCTTGCTAAAAAAGGAGGCAGAAGCACCTGAGTCCACTAAAGCGAATTCCTCCACCGTCTGGCCATTGGGAAGCTCTAGAATCACTTTCAACATTATGCTTGCTTTGGGGTGTCCAAGCCGGGGACTTTCGCTGTCGCTTGTGCCTGGCTGTCGCCCCGGTTCATCACCAGCCAGGCCTCCTCTTTTCCCGACATCTTAGGAGCCTCTGCCTCAGTCTGTTGAGCAGCCCCAACCATTCCCTGCCAGTTACGACACTCAGGACACACTCTGGCAAAGTGCCCTGCTTTCTGACAGACAAAACATTTCTTGGCTGCTTGCCAGTCTTTTTTCTCCTTCCCGCCCGGCCGTTGCGTTTTCAAACTTTCCCGCGTGAGGGCAGCGTCTATCTCCATCGGCTCTGGCATTTGCTGACCTTCTGAGGCAGCTGCCGGCATTTCAGGAATGCGGTTACCATGGTAACTCCTTTCCTTCCCTTGTCTCCTGTCCCACTGTCTGGCTCCTTGTCTCAACCCCACCACAAGCGCAGCCTTCGTTAACCCATCCATGTCCTTAGGGCGTGGACCCCTGGCCAGTTCGTCTTTAATTTCCGAGTTCAAGCCCCCCTTAAATAGAGCTTGTACTGGCTGTGACTCCAATTCCCAGCCCAGCTTGTGTGTAAGCATGGCGAACTCGGACCAATAATCGTGCACCGTGGATTTCCCCTGCTTCAAAGCTAACAACTCCTCCTGTGTTTTGTCAATTAAACTTTCATCTGAGTAGATAAAGTCCATAGCCTGCCAGAATTTGGGCAGATTCTTGAGCGCTTCATTCCCCGATGCAATTAATGGCCTCACCCAGCTCTTGGCAGAGCCCGATAGGTGACTAATTACGTGGGAAACTTTCTGCGCGTCATCCTCAAACTGAGCGCTGTGCAGTTCCAAAAAATAACCCATTTCAGTTTTAAAATCCAGATAAGTCCCAGGGTCTCCACAGAATTTTTCAACCCACGCAGACCTGCCCCCTGCCCCTGGCCCACCTGCGGTCTTTTGCTGTGCTGCTCTGGATTCCATAAGCCGAGCCTGCAAGTCCGAAGCACGAGCCTGAAGAGCTGCATTTTGCTTTCTCAAGTCTGCCAATTCCTTTTCCATAGTGCTTTCTGTCACTAGCTTCCTGCAGCAGTAAATTGAGAAGCGGCAAGCTGTGAGGGATGTGTTTGCTGCCAAGCTAGTTAGGAGATAACATTCCAGGCATCGAGCCACTTCTGTCCGGTAGATTTATTACTGCAAAATCCAAGCCCACGCCGGAGCTCCAAAACAACACCTCCATGTTGCTCAGTCAGTTGCCGCTTCTGAATTTTCGTGACGTTGCTTTCTAGACCAGCATGCCCAGCGAGACAGGGAACGCCTCTTACTTCCTCTCTTCTGAAAATAGCTAGTTCCTGGAACAGACTGGCCACTCCCTATTTCAGTCTCCGATTCAGAGGACTGGCTGGAAAAGGGTTGCTTGGGCTCTCGGTAAGTTTTCCTATGCCCCCCCTTCTCTGTCTGCCTCCCTTTCCCTGACAGGTGGGAATATAAAAAGGTGAAAAACTTCTGGGAAATGATATATAATGAGATGAAAAAAATGTTGAAATATACATTTATTAAGAAACCATAAGCATTTTTACTGGGCATTGTAAAAGATGATATAAACAGAAAGGACTGTAAGCTGTTTTTATATGCAATGACGGCAGCAAGAATATTATTGGCACAAAAATGGAAGGAAGAAGAATTACCGATGAAAGAAGATTGGAGGATGAAATTGATGGACTATGCAGAACTAGACAAACTAACAGGAAGAATTCGAAACAGGCGGGACCAGAAATTCACAGAAGATTGGTGTAAATTTACGGACTATTTGAAAAGTAATTGTGATGACCAGATTACATTTGTAGGTTTGCAAGAGGTTTTGTGAGGTGAATAATTTAAATTATTGCATAATTGGATAAAAAGGAAGATGTTAGTTAAGATAAGGCAATATGAATTTAAGAAATGCAGAAGAAAGGATAAAAATGGGGGATCATCAGAGGGGCTGATGGAAGTCCAAAAAGATTGTATAAGATGTGAAATTTTGTGGAATGTATAACAATTAATTTGTTCAAAAATTAATAAAAAAATATTTTAAAAAAAGAAAGTCAATGAGAAAGATACAGCAAAAAGGATACAATTCGATACAGCGAAAAACGATCCATTCCCCAAGGCACCGTTGACCTTCTTGTAGGGTGTTAAGGCAGAATACGATCTATTTGATATTGGTAGGGTCCTTCTCCTTCATTCCCCTCTCTGACCCTGACTCTCTTACGACACAGGGACCATCCCAGAGTGTGGGCACAACTTCTGCAGGTCCGGCCTGATCCAGTGCAATGGGGCAAAAAGGAGGCTGGCTTCCTGTCCTCAAGGCCGAGTTGGAGTCCAGAGAAGGAGCCTCATCCGCAATCGGCAATTGGCTACCTTTGTCAAAGTAGCCAAGACTCTCAGTCTTCAAGAGGGAAAGGAGGAAGGAGGAAAAGGAGGAGTCTGTGAGAAGCACCAGGAGCCCCTGAAACTCTTTTGCAAGGAGGATGAAGCCCCCATCTGTGTGGTTTGTGACAGATCCAAGAAGCACAAACACCACGAGGGGGAGAAATAGCTGTGTATTCTTCTTGGGAGGTTATCTTTTTAATTCTCAGATCCAAAGTAGGCATGGCACTACAAATGTAAATTGCACATACACAACTAAGGACATGTCTCCTTTGCCTAGCAGGATGCCTCCTCAATACCCTGCCAAGCAGATAGCAGCAAGGGATCAGCAGCAAGGGGGTGGGGACTGGTGGCCAGTGTTATAAGGAAAAAACTGCTCCTTTTCCCTTATGGGGTACCTAAGAGCCCATATAGAGTCCTTTTGTACCTTCTCTATCGGTAGGAGAAAATAACAGAGGCCAACCAGAGAATATTGAGAAGCAAAGCAGCTAGTAAGCCAGATCTTTATTAACTGTTGCAACAGGGTGCTCAACCCCCCCCCCCCCACGCAGGAGGGAGGAGGAGACCCCGAACCATGCGCGCAAGTCCTTATATAGACATTTGAAATTGCCCACCCTGGAACCCAAGACCACCCCTCCATACATCATACATACATCAGAGAAGGGGCGGTCTACAACAGAATCCTGTCTGGCAGGAAACCTGTTGATGGGTTTACCTGGCTGTTGATGGGTTTACCTGGATATACTTTTGTGATGATAACTACTTACGGTATTTATGTATGTGTTTATATCTTAGACCTTCTAATTCTCCTAACAACAGGAATTGACCAGATGGTGCAGGATGCCCCCCCACCCAAGTATCTGTTGGAAGCAGATTTAGGAGTGGGGGGTGGAAGCACCTACTGGTGGGGAGCACACTTATTCTGGGGATGCTTCCTCCTCCTCCTCCCACTTCTCCCTGGGGCCTCAAGATGAGAAATCAGGCTGGAAGTCTCCTCGGAGAAGACAAAGGAGCAAGCATGGCTGCCTTTACTCTTCTCCAGAACAGTTAGTTGGACTAGAAACCTTTCCCATCCCAGTTCTGCAGTGGTTTTCAAGCAGTGTGCTGTGGCAGCTGAGGTGCCTTGAATGATGGTCAGGGGTGCCGCGGGAGACACTGGCCTCTGTCCCTCTTTCCTTCCCTCCCTCCTCGGATGCCATCTCTGCCTCCCCAAGGCTTGCCCAGCTGTTCTCCCCCCAAGAATGGTGCCTCTGGGGCTGGCCAGGGGGTGTGGGCTGCCAAGAGCTGAGGCGGCCTCAGAGGAAGCAAGCAAACTGGCGAGGGGCCCTTGCTGTTGGGAATGGACAGGCAAGTCCCAGGCCCCTGGGGGGCAGCGGGGGCAGCTCAGAGTCCAAGAGGAGGACTCCTAAGGAGAGGGGAGAGGAGAGGAGGCTGAGAGAGCACTGCGCAAGGGAGGCTGTTCGAGAAAGGGGGAGGGGAGGCAAGCTCGGCAAGCGAGGGGGGACCTAACTGGTCTCCTGAGCCCCATAGGGGTGCCGCAGAAAGAAGGGAGTTGGTCCAGGGAGCCATGGACCCAAAAGGGTTGAAAACCTCTGTACTTTTATTTCCTCCAGTAAATTATTTTGCTATTATAGCAAGGCCACTGGACCCAAGAAGCCAGTATAATATTCATCTCCTCTCTTTGTGTCTCAATCAAAGCTGAGTTTTCCCTTTTCTTGTCAGGGAGAGATCTGTCTCCACCTGGAGATTCGGAGGAAAGAGAGAGGGGAAATTCTGGCCTATCAAGCAGACCTGGACAAGGAAAGCAAAGACCTCCTTGTAAGTGTCGCTATTGTTACTAGTGAGGGAACAAGCACTTCAAGAAGCAAGTCGGGACTGAGGAGGGATGGAGAAATCTGCCCATTTCAACTTCTCCCCTTTTCTCCTTTTTCCATTTTGGTTTGTTATTTATTTATTATTCTGAAAATGAATCAGATGCTAGGGTGGCTACCTTCTCGTATCACTATTTTGATACATGCTTTACCCTCATAAATACATTTTTTTGTGAACATTACCTGGCTGGGTCAACCTTGGAAAATTCAGAGGTGTGAATTTCAGAAGATTGCTCTGTTTCGGTCTCCATATTTTTCCAAAAATTGCGAATTAGGTAAGTTCACCTTTGAATGCATCTAAGTGGAGTTTATTTCCCATTGTTGTTTATTATGTGAAAAGCAGTCAAGGAGAAGCCTGAGGATCTGTGAGCTGAGAGGGTGGAAACAGTTCAATTCAAATCATAATTCTCTTGCTGATGTTTTGAAGGCTGACCATCTTCCTCACTCAGACCTCCTCAGAAACGGAGAGGCTGATGACTGTGGAGAAGTTCAGACAACTGTGCCAGTTCCTGGAAGAAGAAGAAGAAAAGCGTCTGCTGAATCATGTGGAAGAGGTGGAGAAGGAGATTGCAGGGAGAAGGGATGAGCAGCTGGCCATACTCTGCAGGAAACTCTCCTCTCTTGAGAGGATCATCCAGGTGATGGAGGTGTTGGGATACTGCCAGGGAGACAAAGTCCATCATGGCCCCACAAGTCGTCTCTGGACGTCCATCGATCTCCCGTAGACACGCAGTATCAGCAATTAGCGACACGAGCTCCAGAAATAGCCTGCCACATTCCAGAGCCGATGCACGCTCTATCAGCAGATAATGCACAGCGAAAGATGCACGCAGGAGAGTATTATTTACAAGTTTATTCAGCGTTGGTCAGAACAAAGAAAAACATGACTGCCTGCTTCAGTGTCTCTGACACAGAGAGAGAGAAACGAAAGCAAAGACACAACAGAAACATCCTGTGAACAGGAAATACGCAGACTCTGTGACTCACAAAGCCTGCTCCCTTTTAAGGTGGAACGGAAATACCCTAACATCCTCCCCCTTTCCGTGTAACCTGTAGTACCTGTGGTTCAACCCAATTGCAACCTCTGTACATAAACCTTAAGTTGTTCTCTGTTAACAACCTTAGACAACAGATCAGCAGGAATTTCATTACCTGCCATGTAGGACACCTGAATAAGTCCTTTCTGAATACACTCTCTTGCACGATGTAACTTAATCTGCAAGTACTTGGTTCTTTGCTTGCAACTCTCTGAGTTCAAAAAAGCCAAACAGGATCTATTGTCTTGATACACTTGTATAGGACATTTCACAGAAACTCTGATGTCCTTAAACAGTTGCACCAACCATTCACAATCCATGAGTGAAAATGACAGAGCATTGAGTTCTGCTTCACAGGAACTTAGGCATACTGTCGTCTGCTTCTTGCACAGCCAGTCAAACAGACAGTGGTTGTACATGTAGCATACTGCAGAAGTGCTTGTACCATCCGTGGTGTCACTTCCAAAACTTGCATCTGCAAAGATTTCAAGACCTCCAGTCTTCTGACTGGTGAACCTCAGCCTGTAGTGCAAAGTCCCTTTCAAATAGTGGGCTATGCGCTTCAGAGCTTTCCAATCCTGAACAGTAGGATTGTTAGCATGTCTGCTAAGCAAGATAGTGCTTACAGCTATGTCAGGTCTTGAGCATCTAGCAATGAAATTCAACTTGCCTAGAATGCATCTGTACAGCGTAATGTCAGAAAACGATTCAGCAGTACTATCTACCTGGTAACCTGTCACCATCGGTGTGTCTGCTTGGTTTGCATCAACCAAATTCAACCTGGTTAATACATCAGCAATTTTCTGTGTTTGGTGTACCAGAAAATTACCTGCTTGGTCCCTCTCCACCTGCAGAGAAAGATAGTTGAATACCTCACCAAGATCCTTCATGTCAAAGTGCTCCTTCAGTTGAGCTAGGGTGCTTTGGTACAAAGCCTGATTCTTCCAAAACATCAGAAGATCATCAACAAAACATAAACAATACAGTTTGTTTTGCCCCTCCTCCTTGACAAACACACATGAATCAGCTTTGCCCTGGTGAAAACCTAGAGAAAGCAATGTCTCAGTGAGCTTTGTGTTCCAACACCTGGCACTCTGCTTGAGACCATATAAGTATTTCCGCAGTTTACAGACCATTCCCTTCTGTATCTGCATCCCGTCAGGTGGAAGCATATACAGCTCCTCCCCCAAAACCCCGTACAAAAAAACTGTATTAATGTCATGATGGGAAACATGCAGTTTCTCCTCTGCAGCAATCTTGAGCATCAGCCGAATGCTCTCATACTTGACGGTGGGTGAGTAGGTCTCATGGTAATCCTGTCCTGGTATCTGTGAAAAACCTCTGGCAACCAATCTGGCTTTGTGTCTGACAACCTTGCCATTCTGGTCTGTCTTGGCCTTGAAGACCCATTTGCTGCCAACCAGTCTCATTCCTGGGACTACCGGTACCAGTTCCCAAGTTTGGTTCCTGTTCAAGGAATCAACTTCAGCCTTTATGGCATTAAGCCAAGGCTCAGCATCTTTAGAGGTTAACTCCTGAACCTCTTTGAAGCTTGAAGGTTCCCACACCTTCTCTGAGCTACTAAGAACAGCAGTTGCTGTCTTAGCAAACTCATCAGCAAATCTCTTTGCAGGTTTGCCCTTCGTTGCTCTTTCAGATCTGCGTACTAGACGCAAGTCTTCTGGACTCATCTCCTCCTTCTTAGGAGAGAAGTGACCAATGGTGAACAGTGGTTCTTCCAGATCATTGTCAGACGCATCAGATGGTCTGATTGAGGCCTTTGCGCTCTTGTAGTCTGCTGTGTCATCACTGTCGCTGACATCAGCAGCAGCGCCGCCGAATGAAATGGAATCCGAAGTCTGATCATCATCATCATCCTCAGCTTCCTCTTCTGCTTTCTTCACATCACCTTCATCCCCCTCTGGGTAACTCTGGAAAATTCCCACATTTCCCCCCCTCTTAGGATTGTACTCAACACTCTATGAACTTAATGGACTTAGAGTCAGTCATCCCTACCCTGTATGCATCCTTTTCGTACCCCATGAACAAACCATGTGCCCCACGCTTCCCAAGCTTGTTGCTCTGTGGGGTGTGTACCCACATGTCAGAACCAAAGATTCTCATGTGCTTGACGCAAGGTTTCTTACCAAACATGTTCTCATAGGGGGTACAACCAATAGGTGATGACAGTCTGTGATTATAAGTGTAAACAAAAGTCGACAGAGCCTCCCCCCAATACTTATCAGGGAGATTGGCATCATGCAACAAGGTTTTTAGGCCTTGAAGCAACGTTTGAATTGCTCGCTCCGCAAGTCCATTCATCCATGGCGATCTAGGCGTTGACAAGTCATGCTGGATTCCCTTCTCAGCCAGGAAAGCTTCAAACTGCTGAGAAGTGAACTCCCCGCCCCGATCAGTAAAGAGACAGCCGATATGTTTACCGTGAACATTCTCCAACCAAGCACAGAATGCCTTGAACCTAGGAAACGCTTGCGATTTCTGCTCGAGCATAAACACATGAATGTACCTGGAAAAAGAATCAATCAGAACCATGAAGTACCTTGCTCCACCCAAAGAGGGCGCAAGTGGACCAACCAGGTCTGCGTGGACTAGCTGGTAGGGCTTGGAAGCCTGCCTGCTAGACTCCTTGCCCTTTTTTTTTTTTGCCTTCTCTTTTTTTTTATAAGATAATAATAATAATAATAATAATAATAATAATAATAATAATAATAAATAATTTTATTTATATCCCGCCCTCCCCAGCCAAAGCCAGGCTCAGGGCGGCTAACAACAAACAAATAATCAAACAATCAAATAATCCAACATTCTAAAACATTTCATTATAAAAATTAATTAAAATCAAATTAATGGCAACAGTTAAGCAAAGTTCTGTGCAGGTTGCCAGAGGAGGGAGTCAGGCTGGGCCCTGACCAAAGGCCTGGTGGAACAACTCTGTCTTGCAGGCCTTGCGGAAAGATGTCAGGTCCCGCAGGGCCCTAGTCTCTTGTGACAGAGCGTTCCACCAGATTGGAGCCGCAGCCGGGAAAGCCCTGGCTCTAGTTGAGGCCAGCCTAACCTCTCTGAGGCCTGGGACCTTCAGGATGTTTTTATTTGCAGACCGTAGGTTCCTCTGTGGGGCATACCAGGAGAGGCGGACCCGTAGGTATGAGGGTCCTAGGCCGTATAGGGCTTTAAAGGTTAAAACCAGCACCTTAAACCTGATCCTGTACTCCACCGGGAGCCAGTGCAGCTGGTATAGTACCGGATGAATGTGATCTCGCAGCGAAGACCCCATAAGGAGTCTCGCCGCGGCATTCTGCACCCGCTGGAGTTTCTGGGTCAGTCTCAAGGGCAGCCCCACGTAGAGCGAGTTACAATAATCCAGTCTGGAGGTGACCGTCGCGTGGATCACAGTGGCTAGGTCAGGGCGAGAGAGATAAGGGGCCAACTGCTTAGCTTGGCGGCGATGAAAAAATGCCGCCTTTGTTATAGCTGTAATCTGCGCCTCCATAGAGTGGGAGGTATCGAAGATTACACCCAAACTCTTAATGGACGGTGCTGGCACTAATTGCACCCCCGCAAGAGAGGGGAGTTGCCCCCCCCCATCCCATATCGTCCCGTCCCAGCCAGAGGACCTCTGTCTTCGAAGGATTTAGCTTCAACCGGCTTCCACGTAACCATCCAGCCACAGCTTCCAAACATCTGGTCAGTGTGTCTGGGGCCGAGTCAGGATGGCCATCCATCAACAGATAGAGTTGGGTGTCATCGGCATACTGATGGCAACCCAGCCCAAAACTCCGGACAAGCTGGGCGAGGGGGCGCATAAAGATGTTAAAAAGCATCGGGGAGAGTATCGCACCCTGAGGCACTCCACACACCAAGGAGTGGCGGGATGACAATTCCCCCCCAAGCGCCACCCTCTGTCCCCGACCGGAGAGAAACGAGCGTAGCCATTGAAGGACTGTGCCCTGGATCCACACGTCGGCAAGGCGGTGGTCCAGGAGTTCGTGATCAACCATGTCGAAGGCTGCTGACAGGTCTAGAAGAATCAGCAGCCCCGACCCGCCTCGATCCAGCTGCCTGCGGAGATCATCTGTTAGGGCGACCAGAGCCGTCTCGGTCCCATTACCAGCGCGGAAGCCAGACTGGAATGGATCCAGAGCCGATGTTTCATCCAGAAACCTACCAAGCTGTTCAGCAACCGCTCTCTCAATCACCTTACCCAGGAATGGAAGATTCGAAACCGGGCGGTAATTGGATAGATCTAAGGGATCTAATGATGTTTTCTTTAAGAGCGGGCGCACCACTGCCTCCTTCAATTCCCCTGGAAATATCCCGGTTTTTTTAAAAATATTACAATAAAAATTGAAAAAGAAAAAAAAAATACAAAGTAAAAATGATTAAAAACACTCAGCTTTTCCATTGCTTATTTTCCTTTAGCTTGTTTCCCGGACCTCCTCATACCTCCCTTTTTTGTATTCCTGTTCAGTTTTTTGGTTCAGCAAATCCTTACCCTCTTTATTTATCCTAATCTTCGGTCTTAAAATAGTAACGTTAGATTTTTACCTCTTAACAACCCCTTTTTCATATTCCCTTAAAGCATTACAGCTAGAAACCATTTAATTTCTATCCAACATCGTTCTTACATTCATTAATTTTACAATATTTCTGTAGATAATCTTTGAACTTCTTCCAATCTTCTTCCACCGACTCTTCTCCCTGGTCTCGGATTCTGCCACTCATTTCTGCCAGTTCCATATAGTCCATCAGCTTCATCTGCCATTCTTCCAGAGTGGGTAGATCTTGTGTCTTCCAATACTTTGCAATGAGTATTCTTGCTGCTGTTGTGGCATACATAAAAAAGGTTCTATCCTTCTTTGGCACCAATTGACCGACTATGCCCAGGAGAAAGGCTTCTGGTTTCTTCAAGAAGGTATATTTAAATACCTTTTTCAGTTCATTATATATCATTTCCCAGAAAGCCTTAATCCTTGGGCACGTCCACCAAAGGTGAAAGAATGTACCTTCAGTTTCCTTACATTTCCAACATTTGTTATCGGGCAAATGATAAATTTTTGCAAGCTTGACTGGGGTCATGTACCACCTGTAGATCATTTTCATAATATTCTCTCTTAGGGCATTACATGCCGTAAACTTCATACCTGTGGTCCATAACTGTTCCCAGTCAGCCAACATAATGTTATATCCAACATCTTGTGCCCATTTAATCATAGCAGATTTCACCGTTTCATCCTGAGTATTCCATTTCAACAGCAAGTTATACATCTTTGACAAAATCTTTGTTTTGGGTTCTAACAATTCTGTTTCTAATTTTGATTTTTCCACCTGGAAGCCGATTTTCTTGTCCAAACTGTATGCCTCCATTATCTGATAATAATGAAGCCAGTCTCGCACTTTGTTTTTTAATTTCTCAAAACTCTGCAATTTCAGTCTATCTCCATCTTGTTCCAAAATTTCCCAATATTTCGGCCATTTGGCCTCCATATTGAGCTTTTTCTGAGCTTTTGCTTCCATCGGTGACAGCCACCTTGGAGTGACTCCTTGCCTTTTGGAGCAACCTTCAACTTGTTCTCTGCACAAGATATACATTTCCTGTGAAACTTACAGGGTTTGATGTTCAAACCCTGAACCAATCCTGGCATCTTGGCCAGCACCTGCCAAGACATGTGACAAAATCTTCTGTGTGCTTCATGAATGCATCCTGCATGAAGAATTTTGTTAGTTTGTGCAACACAACAAGAATCAACATTAGACACAACAGCACCATTGTCATCATAAGTTATATAGAACAAGCCATCTATAAACTTTGCATGCAAAATGTCCTCTTTGCCTTTCCTGATGACACAGACGCTCCTCTTGAAGGAAATCTCAAAGCCACGCCCAGTCAGCTGTGGGACACTGAGCAAATTGTCTGCAGCACCTGGAACATAAAGTACATCTTTGATGGTTGTGTGCAGACTTGCCAGCCTCACAGTCCCTTCTCCTGCGATTCGCAATGTCTTTCCGTCAGCCAGGTGGATCTCACCATCTTGAGGTTTGAAGGAGATAAAGAGATGCCGGTCTTTTGCCAAATGGCGGGTGCATCCAGAATCTATAATAAATCTGGCCTTGGCCTTTGGAGCAGCTTTTGCAGCCAGCAAAACCTTGTTTTCCACCGGCGTGGGCTTTTGCTGCTTGCCCCCCCGCTCCTGGCCATCAAACTTGCCTTTAGCCTTTGGTGAAGCTGTGCCAGCAAACAAAACCTTGTTTTCCACTGGCGTGGGCTCTTCACCCCCCTTCTGCTTCGGGTCATCTGCAGGCATCGGTCTCTGTTTACCTCTGGCCTTCCGGCCTCTGCAAAGGAGATGACCTTGGTTCTCACGAGAAACAGAGCTCTCAGCTGCCGACTCCTTGGCTCCCCCTGGAGGCTGGAATGCTGCCTGGGATGACATCACAGTCAGCTCCCCCTGCAGCTTGCAACCGGTGCCCTCAGCATCCCTGCATTCACTCGCATTCTGGGAAACAGCCAGGACCTCCAATGCAGTCAAACTCTGGGCTGGGATGACTGGCAGATGGGCTACTTTCAAAGCATTCCACATCTTACGTGCAGTGGTGTTGCCAGCTAGCGTTTTAATTTCCTCCAGAGAGACGGACAAGACTATTATGTCTATGGCCTTTGAATCTTGGGCCCTCCATCTATCTGTCAGAGGAACTGGAGGGGCTTCAGACACAGTATGCCACACTCCAAACTGACGCAGCAAACTTTCACACCATTTTGCCCAGGTCTCATAATTGTGCCGATTTAACTTTGGGCACTCAGCAGCTTCAGAAGCTTGTAAAAACTCCATTCCAGCTCTTCACTTGAGCCGTGAGCCTTATTCACTTCAGAGGCTCCTTATCTCGGCAGCTCATAAATCACGAAGCCTCCTTGGCTCAACTTCCAGACCAATTAGTCGGCCGGAGTTCAAAGAGACTTTGCCGCGGCAACGAAAAGCCTCACTTTTCCACACATACCTCAGCAATCTGTCGCAGTCTTACTCTCCTGTAAGTGCCGTGAATCTGGCCCCGAAACCTGTTGTTGGGATACTGCCAGGGAGACAAAGTCCATCATGGCCCCACAAGTCGTCTCCGGATGTCCATCGATCTCCCGTAGACACACAGTATCAGCAATTAGCGACACGAGCTCCAGAAATAGCCTGCCACATTCCAGAGCCGATACACGCTCTATCAGCAGATAATGCACAGCGAAAGATGCACGCAGGAGAGTATTATTTACAAGTTTATTCAGCGTTGGTCAGAACAAAGAAAA
This sequence comes from Podarcis pityusensis, assembly GCF_964106645.2. Taxonomy (NCBI): domain Eukaryota; kingdom Metazoa; phylum Chordata; class Lepidosauria; order Squamata; family Lacertidae; genus Podarcis; species Podarcis pityusensis. The sequence goes on along the minus strand of NC_138045.1, from coordinate 31,878,095 downwards.
ACATGACTGCCTGCTTCAGTGTCTCTGACACAGAGAGAGAGAAACGAAAGCAAAGACACAACAGAAACATCCTGTGAACAGGAAATACGCAGACTCTGTGACTCACAAAGCCTGCTCCCTTTTAAGGTGGAACGGAAATATCCTAACAGGAGGAAAAGCGTCAGCAGCCAGCGGGTTAACTGCTGCAGGTAAGACAGTAGCAGGAGCAGCCCAAGGCTCCAGGAAAAGGCTGCCTCCTATTCTTTCTGTGCCCCTTTCATCTATGCAAGGAGTGTAGGGGCTCAGTTGACGGAGCCTCGAGTCAGGTTTGCAATGGACAGGAACACCCGAGACCTGGGATGCTGAACTCACCCGAATGCCGACTAGAGATTCTTCAGTCTTGATGGAACGGGAGGGGATTTTCTGCTCTTTGCTGATGATTTGCTTCCAAATGCCTTCCCGCTGGGCAATGATGCCTTCCTGCCCTGGGCTGGGCTTTGCCGACTGCCCAGTGGCGCTCCAGGTCCAGTAAAAACCCTGGAGCTGACACAGGGAGAAGGAGGAAAAGAGAAGGAGAAGGAAGAGAGAGAAAGAGGAAGGAGAAAAAAGGGGGGAGCCCCAACCTTACCGCGCTGCTGCCTCTGCTGCCGCTGAGGAAGAGAGGTAGGAGAGCAAGGACACGTGGCCGAGCCTAGGCCCGACCCGAGTCTACTCCACAGGAGATAGCGCTCCAAGAGATCAGAGGAGACCCAGAAGAGAAGATTTTACTTCTTAATTTTTTAAAAAAATGATTTTAAAAAAATAAACTTTTTTCTCTTTTTTATTTTTTAAAGAGTTTATTTATTTATTTTCACTGCAGAATCATAACAAAAATTACAAACATTGAATCCAAAATAATACTATACAAACAAACAAAATGGAACATACAAAAAAAAAAAAAACAGAAAAGAAAAAGAAAAAAAAGCAATGGAAACAAAACAAAACTAAACAAAAACGAAAAAACACACATCTACAGAAAAAAACCATATCATGTTGGGATACGGCCAGGGAGATAAAGTCCATCAAGGCCCCCAAGCCTTCTTCCGGACGATCCATCGACCTCCCGTAGGCACGCAGCGACATGAGTTTCTAGAAAATATCTTGCCACATTCCAGACTCATGCACGCTCTATCAGCAGATAAAGCACAGCCAAAAGTTGCACTCAGGAGAGCATTATTTACAAGTTTATTCAGCGTTGATCAGAACACAGAAAAACATGACTGACTGCTTTTAGTGTCTGCGACACACAGAGAAAACGAAAGCAACAGAAAACATAAACATCCTGTGAACAGGAAATACGCAGACTCTGACTCACAAAGCCTGCTCCCTTTTAAGGTGGAACGGAAATATCCTAACATATCATTACGTACATTTACACATATTGACTTCCTTCCATTGTTCTAAGACCTCAAAAAAATTACTCTTACTATATTGTTGTGTCTGGTTAGATTACTTCCATCTTTGTACTTTTTTTTTTTATATACACCATTTTTTTTTCTTTAACCCTGTAAAGCATCATTCATTACATACCAATATACTTACTCCAGAACAATGTTTTTTCATATACTCTTTAGCACAACCCCATTCTTTTAATAATTTCTGGTCCGATTGTCCCCTTATGAATGCTGTGAGTCTTGCCAGATTTATGTATTCACAAAATTTAATTTGCCAATCTTTCACTGATGGGATTTTCCTCCCTTTCCAGTTTTTTGCTATAAGCATCCTGGCAGCTGTTGTTGCATAAAGGAATACTTTCCTTTGATTTTTGGGGATATCATTTGTAATTAAACCTAAAAGGAATGCCTCCGGTTTTTTACTGAAAGATATTTTAAACATCTTTTTGAGTTCTTCGTAAATTTCGTTCCAGAGTTGTTTAATAGGTCGGCATTCCCACCACATGTGAAACATTGTTCCTATTTCTTTTTTACATCTCCAACAGGTATTCGATTTTAATTTGTAAATTTTAGCCAATTTTACCGGAGTTAAGTACCATTGGTACACCATTTTCATAAAATTTTCTCTTATTATATAACATGCCGTGAACTTAATATCATATTTCCATAATTTCTCCCATTGTTCCAGCCGAATCACATATCCTATATCACGTGCCCATTTAATCATAACTTCTTTTACTTCTTCATCCTTTAATTCCCATTCTAATAATAAATTATACATTTTGGATATATTCTTTTTTGAGTTTTGTAATAATACTTTTTGTAATTTTGATTCCTCTTTTTCAAATCCTATTATTTTATCCTGATTAAATATTTGTGCAATTTGGTGGTATTGTAACCATGTATTGGGTCACCTCTTCATATGGTCTTAATTTTAATTGGCCCTGTTCTTCCTTTAGGAGCTGCTGGTATGTCGCCATTCTTCCTATAGTATTTTTCTTTTTAACCGATATTACTTCTAACGGTGAGACCCACCATGGGGTTTTCGGTTCTAACAACCTTCTATATCTCGCCCAGACCTTGTATAATGCATTTCTAATTACGTGGTTTAGAAATGCTTTATGTACTGCCACTTTGTTATAAATTAGATAGGCATGCCAACCATATCTGTTGTTCCATCCCTCCAAGTCCAAAATGTCACTGTTATCCAATTTGATCCAATCCTTGATCCAAGTAAAGCATGCCGCATCGTGATATAGTCTCAGGTCTGGGAGTCCGAAACCTCCCCGCTCTTTTATGTCGGTTAATAATTTATGTTTCATCCGTGGCTTTTTGCCTTGCCATATAAACTTTGTTAGGTCCGTTTTCCATTTTTTAAAACAATCATCTTTACCTATTATGGGAATCATTTGAAAAAGGAACAAGAGTTTTGGTAAAATATTCATTTTAATAGCCGAAATTCTACCCCAGAGTGTTAAATTCAATCTTGTCCAAGTTTCCATTTCTCTTTTTGTTTCTTCCCAATTTTTTTTTATAATTATCTTCAAACAAATTTATATTTTTCATTGTTATTTGTATTCCTAAATATTTCACTTTTTTTACAATTTGTAATCCAAATTTTTCTACCAGTTCCTTTTTCTCTTGATCTCCCATGTTTTTTACCATTAGTTTCATATTTTCTTTATTCAAAGCAAAACCTGAGACCCTTCCAAAGTTTCCCATTTTTTCTAGAGCCTTTGCTATGCTTTCCTTTGGGTTTTCCACCATTAAGACTAAATCATCTGCAAATGCTCTTATTTTGTATATTTTCTCTCCTAGGGATATTCCATTTATTTCTTGATCCAGTCTGATTTCTTGATTTAATATTTCCAAAACCAAAATAAATAATAATGGTGAAAGTGGGCACCCTTATCTGGTGCCCTTCTGTATTTTAAAATAATCAGTCGTGTCATTATTTATTATTATATTTGCTTCTTGTTGTTCATAAATTGCTTTTAGCCCTCTTGCAATTTGGTCTCCCATGTCCATCTGGTCTAATAATATTTTTAGAAATTTCCATGATACTTTGTCAAACGCCTTTTCCGCGTCCACAAAAACAAAGGCTACCTTCTTACTCGGTTTCATGTCTAAATACTCGATCATATCAATCCCTGTTCTTATATTATCACTCATTTTCCTGCCCGGCAAGAACCCTGCCTGCTCTTTATTTATGCAATCCTGCAAAACTGTCTTTAATCTTATTGCCAATATTTGTGCATAGATCTTGTAATCATTATTTAGTAATGATATTGGTCTATAATTGGTTATAAACTCTTTATTTCGTCCTTGTTTTGGGATTACTACTATGTGAACCTGTTCCCAGGTGTTGGGAATCTTCCCGTCTTCTAGTATTCTATTTAAGAGTGTCTTCATAGGTGATAATAATGGTTCCTCTAATTTTTTGTAATGTATTGCGGTAAGACCATCTGGACCTGGGGATTTTCCCAGTTTCATCTTAATTATCGCTTGATGAAGCTCTGTCGTGGTTATTGGGGAGTTTAGATCTTGAATCTTTTCTTTCTTAATTTTAGGTATATCCTTTCCACATAAATACTCTTTTATTTCATCCTCTGTCTCATTTCCTGCTTTATATAGCTTATTATAATATTTTATAAAGCACTTTTTAACTTCTTCAGGATTATCTAAAGTTCTCCCTTCTTCCACTATTTTATCAATCAGTTTTTCCTTTTGTCTTTTTTTCAATTGCCAGGCTAGCGTCTTTCCGGGTTTATTTGCAAATTCGAACGACCTTTGTTTCATCCATTTAATATTGTCCTCAATTTCACTATTTAATATTGCTGAAGCCTGGGTTTGTAATATTTTTAGTTTTTGGTTTATTAATTCATTTTTTGGTTGTTTTGTTAATAATTTTTCATTTCTTCCTATTTCTTTCCTTATTTGTTCTAGTTTTTGCTCTCTGTTTCTTTTCCTTATTGCACTTTGTTGTATGTAAAAGCCTCTTATGAAAGCTTTACTTGCATCCCATATTGTCCTGATGTCTGTATCCTGTTCTTTATTTAATTCAAAAAATTCTTTCATTAGTTCTTGCGCTTTTTTCACAATCTTTTCGTCATTTAATATTCTTTCATTAAGCCTCCATCTTTTATTAGTTTTCTTGTATTCCTTTAATTCTAATGTGACTGGGTTGTGATCTGTAATAATTTTGGTCTGTATTTCTGCTTTTTTAATTTTAGTTGTTAAGTTATTTGATACCCATATGCTGTCAATTCTGCCGGCTAATTTTTTTACTTCCGAGAAATGTGTATACTGTCTTTCTCCTGGGTTTTTATATCTCCATGTGTCAATCAAATTTAAGTTTTCTACCATCTGAAAGAAGGTATCTGGGAGTCTGCCTTTTTTTTATTTTCTTTCTCTCTCTGTCCTATCTAATTCTATTGATGTGACACCATTTAGGTCTCCCATCAGAATAATTTCCTCTTCTATAAATTCCAGTAAATTAGCTTCTACTTTCCTGAAGAATTCTGTTTTGTTACCATTCGGTGGATAAACTCCTACTATAATTAAATGTTCTTTACCTTTTGTTATTTTTACCCTTTTTTTGGGGGGGGGGAGAGAAAAAAAAGTTTATTTATTTTTAAAAATAATAATAATAATAAAAATTTCTCTTCCCACCCCCCCCCAAAAAAAGTGTCCCTGGATTCTTTGAAAAAAATCTGGTAACCTTACCTTAAATCCTAACCTTCTAATTCCAAGTGTCTTCTTTCTCAATATCACCCATTTTGTTAACCGCACCAAGCAACAAGCTGTAAAATACAAGTTTAAAACACAAGCTTTCCTTTGCATCTCACAGAACTTTAAATGTATTTCGTGGTTTTTTTCACCTGTCCTACAAACTTCCACCAGCGCCATGCGCTTCTCCTTCTGCAAGCAGCGCCACCCGAATTCGCACCTGGGATGAGCCGCTTGTCACACTAAACTAAGCCGTCTGAGAAAGGCTGGGGCGGGTGGCAAGTGGGAGGGGGAAGTCGTGCGCTTCTGTCCCGTGAGAAAAGAGCTGAACCTCCCAGGAGGCAGCCTGCTTGCAGACAAGGGGCAGGGACAGAAGGCAGAGATAGCACCTGGCCTTGGGGTGCCCGCCCTCCGACACCTCTGCCCGTGCACTTTGCTGCGTGGCTTTTGCCTGAAAGGGTCCTGGGTGCTCGTCATTAAGGTGGCTGCTAATTGTGTTGATGGCGCTGGGCTGTCTCTCCAGTTGCGCTTCCTTGGTTCAGAGGTGGAATATAGCAGCTGGGCTGGGCTGCCTCAAAGCCCATCAAGACCACAGGCTGCCAGCATGACTCATCCCGGCTTTCTCATCTGAGGGAAAAGGGTGCGTGATCTTAAACGCTGGCCTTGGCAACTTGATTGAGCTACCTTGGGCCAGAGGGTTATTCTGAAGATACACTCAGGAAAACACCCGAGGCCATGGACATGGGGAGGGAGACCAGGCTGGAAGGAGCGAAGAGGGGGCATGAAGAAGAAGAACGAGGAGAATGGGGTCTGGAAAGAGGGGTGGGGAGCGATCCCACCCCCAGCCACTCAAGGATGGGAAGTGCGTCCCAGGGGAAGCAGGATTCAGGCGGAGGAGGACGACGGGTTGGGTGGGGGTTGCCAGGAGCAGCATGATGTCCCTCGAACCCCCGGGTTCCACTCTCCAGGCAAGCGCCCAACGTAGCCAGCTGGCAAGGGCTCTTTCTTACTACAGCCTTGGTGTGCAGATCTTGGGTTCAGCCTGTGGAAATGTTCAGGGATGCAGGAGAGGATATATTGTCTGATTATATCCTTTTCCAACTTGTGTTAACAAGTTCACAATTTAGCAGAGTAACATTCCCCTTTTTAAACTTGCAGCGGATGCGTTTGCTCAGGCTCGCTAAAGCCTCTATAATAACTGTTCTGGTATTTTCCCCTTATTCCCTCATAAAAGATAAGACACGACACAGTCTTCTATAAAAGTATAAAAAGTTTTACTCACATATCATTCTGTTCACAATAGGATCCCAGAAGGCAGACTTAGCTTAGAAAAGTAACATACACTTGGAAACTATTCCATAAGGAGACAGTCCCTTTGTCATCTCTTGGCTGGAAGCCAAGAGAGCATCTTTGGCTAAGCAGATGTTGCTTCTTCGATGCATGTAGTCAAAAAGAGAGAGATGGACTTCCAGAGGCGGCACCATCGGCAATGGCGGATTCCCTCTAGTTCTGAGGGAGTAGCTCCGCGGAAATCGGGTCTTGCCGCTACGGCGAAGCGGGGACCCCTTTGAAATCACAGGCGGGTAAAGCCTGTGACCGTGGGACTCGGCAGGCACCTTTAGCGCCCCCCCCAATCTGCGAGGGAACCATGTAAGGGGCTCCGGAGCAAAACGGGGAGTCTGGCGCGGTGCTGAGAGTCAACTGCTTCTTCCGTGGAGTGAAGCCGCACAGCTGTTGCCGGAGAGCACTGACCTTTTTCCTGTGACAATTCGGCTACTAAACAATTACCCGTGAGTAGGTCAAGTTTAAAGATCGGGGAATTTAAGGGAAAAAAGGATTAATTTGGCACTGAAGCGGGAAGGCGTAAACAGGAAGTCCGCCTTCCGTTTTCTGTATACAGATCAAAGCAAAGACTGTCTAAGCTAAGACCTGGAGAGTTGCATTAAAAGGACTTAAATCCTAATGTCAAATCAAAAGAACTCCCTCCCTCAACTGCAGGAGAGGGGAGGGAAGAGGGGAAAGTATTTTTTGCCTGTAAAAAAAAAAAAAAGGAAAAAAAGGAGAGAAAAGGGAATAAAGACCACTATTTAATCCTTGGGAACGGACTGCCAGGATCAATAGAATTGCTGTATTGAGAGTCGCACTGTTTATGGACAATGTAACTTTTTGACAGTTAACTCTGCAAGTGAGATACTTTTATTCTGAAGGGCTTCTTTGGACTTGAAACTGTTGCTTATTTTGTTGAAGGGGGACTTTGGAAAGTTGGAAAAGAAACTTTATTGTAATACCATTGACTGTTACTGTGTCCCCCTAGTGGAACACTGAAATTGCTACAACTAGCTGGGGAATTTTCCACTTCTAACTGGCCAGGGAAATTTCCACTGCAAAACAAGCTTTGGCCGTGGGACTGACCTTGATCCTCAGATAAAGTGTTATGGCAAACTTGGCTCAGGAAAAAACAACAAGATCGGGCAAGGTTAGACTGCAGCAGACCAGTGCAGTATTGCAGCAACGCAGAGCATCTGCATCCGGCCCTTCTGCACCACAAGGGGAAGATCCTGCACAAGCTGGGTCAAAAGGAATGGCATCTGAAGAGGGATTTACTTCAGTATTAAGTAAAATCTATGAAACCTTGGAAAAATTAAGCAAACAAGTTACTGAAGCAACAACTAAAATTGACCAAAATACCACTAGCATTAATAACTTGGGGCAGAAGGTGAACTCAAACACAGAATCTATTGAAAAACTGCTGCAAGAATCTACTTCGAATCGAAAGACAGCTGAGGAAGCAAAGGAAAAAGCATCGGCTGTAGAGGAAAAGATAACACCGATATGTAAGCAGCTTGAGGACCACCGGTCGCTTTTGTCTATGATTGAACTGAAGGAGAAACAGACTAATTTGAGGATCAGGGCGGTACCTGAACTTGAAAAAGACAGCCTAAGTGATTTTCTTACACAGGAATTTGCAGACTTCTGGAACTTGGAAGATAAGCAAGACTTCAAGATAGTAAGTGCTTTTAGACTTGGAAGAGGAGGGAGAAAGAACAGGGTGAGAGACTGATTGATTACCCTCCGAACAAAAGAAGAGAGAGATAAAATATTGAATCTGCATTTCCAGCAGACTTTGGAGATACAAGAATCAAGAGTGGAGATTTTTAAGGACATTCCGAAATATTTATTGGATCTTAGGGCTAACTACGGAGAGTTGGTGGCCCTGCTGAGAGGAAACAGAATTGTTTTCAGGTGGGAGTTTCCCCAAGGCCTTTCTTTTACCTTTAAAGGGAAAAAAATCAAAATAAGATCAGTGGAAGATAAAGAAAAAATTTTGAGAGAACACGGAGAAAACCTACAAAAGGAAGCTGAAGAAGAAGAGCCAAGAGTACTAAAACCAGGAATACTAGACTTAGTCTCACTACCTTTGGGATTGGACAAACTAGAGAAAGTGACACCACCGACAGAACAAGAACAATTACTTGGCGCAGTTGGAGGAGAAGCAAAATAACGACATCATGTCTCTGCAACTATTAAGCTGGAACATTCACGGTTTTAATTCCCGGAGAAAAGGAAAAAAGTTTTTCATTTGTTGAAAAAAGGAACAATTGGACTTGATTTGTTTACAGGAAACTCACGTGATAAGGCTACACAGGAAAGTATTGATTAACAAAAGATTGGGCCAAGAGTTTATTTCATCGGATAAGGTTAAAAAGAGAGGAGTTGTAATTTATGCTAAAGAGAGCCTATCACCGAAATTCATTTTTAAAGATGACCAAGGAAGATTTGTGGCAATTGAAATTCAAATTCAAGGAGAGAAATTCTTGATAGTAGGAGTTTATGCACCAAACGAGGGGAAATCTGAATTTTTTAAGAAGTTGCATGAGACATTGTTGGACTACATGGAGTATAACATCATTATGATGGGAGACATGAATGGAGTGGTGTCCACAAATATGGATAAGTCACAAAGACAGGTAGTCACGAAAGACGGCAGACTGCCAAAAACCTTTTTTGACATGACTGACAACATGGACTTGATTGACATTTGGAGAACTAAGAACCCCCTGGGTAGAGAGGGAACTTTCTTCTCTGAAGCCAAAATGACATGGACAAGAATTGACCAAATTTGGATAACTAGAGGATTGGCTCCTAAAATTCGAAAAGCGGAAATTTGTCCTAAAACTTGCTCCGACCATAATGCTGTGAGAATGGAGATGAAATTAACACCAATTGGTTCCTTTAGATGGAGGATGAATGACACCTTGTTTAGAGATGTAGAGGTTACCAAGAAGGCCCAAAAAATCTTGAGAGACTATTTTGAGATAAATTTGAATACCACGGTTGAAAAAAGAGTAATCTGGGACGCAAGCAAAGCGGTCATGAGTGGGTTTCTGATTCAACAGAATGCAATAAAGAAGAGAACTCAAAATGAGAAAAAAGATAAAATTCTGGAGAAAATAAAAGAAGGAGAGAAGAAATTAAGAGCGAAACCAAAGTCGCAAGAGATTCTGAGAGAAATAAAGTTATATCAAGCACAATATATGAAAATGATAAATCAGGAAATAGAATGGAAAATTAAACAGATGAGACAAAAGACATTTGAATCGGCTAATAAATGTGGGAAACTGCTAGCCTGGCAGATGAAAAAAAGACAAAAATTAAACACCATCACAAATTTGGAAGTGGAAGGAAAGAATATACAGAATCCATTGGAGATTAGAAAGTGTTTCCAGAGATATTTTAAACAACTATATACACAAGGGCTACAGAAAGAGACTGATATAGACCAATTTTTAAGAACAAATGGATTACAAAAAAATTCTCAAGAAAATAAGTTAATGCTGAACTATAAAATAACGGAACAGGAGATAGAAGGTGCCATCCAGAATATGCAGTTGGGCAAATCTCCAGGGCCGGCCGGTTTAACCTCAAAATACTATAGATCTTTGAAAGATTGGTTAATTCAACCACTAAAGGAGGTTTGCAATGAAATTTTGGAGGGGAAAAAAGCGCCAGAGTTGTGGAAGGAAGCTTACATTACACTTATACCGAAAACTGAATTTGAAAAAACCCAACTTAAGAATTACCGCCCCATATCCCTGCTTAATGTGGATTACAAAATTTTTGCAGATATCTTGGCTAAAAGATTGAAAAAAGTTTTAGTTGAGGAGATACATAAAGACCAAGCTGGCTTTCTCCCGGGCAGACACTTGTCTGACAACATGAGAAATATAATTAACATTTTAGAGAAGCTGCAAGTGAACATTAATACTAAAGCAGTTTTGATATTTGTTGATGCGGAGAAAGCCTTTGATAATATTTCTTGGAGTTTTATGAAGAAAAATCTTCAGGGGATGGGGGTTGGTCAAGGTTTTGAAAATGGTAGAGGTGCAATTTATTCAGAACAAAAGGCCAAATTGATTGTTAACAACGTGGTGACAGACGAATTTAAGATGGAGAAAGGGACACGACAAGGCTGCCCAATTTCCCCTTTGCTTTTTATTTCAGTCCTGGAGGTTTTGCTAAATATGATTAGAAGGGACCATTTGATTAAAGGTATACAGGTCGGAGCTAAACAGTACAAACTTAAAGCTTTTGCAGATGATTTAGTATTGACATTACAGGAGCCAGAATCTAGTACTAAAAGAGTATTAGAACTGATTGAGGAATTTGGTCAAGTGGCAGGATTTAAGTTGAACAAGTTAAAGACTAAGGTTCTTGAGAAAAATTTAACACCGTTTGAGAAAGAGAGGTTTCAGAAGGAGACGGGTTTAACACTAGTTAAGAAAGTAAAATACCTGGGGGTTAACATGACTGCTAAGAACTTGAATTTATTTAAAGATAACTATGAGAAATGCTGGTCAGAAGTGAAAAAGGATCTTGAAATATGGTCAAACTTGAAGCTTTCCTTGTTTGGTCGAATTGCTGTGATAAAAATGAATGTATTGCCTAGAATGTTATTTTTGTTTCAATCATTGCAAATTTTGGACAAAATGGACTGTTTCAAGAAGTGGCAGAGAGACATTTCTAGATTTGTCTGGCAGGGCAAGAAGCCCAAAATAAAATTTAAAATATTAACTGATGCAAAGGACAGAGGTGGATTTGCCCTGCCAGACCTAAAACTCTATTATGAATCAGCTGCTTTTTGTTGGCTGAGAGAATGGCTGCTTCTTGAGAACACAGACATTTTGGATTTAGAAGGTTTTAATAACGTTTTTGGGTGGCATGCATATTTGTGGTATGACAAGGTTAAAGCACATAAAGCATTTAAAAACCATATTGTCAGAAGAGCATTGTTTAATGTCTGGACAAGATATAAAGACTTACTTGAAAATAAAACCCCAAGGTGGCTATCACCGATGGAGGCGAAGGCTCAGAAAAAACTCAATATGGAGGCCAAATGGCCAAAATATTGGGAGATTTTGGAACAGGAGGGTGACAAACTGAAATTGCAGAGTTTCGAGAAATTAAAAGACAGAGTGCGATATTGGCTTCATTATTATCAAATAAGGGAGGCCTACAATTTGGACAAAAAAATTGGTTTCCAGGTGGAAAAATCAAAACTGGAAACAGAACTGTTAGATCCCAAAACTAAGATATTATCAAGAATGTATAACTTGCTGTTGAAATGGAATACTCAGGATGAAACGGTTAAATCTGCTATGATTAAATGGGCTCAAGATGTTGGACATAATATAATGTTTGCTGACTGGGAACAGTTGTGGACCACAGGTATGAAATTCACGGCATGTAATGCCTTAAGAGAGAATATTATGAAAATGATATACAGGTGGTACATGACACCAGTCAAGCTTGCAAAAGTATATCATTTGCCCGATAATAAGTGTTGGAAATGTAAAGAAAATGAAGGTACATTCTTTCACCTTTGGTGGACGTGCCCAAGGATTAAGGCCTTCTGGGAGATGATCTATAATGAATTGAAAAAGGTATTTAAGTATACCTTCTTGAAGAAACCGGAGGCCTTCCTCCTGGGCATGGCCGGCCAATTGGTGTTAAAGAAGGATAGAACTTTCTTTATGTACGCTACAACAGCAGCAAGAATACTCATCGCAAAGTATTGGAAGACACAAGATCTACCCACCTTGGAATAATGGCAGATGAAAGTGATAGACTACATGGAACTGGCGGAAATGTCTGGCAGAATCCGAGACCAGGAAGAAGAGTTGGTGGAAGAAGATTGGAAGAAATTTAAAGACTATTTGCAGAAATATTGTAAAATTAATGAATGTTAAAATGATGTTGGATTGAAATGAAACGGCTTTAGCAACAAGGTTAAAAAGAATATGTAAAAATGGATTGATAACTAGATGAAAATACGAAGTTATAATATGTTAAGATATAGAATTAAGATAAAAACAAAGAGGGAAGGGATTTGCTGAATTAACCATGTGAACTGGAATACAAAAAAGGGAGGTGTGAGGAGGTCAGGAAACAAGTAAATGAAATATAAGACATGAAAATATTGATTTGTTTTTAATTGTTTTTTACTTTTCATGTATTTTGTCTTTGTATCTTTGTATCTTTTTTATTTTTATTTTTTATTTTTTAATTCTGTAACTCTTTACTGTCTGTAAAATTTCAATAAATATCATTTAAAAAAAAACAAAAAGAGAGAGGTGGCTGCCCTGCCCTGTGCTTTTGTCGTTACCTGCAGAGGTGAGGCCACACCCACCTCTAGTCACATGCAGAGCAAGTCTGTCCCAGCCCAGAAGGAAACAGGAAGTTTACCTGCTGGCTGGACAAACATTCCTCCCCATGTGTAAACATGTTCACTCTAGGAATGTTGTACTTGACTGCTCTTGTGTTTCACATCCCACATACCCCTTCTCAGGCAATACAACATGCACAAAACGTAAATAATTTTATTCAACCACCCAGAGTCCCAGCTTGACAAGTAGGTTCTGGAAACTCTCTCTGGCAGGGGCTTTGTCAGGATGTCAGCAGTCATCTCTTCGGTGCTGCAGTAAGACAGTTCCACAAGTCCACCCTGGATCATCTTGGGTATATAATGGTACTTCACCCCAATATGTTTTGTTCTCACTTGGAACTTCTCACTCTGCATCAGCTTTAGGCAACTCTGATTGTCCTCTAGCAAGCTGACAGGTCCCTTTCTCATCAACCCAAAGTCCTTGATGAGTTGATCAAGTTAGGCAACCTCTCTGCACGCTTCTGTTGCTGCAACGTATTCTGATTCCGTGGAAGACAATGCTACACAGCTCTGTTTATAACTACCCCACGCAACAGGTCCACCCCCAAACATAAAAACATGACCACTTGTTGATTTATAGTCAGTATTGTCCCCAGCCCAATCCGCACCAGTATACCCAACCAACTTAGGATTTCTGACAGCTGGTAACTTTAATTTACAATTCATAGTGCCCTTCAAATACCGCACCACCCTTTTTACACCTGCCCAATCATGCTCAGTGGGAGAATTCACACCTTTCTGCTAAGAATCCCCACAGCATTTGCTAAGTCGGGTCTACATATGGTAACTAAATACAAAAGTTTACTAATCACCGACCTGTATTCACTGTTGTCTGGCAACTGCTTTGAATCCTACTGATTCTTCAAGAAGTCAGTAGCCATGGGTGTAGCAACCGGGTGTGCGTCTTGCATCTGCATGCATACAATTAGTTTGTGCATCTTTTGCCTCTGACTGAGAAGAAATGAGCCATCCACTTCTCTTTCCACTTGGATCCCGAGGTAGTACTGGACATCTAGCTCCTTGACCTCCACCTCTTTGCTAAGGTGTTTTACTATCTGTGCATAGTCTTTTTCACTTGCTGTGGCAATAATCAGGTCATCAACAAATGCTAGAATATATGAGAATTGTCCATTATTTGATTTACTGTACAAGCACTTGTCAGCATTGCATTGCTTGTATCCAAGCTGCGTCAGCATTTTATGCAACTTTTGGTTCCAGGCTCTAGCAGCCTGCTTAAGTCCGTAAAGTCCCCTTTGCAGCTTGCACACTAAATATGCCTCATGTGGTTTTACAAAACCTTTGGGCTGTTTCATATAAATTTCCTCTGAAATCTGTCCGTGAAGAAAAGTAGTAGCAATTTCAATGTGTTTCACCCTCATTTGCTTGGAGGCTGCAATGCTCAAAAGCATTCTTATGCTGCTGTACCTCACGGTTGGTGCAAAAACCTCATCGTAGTCTTCACCAAAATGTTGTGAAAATCCCTGTGCTACAAGTCTAGCTTTGTAGCGTTGCACTTCTTCTGACCCCTTCTTAACCTTAAAAGCCCATTTACTGCCAATGGCCTTCTTACCGGGAGGCAGCTCAGTGAGTGTCCTGGTCTTGTTTTGATGCAGTGCATCCATCTCCTCCTGCGTGGCCTTCCTCCAGAGACTGGCTTCAGCAGCTGGCATCTCCTGTATCTCTTCCCATGTGGAAGGTTCCTGTGGAAGTGCTGACCCTGCAAAGTAGGACAGCCGTAATGGTGGGACACCTTTGTTGGTTCTGGATGAGCGTCTGACCTCTGGTTCTGCGACCACATCAGCTTCCTCATCCTCCTCCAATGCTGGCATGTCCTCATCCAAGTCCTCCTCTTCATCTCTGGTGCCACCAGGGGTCTGGTCCTCTGCGTCTTCTGGTGCGTCACCTATAACACTGGAAGGCAGATTAGTACTTTGTGGTGTTTCAAAAGTGAAGTATACAAATTCTTGAGTCCTTTCTGACTTGTTGGAAAAATCCACAACACTATTCTTGGTGTCAGCTTTGCCATGTTCATCAAAATAAACTGCATGGTGCACATTTGTCTTACCAGTTTGTAAGTCCATGATTCTGTATCCTTTGCCTCCAGAAGCGTACCCCACAAGGATACCTGCTTGTGCCTTGGAGTCAAGCTTGTGCCTGTGTTCTTTGGGGACGTGGTAGTAACACAGACTCCCAAACACACGTATGTGCCACAAATTGGGAACTTTCCCATGCCAAAGTTCAAATGGTGTGCGCTCTGCTCCTTTGGTTGGCAATCTGCTCTGCAAATAAATTGCTGTGTTTGCTGCATCTGCCCACAGCTTTTGTGGCAAGGATGCATCTCTTAGCATGCATCTTGTCATATCCAAAATGGATTTAAACTTTCTCTCTGCTATGGTGTTCTGCTGTGGTGTGTAGGGAATTGTGGTTAGGTGTGCAATTCCTTCCTTGGCCAGGAGAGCCTGCATTTCACTTGAGCAGTACTCACCTCCATTGTCGCTCATTAACACAGCTGGAGCTCTTTGGAACTTGTTCTTGACCATGGAAATGTAGTCCTGGAACATGTCCACTGTCTCACTCTTTTCTTTGATGAAATATGCAACACAGTACTTTGAAAAATCATCAACAAATATTAGTGTGTATGTATTATTTCCCAGTGATGGAGCATTCATTGGTCCACATAAGTCAGTGTGTACAATGTCAAGCACTTTGGTGCTTCTGTGTTCTGTACAACGTGGAAATGATGGTTTTACAGCCTTTTCAGTAATACAGCTTATACACTTTACTGGAGCTCTGTTGCTCTCTGTTACCTGCAAACCTCTTACAAGATCTCTTCTCTGTAGATCCAGAATAACGCTGGTGTCTATGTGTCCAAGCCTTCTGTGCCATAGGTCCAGGTCTGCCTCATCCTTCTGGCTGGAATGTGCTACTTTTGCAGACTGGTTCTCTGGAAGATCAATCTCTTTTTTTAAAATAATAATAATAATTTTTATTCATTTTTGAACATCAATTTATACAATATTAAACATCCAATCTACATAATCCCTTTTTCCCAGAACTTCCCTCAGCTTGTCTGTAAATTTTCCGTATTTATATCTTCATCACACATTTCTCATTATTGTATTGCTTTCAAACACCCTTAATTATATCTTATTTTTAAACAATATTTCTAACATTAATTTCACAGAGCTTCTTGAAAACCAACAAATGTTAATTGTTCATCACAAACATCTTTGATATACTCTGTAAATTTCTTCCAGTCCTCGGACAATCTCTGGTCACGTTGGTTCCTAATTCTCCCCATCAGTTTATCCATTTCTGCGTATTCCATCATTTTCATCCTCCATTCTTCTTTCGTGGGCATTTCTTCCTGTTTCCATTTCTGTGCCATCAAAAGTCTGGCTGCTGTTACTGCATACAAAACTAATTTCATATCTTTCTTACAAATTTCATCTCCCAGTATTCCCAGTAAAAACGCTTCTGGTTTTTTAACAAAAGTATATTTCAACATTTTCTTTAACTCATTATAAATCATCTCCCAGAAGCCTTTTACCTTCTTACATTCCCACCATATATGGTAAAATGTTCCTTCTGTCTCCTGACACTTCCAACATTTATTGCAAACTTTATACATTTTACCCAATTTTACTGGTGTTATATACCATCTATATCACATTTTCATAACATTTTCTTTAATCGTAGTACATGCTGTAAATTTTAACCCATCCTTCCATAATTTAGTCCACTTCTCAAATTCAATATTATATCCGAAATCTTTGGCCCAACTAATCATAACCGATTTAACCTCTTCATCTATTGTATTCCATTCCAACAATATTTTATACATTTTAGATAAAATTTTCACTTCACTATTCAAAATTTCTTTTTGAAATCTAGATTCTTCTTCAAAGTAACCCCTCTCTGAAAACTCTTTTTTAAACATTTCGTTTACTTGAAAATAATGCAGCCAATCATTCACATATTCCTTTACTTCTTCATATGGTTTCAATTTCCACTTGTTTCCGTCTTTTTTTAATAATTTCTCATATGTTATCCATCTTCCAGTAATATTAATCTTTTTAACACTCATAACCTCTAATGGTGATAGCCAGTGTGGAGTCTTTGGCTCCAATAAATTTTTATACCTGCTCCAAACTCCAATCAAAGATCCTCTGAAGATGTGGTTTTCAAACCCTTTATGTATTCTTTTTTTATCATACCATAAATACGCGTGCCAACCAAACCTATTATCATAACCTTCCAAGTCTAACAATTCATTATTTTCTAACTTCATCCATTCTTTTAACCAGCAAAGACAAGACGCTTCATAATATAATCTCAGGTCTGGCAGGGCGAAACCTCCTCTTTCTCTTGCATCAGTTAATAACTTAAATTTAATTCTCGGTTTCTTGCCCTGCCAGATATATCTTGATATTATTCTTTGCCATTCTTTAAATATTGTCACTCCTTTTATTATTGGAATTGTTTGAAATAAAAATAGCATTTTCGGTAGCACATTCATCTTTATCGTTGCAATCCTTCCCCAAAATGATAATTTCATTCTTCCCCACACCTCCATATCTTTTTTAACCTTATTCCATATTGGTATATAATTATCATGAAATAAATCAATACCTCTGGTAGATAATGTAATCCCTAAATATTTAACTTTCTTCACCATTTCTATCCCTGATTGTTGCTGTAATCTTTCAGTTACATCTTGTTCAGTATTTTTCGTAATTATTTTGGTTTTCTTTCTGTTTAATTTAAAGCCAGCCACATCTCCAAATTGTTCTACCTCTTCCAACACTTCTTCTACACTCTTCGTAGGATCCTCAATTGTAATAACTAAGTTATCCGCAAAAGCTTTAACTTTGTACTGATTTTGTCCTACTGACACTCCTTTAATGTTCACATTATTCCTTATAGATCTTAAGAAGACCTCCAGTACCGAAATGAATAACAGCGGCGACAGTGGACACCCCTGCCTTGTACCTTTAGTTATAGCAATTTTCTCTGTTAAAACATTATTAACAATTAATCTTGCTCTTTGTTCCGAGTAGATTGATTTTATACCATTTAGGAAAGATTGGCCCATTTCCGTTAGTTCTAAATTCTTTAACATAAATTCCCAAGAAACATTGTCAAAGGCCTTTTCAGCATCCACAAATATCAACATCGCTTGTTTATCCTTCCTGTTATTCAGATACTCCATTATATTAATTATATTTCTTATATTATCTTTCATCTGTCTACCTGGAAGGAAACCTGCCTGATCTTTATGTATCATCTTATTCAAAATTCTTTTCAGTCTATTTGCTAAGATATTTGCAAATATCTTATAGTTGTTATTCAAGAATGAAATCGGCCTATAGTTCTTAACTTGTGTCAAATCCGCATCCTGTTTTGGGATAAAAGTTATATAGTTATATAGACTCCCCTGTGTGAGTGCCTGAGGGCCCTGCTCTTGCCACTTACCATCTGGCCTGGGGCGGGGCCTGAAGCCTCAAAAGGACTGCTCTGCTGCCCAGGAAGACTCCCCTGTGAGTGCCTGAGGGCCCTGCTCCTTCCTGCCACTTACCACCTGGCCCAGGGCGGGGCCTGACAGGCCTCACAAGGACTGCTCCTGCCACCTACTATCTGGCCCAGGGTGGGGCCTCACAAGGACAGTTGTTGCCACTGATGCTGCTACTGCCCAGGAGGACCCGGAGGGGTGCAGAGTTCTTTTTAACATGTTTTAAAATCTCCCTTTCCCTTTAGATTTTTTATATATGGGGGTGGGAGGGATGTTTGGGTGGGCTTGGGAATTTGTTAGATTTTGATGAATTTGTAATTTTTGCAGTTTTTATTTGTATTGTTTTATTGTTTTCTGGGTTGTTTTTGTTTTTTGTTTTTATTGTTTTAAGGTTTTATTGTTTTAGGCTGTGAAAGAATAACATTAATTGCCATCAATGGAGGTTACTATGAGGCTTGGGATTGCTACCATGGAGGGGCGAGGGAGGTATGGGGGTGGGGACAGATGTTATAGGCGAAGGGGATCGAGATATGGATATGCTCGTACCCCTTCCAATCTGCGCCTCATCCCGAGGGACGAGGGTAGGGTGCGCAAGGATTACTCACCTCCGTCACTGGTGCTGTGCAATGCCAGGTCTATAGGCAACAAAACCGCGACCCTGCGAGATTTCTTTATCTCGCAGGGGGTCGACCTGGCTTGTGTGACGGAGACCTGGGTGCGCGAAGGGGCAACAGTTACCTTACGAGAGATGGCGCCCCCGGGTTTCTCCGTCCTCCACCAGTCACGGACTGTGGGCCGGGGGGAGGGTTGGCATTATTAATCCGGGAAGATTGTCCTTTCAGGGCTCTACCATCGCCATCGATCCCCGGCATTGAATGTGTTGGCCTAGTGTGGGGCTCCGAGGAGAGCTTGGCTGTCTGGCTGGTGTACCAGCCACCTAGCACACCAGCAGCCACCCTGTCAGGCCTACTGGAGGCGGTGGCCGGCTGGGCCTTGGAGTTCCCTAACCTATTGGTATTGGGGGACTTCAACATCCATGCTGATGCCACTCCCTCCTCACAGGCTCTGGACCTGGTGTCTTCCATGGCGACACTAGGGCTCTCCCAGTTTGTTTCGGGCCCCACACATCAAGCAGGCCACACGCTGGATTTGATCTTTGGCGTAGGTATAGATGTGATCATGTCTCCTTCAATGAAGGTGCCATGGTCTGATCACTACGCTCTGAAAGCCAGGATTGACTTTCCACCCCCACCCTGCTTAGGTGGCGAGCCGATTTGGGCTCGCCTGCAGAGGCTGATGGACCCTGATAGATTCCGCCAAGCCTTGCGGGACCTTGCTCCCCCTGGCGACTCATTGACTGAGGTTGTTGAGGGCTGGAATATCCAGCTCCTAGCAGCCATCGATGAGATCGCACCAAAGCGCCCTCTGCGACCCCGCAAAACCGGGCTCCCTGGTTTACCGAGGAGCTCCGGAAAATGAAGCAGGACCTCAGACGGCTAGAGCAAGTATGGCGGGGTGCTCGTGACGGAGCATCAAGAACATCTTATAGGGCTTTTATGAAAACCTACGAGATGGCGGTGAAGGCTGCTAAGAAGTCTTACTTCTCGGCCTCCATTGCATCCGCTAGCTCGCGCCCGGCGCAATTATTTAGTATAATCAGGTCTTTAACGTCCCCTGAGGGACAGCCAAATTTAAATAACAATTTGACACACAGCTGTGAGGCATTTGCGAGCTTTTTTGCGGAGAAGGTCTTGTTGCTCCGCCATGACCTCCCTGCCAATTTGGATACAATAATGGAACTGGAGGCCCCTCGACTGTCCTCAGGTCCAGTATTGGACCACTTCGACCGGATATCCCCAGCCGATGTGGACAGACTCCTCCAAGTTGGAAAGCCCACCACCTGTCCTCTCGACCCGTGCCCGTCTTGGCTGATTAGAGCGTGTCCAGACGAGGTGCGGGCCCCCCTGGGGGATATCATCAATTTGTCCCTTGGCACCGGGATATTTCCAGGGGAATTGAAGGAGGCAGTGGTGCGCCCGCTCTTAAAGAAAACATCATTAGATCCTTTAGATCAGGTTTAAGGTGCTGGTTTTAACCTTTAAAGCCCTATATGGCCTAGGACCCTCGTACCTACAGGACCGCCTCTCCTGGTATGCCCCACAGAGAAACTTACGTGTGATGAGTATGAGTTACTCGTGCGTAAACTGGTGCCTCTCTAGGCTAATTTGCCTTGTTAAACCTTTCTGACTGCACAGCCCTTTCTAATCATGACTGCCTCAGTCACTGGCAGAATCCGTCAGTGGGCGTTTCTTGAATCTCTTCCAACATAAGAGTTGTTTGACACCCAGTCTCCTCCTCCTCTCACTGCGCGGGAGCCTTCTGCGCAGGGAGGGTGTAGGTAGCGGAGGACCTGTCCCCTCCTCACTGAGTTCCAGTGAAGAGTCCTGGAGCCCTCTCTCCGATTCCCCCATCTGCCCACCTTTATTCCTGGTGTTGCGCTTAAATGCTTCCCCCTCCACTGAGCTGCTTCTCCCCCTGCTGCTGGGTCCTTCTCCAGCATCATCTAGGAGCCTCCCCTTCGCCCCCCGCTCCGATGTCAGTTCCCTGACATCCACCTCCCCCCCAGAATCCCCTCCACCCCTGGACCGACCTGTAGGATCAACTTCGTCCCCTTCGTCGGCTGACGAGGCGGGGAACCCCCGGAAGGAACTGTCACCAACTTCTGTGGATTCGAAACCCGCTTCCCACCCGCTCTTCCACCTGCCAACGGGGTGGTCCTCCCAGTCTGATTCTTCTTCCTCCGAAACCTCTCCTCCCTCCTCCTCGGAGTCAGAAAATCCCTCAAAAACCTCTTCATCATCTGTGGTTCCAAATTGCTCCTCCCAGAATCTCTCCAGGGGTTTGGGTTTGTCCGGGAACCGGCGGTGGAATACCTCCACCAGATACCTGTCCTCGAAGGCTTCCGTGGGGACCCACGTGTTTTCGGACCTGGGTTCCCCTTCCCACACTACCAAATACTCCACCCGGCGCCCTTGCCACCTTGAGTCCAGTATTTCCGTGGCCCTGTGGTGGTGTTCCCTTTCTTCTACCTGCGGGTGTGTGGTGACTTCTCCCTCTTGCCCCTGGAATTCCCGCCCTTCCCTATGCGGTGAGAGCAGGGACCTGTGGAAAACCGGGTGTATTTTCATGCTATCAGGCAACTTGAGCTTAAATGCCACGGGATTAACTTGCTGTGTTACCTCAAAAGGTCCCAGCCGTCTGGGCTGCAACTTCTTGCACCCCCCTTTGAAAGGTAGCCCTTGGGTGGACAACCACACCCGGTCCCCCACCCGTATGGTCTCCCCTTCCCTGCGGTGCTTGTCTGCCTGCCTCTTGTAAGTTTCCTTGGCCCGCTCCAAGTTCATCTTAAGTTGCTGGTGTAGGGCCTCCATTTCTTCCACAAACTGCTCTGCAGCGGGTACGCTCCAGCTTTCCTCCCCACTCCCCGGGAAGGCCCTGGGATGACACCCATGGTTAGCCATGAATGGGCTCATTCCCGTGGACACGTGTTCCGCGTTGTTGTACGCGAATTCAGCCAGCGCTAGTTTTTCTACCCAATCGTTCTGCCTCTCGCTGACATAGCAGCGTAGGTATTGCTGGAGTATACTGTTCGCTCTTTCTGCTTGCCCGTTGGTCTCTGGGTGTCTCGCCGTCGAGAAACCCACCTCCACCTGCAGCAAGCTCATGAGCTTCCTCCAGAACCGGGAAGTAAATTGTTTTCCGCGGTCGGAGATAACCCTCAAGGGGGCGCCATGCAGCCGGAATATGTGCTCCACAAACAACCGGGCTGTTTCCTCTGCCGTTACAGCATGTGAGCAAGCTATAAAATGGCACATTTTTGTCAGTAGGTCGACCACTACCATGACTGCTGTCTTTCCCCGGGACTTGGGCAAATCTGTCATAAAATCAATGGATACCACCTCCCAGGGTCTTCCCGGCGTGGGTAAGGGTTCCAGAAACCCTGCGGGGGCAGCCCTCTCCCCCTTTGCCCTTTGGCAGCGGTCGCACCCCCGTACATATTCCCGTACATCCTCCCTCACCCTGGGCCACCAGAACTGCCTGGTCACGAGCATCATGGTTTTGTGCTGTCCAAAGTGCCCTGCTGTGGGGTTGTCGTGGAGTTGTTTGAGTACCTTTCCCCTCAGGGTCTCCCCCGGTACGTACAGCGCTCCCCTATAGTACAGTACCCCTTCCTTCTCCTCAAACCCTTCTTGGGTCCCTCTTCCGTTTCGTAGTTCCCGGATTTTAGTTTGCGCGAACACGTCGTTTCTGGTCAGCCCGGCTAGTTCTCGTTTCCCCACCAAAGTTCCCCCACACACCCATCGGTCCTCGGGGATCACGTGTCGTTTCTCCGGCGGCCCCTCTCCTTCCAGGTACTCTGGTTTACGCGAGAGAGCGTTTGCTCTTACGTTTTCCTCTCCGGGCACGTATCGGATTTCAAAGAAAAACTTGGAGAACTCCTGTGCCCATCGAATCTGTCTCTGGTTGAGTACTCGTGCGGTTCTCCAGTACTCCAAGTTCTTGTGATCTGTGCAAACCTGGATCTGTTGTTGCGCCCCCTATCAGTAGATGACGCCAACGACGAAAGGCCGCGTAGATTGCCAGCAGTTCGCGGTCATACACTGTATAGTTTTGCTCCGACTTGCTCAGTTTTCTCGAGAAAAAGGCACACGGTTTCCATTCCTGCTTGCCCCTCCCTGGCTGCAAAAGGACCGCCCCTACGGCTCTGTCGGACGCGTCGGTCTCTAGCCTCAGGGGTTTCTCCAGATCTACGTGCAGGAGTTGCTCTTCCGATGCGAATGCCTTCTTCAGTTTTTCGAAGGATTGCTGGGCCTCTTCTGTCCACACAAACTTCTTTTTGCTACTGAGACAATCCGTGATGGGCGCTGTCAAGTGGGCGAAGTTCTTGATGAACTTCCTGTAGAAGTTGCTGAACCCTAGGAACCTCTGTACTTCCTTCCGTGTTTTGGGAGCCTTCCACTCCAGCACTGCCTGCACCTTGCTTGGGTCCATCGCTAAGCCTTTGTCAGACAACTTGTACCCCAGAAACTCGACTTCTCTGGCATGAAACTGACATTTTTCCAGCTTGACCCACAACTGGTGCTTCTGCAGTCGTTGTAACACTTCCCTGACGTCTCTAACATGTTGCTCCTCGTTGTCCGAATAAATTAAGACGTCGTCCAAGAAGGCTACGCAGTTCTTGTACAGCAGAGACCCCAACACGTGGTGCATGAAAGCTTGAAAACAGGCGGAGCCCGACTGTAATCCAAAAGGCATAACTAAGTACTCAAAGGCACCTAGGGGTGTGAACATTGTGGTCTTCCATTCGTCCCCCTCCCTCATCCTGATCAAATTGTATGCGCCCCTGAGGTCCAGCTTGGTAAAAAATTTCCCTTTCCTCACTCGCGTTAAAATGTCATCAATCCTGGGCATTGGGAAGGTCACGGGTTCTGACACCAAATTGACAGCCCTATAGTCCACTACGAGCCTGGGTTTATTTGTGTCCTTTTTGTCCACAAAGAACACCGGACTGCCCCCCACTGCCTTTGATTCTCTTATGAAGCCTCTTTTCAGGTTCTTGTCAATAAATTCTCGCAACTCCTTCATCTCCCTGTCAGACATGGCATACAGCTTACCCACTGGCAGCTGAGCCCCCGGAAGCAAGTTGATCTGGCAGTCAAAGGGCCTATGGGGTGGCAGTCTATCTGCCTCCTTCTCGCTGAAGACCTCCCGCAGATCTGCGTATTGCGGCGGCACCTCCCCTTTCCGCTCCACAGCCATCCCAGCCACCCTGGCCACGGTCATTCTTGGGGCTTCCCCCCCAGACAGTGTTCCAGGCAGTAAGCTGACCCAAAGGTGACTGTCCTCTGATGCCACGCCACCACTGGATCATGTTGTGCTAGCCAGCTCATCCCTAATATTATTGGGGGCCCTGCTAGTGAGGCGACGTGAAAGGCGATGGTCTCCGAGTGCCTGGACACCCTCATTCTCATTGGCGGGGTCTGGTGTGTCACTTCCCCTCCTAGAAGCTCCCTGCCATCAATGGTGGTCACTTGCAAGGGAAAATCCAAAGGCAGTAAGTGGAGCTGGTGCTCTAATGCAAAGTCTTTGCTGAAGAAATTACATGAGCTGCCTGAATCCAGCATCCCTTTCACCTTGACTGGGTGCCCGTTCGGGAGTTCTAGCACCACTTCAATGGCTATTGCCGCCTTGGGGGGGTCTGGTTGGGGCACTTTTACTGGTGACTGGCCTGGCTGCTGTGCCCCTTGATTGGCAGCCAAGCGTTCCCATTTCCCTGTTCCTGTTCCTTTACCACCTCCTCCTCACCCCCTGCGGCTCCCACCATTCCTTGCCAGGCCTTTCTTTGAGGGCAGGCTCTGGCAAAATGTCCTGCCCGCTGGCAAAGGAAACACTTCTTGGAGGTTTTCCAATCCTTTCCCTCCTTTTTGCACCCTTCGCTGGTGCTTGAAACTTCCCGGGCGCGTGCCCCATCTATTTCCATTGGCTCTGCTGGCGGGGAAGGCTGCCTTGGTATTTCAGGAATGCGGTAGTCATGGCAACGTTGCTCTCTCCCTTCCCGCCTCACCTGGGCCCACGCTTCCTGCCGCACGCCAATCGCAAGCACAGCCTTGGTCAGCTGATCCATCCCCTGTGGGCGGGGTGCGCGGGAAAGTTCATCCTTAACCGTTGGGGACAACCCCTCCTCGAATAACATTTGTATGGGTTCGGAGTCCAGTTGCCACCCGAGGCGGTGAACTATCATGGCAAAGCGCGACCAGTAGTCCCTAACTGACTGGCTCCCCTGTTTACAGTTCATCAGTTCCCGCTTTGTCACACTTTTTTGTACATCAGTGGAAAACATTGCGTCCATTGCTTGGAAGAATTTCCTCAGGTCCTGCATGGCGGCATTCTGCATCGCCATAAGGGGCCTGACCCATTCCCAGGCCCCGTCCTGCAGGTGACCCACAATATATGCCACCCGCGCCGCGTCGTCTTCAAAATCGTCATGCTGCAATTCCAATGCGTACTCTATTTCCGTTCGAAACGCACTGTATTCTTGCGGCTTCCCCCCAAATTTGTGCACCAGTCCCGGTACCTTCCTTGCTATGGGGGTGGATCTGACCTGTGCATCTTGAGACCGCCTTTCGTCCAGCCGCGCCGTCAGAATGGCCACATGCTGCTCCAACTCTCGGTTCCTCTCCACCAGCGTTTGCCCTCCAGCTGCTCCCCCCTGGGTGCTGGCTTCTCCGGGCTTGCTCATGATGCTGCCTGCCTGCTGCTGCGCACGAGCAACTTTCAGGGACTGACGGATTGCTGTGATGAGTATGAGTTACTCGTGCGTAAACTGGTGCCTCTCTAGGCTAATTTGCCTTGTTAAACCTTTCTGACTGCACAGCCCTTTCTAATCATGACTGCCTCAGTCACTGGCAGAATCCGTCAGTGGGCGTTTCTTGAATCTCTTCCAACATAAGAGTTGTTTGACACCCAGTCCTCCTCTCACTGCGCGGGAGCCTTCTGCGCAGGGAGGGCGTAGGTAGCGGAGGACCTGTCCCCTCCTCACTGAGTTCCAGTGAAGAGTCCTGGAGCCCTCTCTCCGATTCCCCCATCTGCCCACCTTTATTCCTGGTGTTGCGCTTAAATGCTTCCCCCTCCACTGAGCTGCTTCTCCCCCTGCTGCTGGGTCCTTCTCCAGCATCATCTAGGAGCCTCCCCTTCGCCTCCCGCTCCGATGTCAGTTCCCTGACATTACGGTCTTCAAATAAAAACATCTTGAAGGTCCCAGGCCACAGAGAAGTTAGGCTGTCCTCAACTAGAGCCAGGGCTTTTTCAGCCGTGGCTCCGATCTGGTGGAACACTCTGTCACAAGAGACCAGGGCCCTGCGGGACTTGACATCTTTCCGCAGGGCCTGCAAGACAGAGCTGTTCCACCAGGCCTTTGGCCAGGGCACAACCTGACTCCCTCCCTCAGCAATCTTCGCGGAGCTCTGTCCCAATGGTTGCCAGTGGCTTGAATTAATTAATTTTATAATGAATGATTTTAGAGTGTTGTTTGTGCTGTACTTTTGTACTGTTTTATTGTTGTTAGCCACCCTGAGCCCGGCTTCGGCTGGGGAGGGCAGGATATAAATAAAATTTATTATTATTATTATTATTATTATTATTATTATTATTATTAGGCCTCTTTCCATGTTTCCGGAATTTCAGCCCTTCTCAGTATATTATTCATCACTTCTTTTATTGGTACAAGCAGTATATGTTTCATCTCTTTATAATATCTTGCGCTGAACCCATCTGGGCCTGGTGTCTTCCCACTTTTCAATTCTTTTATAGCCATATAGATTTCCTCTGTTTCAATCAGTTCATTCAATTTGTGTCTGTTACTTTCGGTTATTTTCTGAACCTCCTTCTTCTTTAAATACTCTTCTATTTTCTTTTTATTACATCTCTCCTTTTTCTTATATAAGTCCCTGTAGAAATCCACAAATCTTTCTTTTGGATTAACAATCTCCTGGTCTTCTATTTTGATCTTATTTATCATGTTTTGTTCCTTCCTTTTCTTAATTTGCCATGCTAACCATTTTCCTGATTTATTTGCCCATTCAAAATTCTTTTGTTTCCTTCTTTTTATATTCCATTCCACCTCTTTATTAATCATCATTGCAAATTGTGTTTGAAGCAGTTTTATACTCTGTTTCACCCTTACATCCCCGGGTCTAGTAATCAATTTTCGTTCATTTTCCATAATTTGTTTCAGGACTTCTTTTTTTCCTTTTTCTCTCATTCTATTTTTAATAGCATTTTGTTGTATAAAGAAGCCTCTCATTACTGCTTTCCTAGCATCCCAGACTGTACTCATCTTGGTCCTTTATTTACATTATTTACAAAATAGTCGGTTAGACATTTATGAGCTTTTCCCACTATCTTCTGATCATTAAAAAAATTCTCATTTATTCTCCACTGGAAGGATTTCTCCTCATAACCCTTTAATATACCTTTAATCGGATTGTGGTCTGATAAAACTCTTGGTTGGATCTCTACTTTTGTGAACCTCAGAGATAATTCATTAGTGTCAGGGCTGCCTCTAGTCTCAGCTCACAAAAGACCAATGCCTTTCTTTTCTTATATACAAAAGTGTTTATTGCAGTTCATTGTTTGCTTCAGATCCGAGGCGTGCAGCCCTACGTCTGCTAGGCTTAGACCGCTGAAGTCCCTTCTGAATCTGTCCCTGCCCTGCACCAGTTTAAGAGGCTTGCGCTGCTCCACCTCTTTCTCTCTTTCCTTTTCCGCAGGGTCTTTCTGCCCGCTGGGGTTTCGCCCCTCCTGGATTCCTCCGACGCGGAATCAGACTGCTCTTGCCCCCTCCTGCGGGCTTTGGGACCTGGCCCCTCCTCCGGGCTCCCTGTACTTCCGCGCGCCTCTACATTTGAACTTGGCGCGCGCCCCCAACCTCTAACTTTCCTTTTGACAGCTACGCTACTCCCTTCACTACTCCCCTCCCCTTCCGGGAGGGTGGCTTGCTCCGACCTCCCTCCTTTCTCTACTGCCGGAGCCGCCTCCCCTGATACACTGGAACCTCCACCCCCTTCGCTGCACTCTGGCGGGGAGGCTGGTCCTGACGCCCAGCTGCCACTTTGGGATCCCCCGCTGGCCCCCTGCTCCTGACAAGTCCCCCCTGGGGCTCCCCTGGCCTTGACCACCGGCGCCCCCTTCTGGGAATCCTCTGATTCACTGGAAAGACTCATGGAATCTCTAGAGTCATTGTCATCCTCTTCCTCGCTGTCCTGGGATTCATCCCCATCGCTCTCCATCTCCTGCCTACCCTGTGCCTCTGTCCCTGAACCCCTGACATCCATCCCCCCCTCGAAGCCCCCCCTTCCCCCCTCCCGCTGCTCGGGCGCAGGTTCCGGGAGCTCCGTTGTAGTGGGGGTAGACGCTGGATACAGTTCATCGACGTCGATCTCCTCTGCTTCCAGTTCAGTGTATGCGTGCTCGAAACCGGGGTCCTCCCCCAACACATCCAAACCCTTCCCTCCCCCTGTTACTTCAGGCGATGCTGCTTGCCAAGGCCCCCTTCGCCACCCCACTTCTGGTTGATCGTCCCACCAATAAGAGCGGTCCGTGTCCACCCCCGAGCACGATCCCCTTGGAGGGCTCGATTCCGGCGTGATCTCCTCTGCGGAGGAGAACCCCCGGAAGGTGCTGCCTGAAAGTGTGGGCGTAAAAAGCCAGTCGTCAAAATACTCCTCTGGCATGGGCCTGTGTGGGAAGAGTGCATGGAACTCGTCTTTAAGAAGAGGTTCCTCCAGAGCATAATCTGGCACCCAACTGTTGGCGCTGGCCGGGGTACCTTCCCTGGCGAGGAGGTATTCCACGCCCTCCTCCCCCCATCTCGAGTCCAGAATTTCCGTGACCTCGTTGAGTGTCGGGGTCCTCGGTGACTCCCCCCCCCCCCGGTGACTCTCTACGTGGGTCTGGTGCCGTCCCTGGCTCCTGAAATCTGTGTGGGGCCTTGTATGGTGTAAGCACCGACCTATGAAAGACCGGGTGCATTCGGGAACCTTCTGGGAGGGTCAACCGAAAAGCTACGGGATTGATCCTGCCCTCAACTTGGTATGGCCCTAACTGTTTGTGTCCTAGCTTCTTCTTAGCTAACGACTTGGCCGGTACCGCCTGGGCTGCTAACCATACCCAGTCCCCCACCTGGATGTCTTCTCCTGCCCTCCTGTGCCTGTCTGCCTGCACTTTGTAGGCGTGTTTAGCTAGTTCCAAGTGCCGTCGTAGCTCCTCGTGGACCTCCTGCAATTCTGCTGCTAAATGCTCAGCTCCCTGCGACTCCCCCTGCGTCGTTGTCTCCAACGCCGGGAAGGTTCTGGGATGTCGCCCATTGTTGGTGAAGAACGGTGTCACCCCCGTTGATGCGTGCTTCGTGTTGTTGTAGGCAAACTCGGCCATCGGCAAGTAGTCCACCCAAGTTGCAGGCTTTTGATTGGCGTAACATCGCAGGTACTGCTGCATGATGGCGTTGACCCTCTCCGCTTGGCCGTTGGTTTGCGGGTGTCTCGCCGACGCTAAGTTGATCTTGACATTCAGGATGCCCAGGAGCTTCTGCCAGAAACTGGAAATGAATTGGCGACCCCGGTCGGACAGGATGGACCGCGGTAAGCCGTGCACCCGGAACACGTGGTCTATGAACAGCTTGGCGGTCTGTTCCGCTGTTGCCACCTTCGCGCAAGGAATGAAGTGCGCCATCTTGGTGAACAGGTCTACAACCACAAGCACCGCCGTCTTGCCCCGCGAACTGGGCAGATCAGTAACAAAGTCCAGCGCCACCCGTTCCCACGGCTGTAGTGGCGTCTCCAGTGGTTCCAGCAATCCCGCTGGCTTCTTGTGCACTGGCTTGGACCTCTGACAAATGTCACACCTGGCGACGTAATCCGCGACCTCTCCCCGCATCTGGGGCCACCAAAAGTCTCTGGCTACTAAGTCCGCCGTCTTTTCTTTGCCGAAGTGACCCGCGCTGGGTGCGTCGTGTAACTGCTGTAAAACCTTCGCGCGGAGATCGTCTCCGGGCACGTAGAGAGCACCTTTGCGGGTCAGCAGACCGTCGCGTATCTGGAATTCGCCGTCTTTTGCTGTCCCTCTTCGCACCTCCTCCATCTTGGATTGTGCGAACGGATCCGTCTGTAGCGCGCGTCGTACCGCGTGCAGGTCCACGGCGGCGGAAGCGCACGCCCACGCTTGCGGTGCGAAAATGTGCCTGGCTGCCACTGGTGCCGCTTCCTCGAGATACTGCGGTTTCCTGGAGAGCGCATCCGCTATGACGTTGTTGTCTCCCGGGATATACTCTATCCGGAAATCGAAATCCGCAAAGAACTCCGCCCATCTCATGTGCCTCTGTCTCTGGAGCTTCGCCGTGCGCCAATACTCTAGGTTCTTGTGGTCCGTGCGGACCTGCACGGTGTGCTTGGCTCCGATAAGGAAGTGCCGCCACGCCTTGAAAGCCGCGTGGATGGCCAACAACTCCCTGTCCCAGATGGTGTAGTTCTGTTCCGACTTGCTGAGCTTCCGGGAATAGAAAGCGCAGGGCCTCCAGTTCCCTTGCGGATCTTCCTGCAAGAGGACGGCCCCCACTGCT
Source organism: Podarcis pityusensis (assembly GCF_964106645.2). Classification (NCBI taxonomy): domain Eukaryota; kingdom Metazoa; phylum Chordata; class Lepidosauria; order Squamata; family Lacertidae; genus Podarcis; species Podarcis pityusensis. The sequence goes on along the minus strand of NC_138045.1, from coordinate 31,847,544 downwards.
CTGTCAGATGCGTCAGTCTCAACCCGCATGGGCCTGCCGGGATTCACGTGTAGCAGCAGGTCTTCGGACGCGAAAAGACTCTTAAGTCTCCTGAAGGACTGCTCCGCCTGGTCCGTCCAGGTGAACTTTTTCTTCTTGGAACTGAGGGTGTCCGTGATAGCTGCCGTCTCTTTTGCGAAACCCCTGATGAACTTGCGGTAAAAGTTGGCGAAACCGACGAACCTCTGGACCTCCTTCCGATTGCGCGGACTATTCCAGTCCAACACCGCGCGGACTTTGGCGCTGTCCATGGCTAGTCCCTTGTCGGACAGCCGGTAGCCCAGGAAATCCACCTCCGTCACGTCGAACTGGCACTTCTCCAGTTTGGCGTAGAGCCTGTGCTCCCGTAGCCTCTGCAGGACCTCCTTTACGTCTCTCTCGTGAGTCTCCTGCGATTCTGAGAAGATCAGAATGTCGTCGAGGAAGCATACGCACTTCTTGTAGAGGAGTCCTGCTAGCACGTGGTGCATGAATGCTTGGAAACAGTGGGAGCCATTTTGGAGACCAAACGGCATAACTCTGTATTCATAGGTGCCCAGCGGCGTGAACATGGCCGTCTTCCACTCGTCACCTTCCCTCATGCGTATTAGATTGTATGCTCCGCGTAGATCCAACTTGGTGAAGATCCTCCCCTTCCTCACCGTCGCGAGCAGGTCGTCAATCTTGGGCATGGGGAAGGCCTTGGGCTTTGTCATCGAGTTGATGGCCCTATAGTCCACAATGAGCCTTTTTTGGGGCGTGTCCTTCTTCTTCACGAAAAACACAGGACTGCCCCCCACGGCCTTGGATTCTCGGATGAATCCCCGCTTCAAATTGTGATCTATGAACTCCCGGAGTTCCTGCATTTCATCTTCAGACATGGAATACAGCTTCGCAGTCGGCAGCGTCGCCCCTGGTAAGAGGTCAATTGCACAGTCGTAGGGCCGGTGGGGTGGTAATTGGTCAGCTTCCTTTTCACAGAAGACCTCCAAAAACCCCTTGTACTTGTGGGGCACTGCCTGCACCATGCCTAGATGCAACTGCTGCCCTTCCTCCTGGCCCTCCTCCTCCTGGCCTGTCTGGATGCAATGTTGTGCGCAGTAGGACGAGCCAAAGGTGAGCTGCCGCTGGTACCACGCTAATGATGGGCTGTGTCTATCCAGCCAACTCATGCCTAACACTATAGGCGTGTCTGACAGTTGGGTGACATTGAAACTGATGACCTCGCGATGATTCCCAATTTTCAGCAGCATGGGTGGCGTCTGTTGTACCACTTGCCCACCCAGCAACTTTCTGCCATCTACCGTGACGACGTTCAGAGGCAGCGTGGCTGGTAGTAGCGCTATGCGATGCTGCTTGATGAACTGCATCCCCACGAAGTCTGCGTTGCTCCCTGAGTCAATCGTAATGGGGACTTCCAGGGTGAGTCCATTAGGTAGCTGGAAAGTAGCAGTGAGCTGCACCACTGGCTTGGGTGGTAAGGGGTCTGTAGGCTGCAAAAGCGCTGGGGACTGCTTCACTGACTTGCCTGGTGGAGCCCCAGCATCTCTGCTTCCATCCAGGCATTCTCGTTTCCCTGAAACTGTTCTCCTTGGAACTCTTCCCCTGTTACTGTTGCTAAGGCTGCAGTGTGCTTCTGGAGCCTCTGGGGACACTCTTTAGCCATGTGCTGTGGACTGTCACAGATGTAACACTTCCTGGTCCCTCTAGGAGGCTTCGCCTTGACTGCTCCGGACGCTGAGGCTCCGGCAGCTGACTGAGCCTTTGCACGACCCAGCTCCATTGGCTCCTCCCCTCCCTTCAGCATAGGCGAGGGATTTGTACGTCCCAGGTCCCTGGGAAGAAGAAAAGGAGGCGCTCTAGCTGGTGGGCGGACGTGACGCCCCTCCTCACTGTGCCAAGGGCGTTCTTCGTGGCGCACCCCTATCGTGAGTGCCCTCTGGACGACGTCTGCTAGGGTTTGAGGTCTGTCTCCCCTAGCCAGCTCATCTTTTACTGAGCCATGAAGCCCCTCCCAAAACAAGTCTCTCACTGCCAGGGAGTCCTTTTCCCAGCCCAGCACATTCAGCAATGCAAAAAAGCGAGAATGGTACTGACGCACTGTAGCCTTGCCCTGCCGCAATCCATGCACCTCCTGGCGCGCCACATCAACGTCAACGGTAGATTGGAAGCAAGCGTCCATGGCTTTGATAAATTCGTCAGAGTCCCTGCGGGCAAGACCATCTTCGCGCCACAAATTGCGTAACCAGGTTCTAGCTTCCCCATGCAAATGGGACACAATAAAGCCTACTTTCTCCTCCTCATCTTTGAAGTCTTTTCGAAGCAAATGCAGCGCGTATAGGACGTCTGCTCTGAAATTGGGATAATGCTTCAGGTTCCCATCGAAGTGGGCTACTAAATTGCCCCCCCTCCGTCCGAGAGCGATTCCCTCTGATCTGGACCCCGGGAACCCCTGTTTGCACGCCTGATCCCACCTGGCTTGCAGATCCTGGCATTGCGCTTCTGCTTCGGCAACTGTCTTCTGAGAGACCCGTACTACAACGGAGAGTTCAGCGACTGCGTTTTGCAGGGTCGTTATCTGCTCCTCAGTAGTCATGTCTGCCAAACTTCGTGAGCTTTGCAAAAAAAAATTTTTTGCAGTTTTTTTTGAGAAGGGACTTACTGTCAGGGCTGCCTCTAGTCTCAGCTCACAAAAGACCAACGCCTTTCTTTTCTTATATACAAAAGTGTTTATTGCAGTTCATTGTTTGCTTCAGATCCGAGGCGCGCAGCCCTACGTCTGCTAGGCTTAGACCGCTGAAGTCCCTTCTGAATCTGTCCCTGCCCTGCACCAGTTTAAGAGGCTTGCGCTGCTCCACCTCTTTCTCTCTTTCCTTTTCCGCAGGGTCTTTCTGCCCGCTGGGGTTTCGCCCCTCCTGGATTCCTCCGACGCGGAATCAGACTGCTCTTGCCCCCTCCTGCGGGCTTTGGGACCTGGCCCCTCCTCCGGGCTCCCTGTACTTCCGCGTGCCTCTACATTTGAACTTGGCGCACGCCCCCAACCTCTAACTTTCCTTTTGACAGCTACGCTACTCCCTTCACTACTCCCCTCCCCTTCCGGGAGGGTGGCTTGCTCCGACCTCCCTCCTTTCTCTACTGCCGGAGCCGCCTCCCCTGATACACTGGAACCTCCACCCCCTTCGCTGCACTCTGGCGGGGAGGCTGGTCCTGACGCCCAGCTGCCACTTTGGGATCCCCCGCTGGCCCCCTGCTCCTGACAAGTCCCCCCTGGGGCTCCCCTGGCCTTGACCACCGGCGCCCCCTTCTGGGAATCCTCTGATTCGCTGGAAAGACTCATGGAATCTCTAGAGTCATTGTCATCCTCTTCCTCGCTGTCCTGGGATTCATCCCCATCGCTCTCCATCTCCTGCCTACCCTGTGCCTCTGTCCCTGAACCCCTGACAATTAGATATCCACATCTGATCTATTCGCGACAATGATTGGTTTGCTTCCGAATGATAAGTAAATTGTTTTTCTAATGGGTGTTTCAACCTCCAAATGTCAATCAAATTACAGTTTTCTACCATATCAAAAAAAGTCTTTGGTAATTTCCCCTCTTTTGTTCTGCTTTTCTCCCGCAGTCTATCCATTTCCATTGAAACCACCCCATTATTATTATTTTTTGATCCATGTATTCAAACAGTTTTTCTTCCAAACCTTTAAAGAATTCTGTTTTATTTCCATTCGATGCATATACTCCAATAATTATCAGTTTTTCTCCTTGCCAATTAATTTGTACAGCAATTAATCTTCCTTCCTCATCTTTAAATAATTGTTCTGCTTCAATTTTATTCTTAATATACAATACCACTCCCCTCTTTTTACTTTTACCTGATGAGATGAATTCATTTCCCAATTTCTTGTTAATTAAAAATTTCCTGTGAGTTTTTTTCACATGAGTTTCTGGTAAACAAATAATATCCAAATTCTTTTGTTTTAGATATTGTCCAATTTTATTTCATTTTTTTTATCGTTCATTCCATTCACATTCCAAGTCCATAACTTCATCGCCATAGTGTCTGCCAATTAAATATTCTTTATTTTATATTACTTTACTTTTCCTCCTCTTCTTCTGTCTCTTCCTTTTCTTCTCGTTCCTCTACTTTTTTCCCTTTCCTTCCCTTCTTCCTTCTACCGCTTCCTTCTTCCTCCTCCAACTCCAATGAATCTTCTTCCTCTCCTCTTGCTCCTGCCCCTGCCACTTCCTCTTCCAATCCTTCTCTGGCGAGCTCTTTATATCTTCTAAAAAAATTATCCACTTCATCTGGTTTCGTCAGTCTGTGCCTCTTTCCTTTGTACGTAAATGCTACACCTTCTGGGAATTCCCACTTGAACTCTATTCGGTTTTTCTTCAAAACTTGCACCAACTGTTTATAGTAATCTCTTTTTTTCAAAAGCCTCAACGGTACATCTTTAAAAATAATTATATAATTCCCATCAATTTCCAAACGTTTTTCTCTGTATTTTTGCAGAATTAAGTTTCTCATTTCTCTATCTTTAAAGATGATCAGGCAATCCCCTGGAAATTTTTTTGCTCTGGTAGTCTTTATTTTAATTCGAAATCCGTTTTGAATTGTCTTATCCACCTCTTCTATTTGCATGTCCATCCATTGAGCTATTTCTGCTGTCAATTTCTCTCTGATCTTTTCACCTTGCACCTCTGGCACAGACCTAAATCTCAGATTCATCTCCCTTTGCCGAAGTTCGTTCATCGCGACCGCATCCCAAAGCTCATCCTGTGTCTTATTAACCTCTGATACTTCCGCTCTTATTCTTTCTTCATCTTTTCTAAATTCTTTCATTTCTAATTTTGTTCTTTTCATCCCCTCCTCCAGATTCTGTGTTCTCTTAAAAATTTCTTTCATTTGTCCTTTTAACTCATTTACTGTTGTGTTCATTTTTTTATCCACTTGCTCCAATTTGGTTTCTACCTGATTCCTTTTAGTCTCAATGTTTGACTCAATATTTTTAATATCAGTTTTTAACTCTGCAAACATTATTAATATTTCCACTTTCCACTCAGGTTCTTGTTTGGAACTCTTCCTATCTCCCGGTGTTGCACCTTCTCCCTTCTTCTGTGTGTAAGACATTCTTTAAACTCTTAATACCTTTGTATAATTTAAACCCTCTTATCCAATGTACAGTAAACAATAAACAGTAAAATTAGAAAATCAATCTCATATACACCATTTACTAGCTTGGCTTGAACAAACACTTTACCATTTTTAGTCACATTACATTCTCCATTTCCAAACGTAATCTGGAAACCTTTTCTGTCCAAAGCGAATATGCTGAGTAAATTGCAGCTCAGTTGTGATACATACAAAACTCTAGAAAATGTGGATTCAATAGATTCATTGTTTATATTGAATTTCAGGTTCATGGAACCTGCACCTTTTGCTTTAACAATGTTGCCATCTGCAATCTCAATTTCAGATCCTTCTTCATCATTTATCTCATTAAAATAGTCCTTTTCAAATGAAAAATGTGAACTCGCCCCAGAATCAATAATCCACTTACTACGTTTATTTTCACGATTCTGGACAGCTAAATTCCTTTCTTGCAGTAGCAAAGTGCATTCAGATTTCCCCTTCTTTTCCCCTTTTGGCTGAAAGGGGTGGGGTTTCCTTGTTCTAGGAGCTTTGCAGTTCTTTGCAATGTGCCGTTCCTTGTTGCAATTGGAGCAAACCACTTTCTTGGGCATTTCTCTGGGCTTTGTAAATTGCCTAGATGCATAATTACTGTACTTGCTTCTAGCATTTCTTACTGGAGACTCAGCTCTCCCTCTGCAATCTCCCTTAAATGACTGGTCAGGTCTTTAAAAGTTAGACCTTCTCTGTGGTCCATTATGCTAACAAATGAATTGAACTTTGGTCCTAGGGATGATAGCAAAAATGATGTCTTTGTATCTTCGTCAAAAGGCTTAGGTGTAAGATCAATCCTTTGAATAATCTCAGTAAACTTGTTGATGTGCTCTGTGAATTCTTCTTTTGAATTCATCCTCAGTCTGGTTAATTTGCACTTCAAGGTTCTGCGGGAGTTCTTGGTAGATTCTCCATACATGTGCTCAATTTCACTTAAAATTTGAGATGCATCATCTTTACTATTTATTAATGATAGATGCTCATCATGAAGTCCACTCAAAATTATATGTCTGGCTTTGTTGTTTTTGTCTTTCCAAGCTCTTATCTTGGCTAAATCTTCCTCAGTTGCTCCTGTAGGTTGAGGGTTCTCTACAGCATCCAAAACGTGTTTTGAATCTAGAAATGCTATTAAGCACTGCTTCCAGTGCCCAAAATTGTATTCATTTAGCACAGGCATTCCTAGTTTTGCATTGTAGCCTTTTTAGACTTCGATTGGTGGGCTCTGAGTTGCTCCCGGACGGGAGGAAGGAAGTCAAATGACACCAAGGGTTGGTTCAGAGAAAGAGTTCTTTATTTCTGCTCTCCGGAGCAGCAGAAAGGCACTTGCATGGTCAGTCCACAGCAAGTCCAAAGAAATGAGAAATTTCATGTAGTATATATATCCTCCAGGCACCCTCTCCCCCTTTCCCCAGGAATCCAGCCACGTCAGCTTGTACACGCTGGTTGACATCACAGATGTTCCTGCTCCAGTACTCTTAAGCATAAAAGGGTTTTCATTCCTGTACTTCTGACCATAAAAGGGTATTCCTGTTCCTATACTCTTATCTTGGAGCAAAAGGTCACCAACTCCAAGAACACACTCTGGCGCTTTTCCCGGACTAGGTCTGTGCGTCAGAGTGTGGTAAGATAAGACCCAGACATGTCATCCCTACTCCACTGGAACAGCCAAGGTCGTCCATTGCCGTGACTGATAAAGGAGAGAGCTTTGTTTATACAGCCGTGTTCTTGTTATGCATATGCTCAACAGCTCAAGTTAATGCATTTTAGAAATGCTCTCTTGGAGAAAGAAGAAAAGGGGGGTTTTGGGTCCCGTTTCAAACTGACTGCACAGAAACCTATTCCTTCATTCCCTCCTCTTCTTTTGGACAGCCTTACAGCTCATCCCAAGGCACTGGCCGGTATTCTCGTGTCAGTGCTATAATCTGGGGCAGAATCATTCGTGACATCATTTTATGCATCATATTTTGCAGGCATTGCATTAAGCAGGATATACAGGAGCAGAAAAGAAGCAAGATTAGCAAGGGGCCTATCAACATCATTAAAAGTCCTCTAAGCCACCCAAGGTTCAGAAGCCACTCAGTCAACCAAGACATGTTCCATCCGTTCCAGGTTGGGACAGGAACATGGGCTACTTTTTCTATTTCTGCTGCCAGGTGTCGAATAGCTTCACCATGGTCAGAGATGTTAAAGCAACAGGCTCCTTCTGTCAAATTTAACGCGGCAAAAAATCCGGCGGCACCCAAAATCGGGGCCGTAACTGAAGAATCATTCCAAGGCACAGGGAGGAGGGGTATTCCTCCCAAAGTATCTGTAGGTCCCAGAGTGCAGACCGTGCAACTGATTCGGTTTGCAGAATAGGCTACCATTTCTGCCATTTGCAGCCATTTATTGTATGTGTTGTGGGCACCCCATTCTCTCATTAGCCGCTGGGTTACCTTAAGTGGTGTGGGCGCGGCGATGGCCAGAAATAAGAAGACTACCATTCCGGCCAAAACCATGCCCCCCCACAGCCCTACCTGCATCATTTGGGCACAGGGATATATCTATTTCCTAATACCTTCTTCTTCTAATACCTGGGGTACCTCCCACAAAGCTATATACAAAGCTATATATTCAAAGGGAAAGAAAAAAAAGGATAGAAAACGTCCTCTTCTAGTCCACGCTGGATTCTTCTGCCGTGCGTAGAGATGCCAGCTTCCAGGGGTGGCAGCAGCAGGGCGGTCGTCTGGTGGGTGCCGAGCCGATGCGGTGAGGAGAGCGTGAGGCGGCGTCTGTAGGGCGCCGAGAAATGGTGAGTCGAAGGGGTTGGTGTAGATCAGTTGTAGCAGTCCAATCTGATACTGCCTGGGGTTTGCTTCATCCTTCAAATCAGGCCTGCTGGAATATATTTCATCCATTACTTTTATGCAGTCAGGTGTTGGAGGCCCATCTTCTCCCATAGGTGGTAGCGTAACCGGGTTAAGAGTCTCAGTAACTCGAAGCTGCAACTGCGGGAGCATGAGCAGTGCTTGGCACTTCATCATCTTTGCTTGGGATAGAAAAATAAGTTCCTTTCATGTCCAACAATGCTGGCACAGCATGAGGAGTGACACACATGGTTTCCTGTCCAAAGGTGAACTTGTCAGCTTTTGTAATCAGAGTGGCAGCAGCCACTACTGTTCGCATGCAGGGAGGCAAACCATAAGTTGGCTTACATCATCATAAGTAGGCATATGAGTTTTAAAACACACCTTCAAATAGTCTAATTATTTTAGCGGGATCCTCTTCAGGGAGGAGGATCCCAATTGCAAACATCCGTGCTTGTAAACGGCACATATCGCATAGTAAAGGTGCGTGGAGGCCGGTTGCCCTTGGCATTGAGCGGCTCCAAGGGGTCATACACCCGGCGGAGCGGGGCCCCCCAAAAATGGGGTTAGACAATGCAGGGTATAATCCCACAGGAATGGGGTTTTTCTGCACCTCCCCAGTTTTTGTGTGTGTGTTTTTTGTGACACTGACACAAAGGTGAAGTACATTAACAAGGTAACACAGGTGATAATCTAGCATCTGAAATCATTTCACAAACAGAAAGCTTAAAACCACATAAGTATTCGTTTGAGCTATTGTTGTCATCACAGCGAGTGTAAAGTCAGAATATTCACTGCAAAAGGGAGTTTTGTTGGGCTGCACTTGAAAGTTGATTGACCCGTCTTTTTAAAAAAATAAACTGTAGGACATTCCAACAGTTTCTGCCTATTATTATTTATCTGCAAGTCATTTTAATCTTGATATACATATTTACGTACTTAATTGACTTGGGACAGTGGTACATTTAAAATCAGGGCACAACAATAGGTTAAGTGCTACCTGCTGTATGGCTGAATTTTCTTATAAGAAAACATCTGATAACAGTCAGAAAGGGTATTCCTATTAAACAGGAGGAATAAGCAACTCATGCTAACTAAATATAAACTGATTTCTGCATCTGTATATCACACACAGAAGGAGACAGAGTGCAACTCAACTTTGAGCACCAACTTTTTGCATATTTATCCAATTTAAGCATATGCAGAGCAGATGGGGGGGGGGTTGAGAGAGCAGGTACCAAGACACCATTTAGGGGAAAGGTTCCTGCTTGTTCCTTTTCATAATGTGAAACTAAATATCTGACCTAGAACAGGGCAACTAGGAACAGGGCAGAACATTTATTATTATTATTTTAAGAGCACAGATTTCAACTCTGAAATCGGTCAGAGCCGGATTTCAACTTCTCTAACACAGCTGTTAAAGTAACAACGGGGAGTTTGGCTGCATCCAAAGCAGCAGTAGCCTGGTGTCCACCTGCACATGTCCCCAATCTTTCATACAATATGCACTGGGAGCAAGGAACTGCACAGCAAAATGATGCCAGCACATACAATAATAAGTTGCACCTGGTACCACAACTGGGTGCAGGTGGACGTCAACTCAGGCCCAATATTTCGTGGCAGCCCCAAGTCCCATATCATGTTTCTCTCTGCCCTAAGGGTAGATTGTCTTTGCATGTATATTTTAAAGCTTTGCTTTTGAAACTGTAGACATTGTAAACACACAAATATTGGGTAAGATCTACCTACTAGATCTCTTATTTTAATTTTTATTTTATTTTTTTTTTTTGGCCACAGACTACTCCTGAACCATTAGGGCCCAACCGACTGCTTTGGTAAAGGTGTGGCAGAAGATTCTTTGTCGTCTGTCAGCGCCCTTGGCTGATGACCAAACACCCCCTGGTGTGGTGCAGTTGGTACGTGGAGGGGGCCAACTTACTCCTCCCGCCTCTTCTTTTGGGGCTGGCAGGCTTACTGCTCCAATAACAGCCAGAGAAGGAAAAAACAATAAAGGCACCCTTTTCCAAGAGAACATATGTCTTGGAGTTGCATATAATCCCCACCAGGTGTCAGCAACTGGCAGATATTACTCAGAAATTTCAAAATTAATGCCCAGATAATTCAAAGGAAGGGGGGGTGGCCGCAAATATAAACTTGAAAGTCTTTTGATACATTCATATAAAGGTTCATTTACACCTTACATACTTCAGATAGAAATAGTTCTGAGGAAAATGCAATTACAATCAGAACACAAAATTCTTCCTCTTCCAATTCACCATGGTTCAGTAGCATACCAGTGATGAGTTCATCGTACAAACTTTCTCCGTTTACCTTAATACATAAATTTGCATGCAAACATTAAAAATCACTTTTCCTTCAAAGGAACCATGCTCTTAGCTTTGAACAAAAAAGATTCCCTTCCCTACTACTACTTTTCTAGAAATCTTGGCCATTCTGTTCCATGTAATATTAAAAGCTACAGGCCTGCCCATACATTGTTGCATGTGAGAGAAGGGGCTGCCATACATTCTTGCATACCTACTTACTCAAGACCACAGTGCTAGTTCATTTCTACACCCATTTTCCACCTTGATTCATGAATACAGACAGTGCTCAAGTAATTTGAAGAAAATTATTTTGCAGAAGCATTTTGACAGTAACATTGAACTTTGTTCGATATTGCCTTTCACCCAAGAGAAACCCAGAGGAATCACCTACTGGGTAACTGTATCAATAAGCATTGAGGTATTTGTCTGTCAACATCTTGATTCTGCTGTCACACTAATGCATTTGACAACTTTGGAGGTTAAATCAACCCAAAGAACTTCAATATCTCCCTTGCTCATATAAGATGTCTGTGTTGGAAGTAGGCTCGTCTACCCTGAGTATATGTGTGTCTCAGAACAGGAAAATTTCAAAGCATTGAATACTTTCCACAGCCTAATGTGAACAGGGAAATAAAAGTTATTTTGCCTAAGACCTCTCCTGGCATGTACACTCAGAAACCAAAAGAGCCATCTCAATTTTCGATTAATAGATGTCCAAGGAGTATCTTTCATGGGAGGGACATACTAAAAAGCACAAACAACATTCCAGGTCCCTACTCTTGCCGTTAATTTATGGATGGTTAGCTGTCCAGCCAGCCAAAAAGAGGGCTGCTCTATAATATATTATATTCTTAATTCAGAAGGACTTTCTTTCTTCCTGGAGTTTTTTTTTTAAATAAAACCAGGAGAATGGCACTATTTTGCCTCTTTCCACGCAAAGGTACAAAGTTTCGTGGTGAGAGATCAAGGCAACTGCACCTTTCAGCATTGCAACAGCTGTGGATTAATTCTTTAAAAGCTGTTTTAGTAAATGCAATTCAGCTTTTACTATATTTAGTAAATTCTCTCTCAATAGAGAATTTCTCTCTCGGTAATAGCATCTGAATATATTAATTTCATTAATACTAATCAGCATAAACACTCAACAGTCTTTACAACCCACTACCCAACTTTTCTTTTGTTCCTACATTCCTACTTCTCTCCTCTCTCTACCTCCCACCTTCTTTTCTACTTCCCTCTGTTGGGATTTCAGCCCCCACCAGTTGCCACGCTGGCAGGAAACAGCAGGAGCTGTTTACGTCAGGTGCCTCACAGCGTGGGAAAGGAAGTCAGCCTCTATTCTCAGGCTGTTCTCAGTGTGTGTTGGGAAGAGTTTCTCCTCTCTCTTCCACTCTCGGGATGGAGCCGGGTTGAGTCATATAACTCAAAGCTTGACTGCTCAGACATGCAGTCATTTGTGTTATTGTTATTATGCAGTGAATAAAGTAGTTATGGAACTACAAAACTGCCTTTTCCCTTCTGATGGTTTTGTAAGGGAAACTGGTATGCTTCCCTCATGAGAGAGAAGCTGCCTATTTTATCGGTCGCCCTGGACTGGAGGAAGATTCCTGAACGGCAGCCAGGGGTTTGACCACCGGACTTCACCTTTGGAATGTTTCGGGAGGCTGGCACTGCCCCCGGGCAGGCGATGTTCCAACAACTGGTAGCAGAGGATGGTTAACGATCTACGCTCTCTGAAGTTTTTGCCAAGTTTGCAGATAGAAGCCGACACGGTCGTAAGTCAAGAAGTTGACTGTGAGAAGCCGATCAGATTTCTGGAGCTCTGCAAAGCTGCTGTTTGTTTTTGGATTAAAACACAGCCAAGTTCCTTTGTTCTGGGGGAGCGGAGAAAGCAAAAGCAGTCTGCAGCTGTTTTTGTTTTTCCACTACCAGAGAAGCTGAAGAGCCAGGGAGAGCTCGACGCTGAAAAGGGAACTGTGAGTAAATCATTGTGCTAATGATTTATGAGGCAATTAACCTCAGAGAAGCAAGTCGCACTTGAGCTGTGATACACGTTCAAAGACTGCCGGAGGTTTTTACAGCTCACTGAAGAAGCTCTTTACGTGTTGCCAAGATGGACGCTTGGCAAGGGGATGGGAAGATGATGTGCCCGCTCCTGACTGATGATAATTATCAAAGTTGGGTCATTAAGATGCAAGCTGTTTTGCAGCGACAGCGTTGCTGGGATGTGGTGGACAATCCTATTCCCTTGGCCCCAGGCAGACTTTGGAGAGACAGGGACACACAGGCCAAGTCTGCAATAATTCTCTGCTTATCTGATTCACAGTTAATCCATATTCAGGCTTGTCCGCATGCTAGGCAGATGTGGGAATCTCTGCGCAGAGTCCATTTGAGAGTAGCTGCCGGGACTGCGCTTTTACACTTTCAGCACCTTACAAATATGCGACTGAAAGAGGGTGGTAATCTGAGAGAGCATTTGACGACGATGCTGCAATTGCACCACCAACTGGCGGAAAGAAATTTTCCTCTGAATGAAGCTGTTTTTTGTTTTATGGTTATCAACAGTCTAGACAGGGTTGAGTCGTAAAACCCAGAGTGGAAGAGAGAGGAGAAACTCCTCCCAACACACACTGAGAACAGTCTGAGAATAGAGGCTGACTTCCTTTCCCACGCTGTGAGGCACCTGACGTAAACAGCTCCTGCTGTTTCCTGCCAGTGTGGCAACTGGTGGGGGCTGAAATCCCAACACCCTCTACCTTCTCCAGCCCAGACTACTTCAACACCTTCTGCATAACATTTGGGACACAATTGTTCCAGCCTTCTACAAATAAAATTATACACATTTCAAAAATATATCAGAAGAAAGGTAGTGCGAAAATCAATTTTGGTATCAAATAGTGTGCTAATCCTTATTCTAAACTGAGCTGAGATTTATAATAAATCTAACTTGCACACCCCTTTAAGTTTTAAAAGGTACAAATTATAATTAAAACACATAATGTCCTGTGTTTCACGGGGGTCTTTGGAAACAGATTCATCATACAATCACAGTTAGTGAGATGCAATCTTGAAAAGACTCATGAGGTACGCACACAACACAGGTCTGCAAATATTGCAAACTCCCTTTGCTGCTACCTGTAAAAGTATGTCAAATTTACAGAACCACCTCTATGATAACAAAAAGAGGTCATATGTTTAAATGACCCAGGTACTCTTGCTCTTGCTCTGAGGGTTGGCATGCTATGTAATATTTGGTAATTTGTAATTTTCCTGAGTATTCTTTGGCCCCATTTTCTGTGTTTAACATACACACACTGCAAGGGGGACGATTTACTGCCTTGTCCCCCATAACCCGGGAAACTCCGAATACCTAGTATTATTTTTCACTCAGTCACCTTTCTCCGCGTCCTGTTAGTGTTGGGATACAGCCAGGGAGACAAAGGCCACCGTGCCTCCACGTCGTCTCCCGGTCTTCCGTGGAACAGTATCAGTCAATTAGCGACACGAGCCTCAGAAATAGCTGTCCACATTCCAGGACTCGTGCACGCCCTTTTCGCAGAGTTTCCACAATGAAAGATGCACCCAGGAGAGCATATTATACAGATTTATTCAGCGTAGGTCAGAACAAAGGAAAAACATGACTGCCTGCCTGCTTGTCGAGGCAACAGAGAGAAACAAAAGCTATATACTAAACAGAAACTTCCTGTGACCCGGAAGTATGCATGCCTGTGACACACAACAGCCTGCTCCCTGTTTAAGGTGGAACGGAAATATCCTAACATCTAGTGGTCTAGACGGACTCGCGTCTAGAAACCGCACTTCAAGGACCACACCTTGCTTCGTCAGTGGCTCTGAGCCCCTAACGTCTCATCCACTCAAAACATTCACTGGAGTGTCCCCATACACACACAAATACACATACATACAAACCCCATGCACCTCCCCCATCTCCAAAATTCCCTTTTACCAAAACCCTTTTACCAAACCGACGGCACTCTACTGCTCCTACTGGGAGCTGATCAGACCCCTGGCTCCCACAAAACAAGCTGTGGAGCTTACCTTTCACCTGGATACCTGTCCTGTGCGGCCACTGTCTCTTTCTCCCGTCTCTGCAGTGTCTCCACTCAGGGATGGGGTGGGGGCTCCCCCTAGAAATGGTAAGGTGCGCGCTTGGAGACACCAACACCGAACGGAGCTGCTCGCTTTGCAGTGACGCCTCGGTCCTTCGTCCCTCATCCTCGGGGAACACATTTCCCGTCCAATGCACCAAAGAATGTAGCCTTTTTAGACTTTACCAATTGGTGGGCTCTGCGTTGCTCCCGGATGGGAGGAAGTAAGTCAAAAGACACTGAGGGTTGGTTCAGAGAAAGAGTTCTTTATTTCTGCTCTCCGGAGCAGCAGAAAGGCACTTGCATGGTCAGTCCACAGCAAGTCCAACGAAATGAGAAATTTCATGTAGTATATATATCCTCCAGGCACCCTCTCCCCCCTTCCCCAGGAATCCAGCCACGTCAGCTTGTACACGCAGGCTGACATCACAGATGTTCCTGCTCCGGTACTCTTAAGCATAAAAGGGTTTTCATTCCTGTACTTCTGACCATAAAATGATATTCCTGTTCCTATACTCTTATCTTGGAGCAAGAGGTCACCAACTCCAAGAACACACTCTGGCGCTGTTCCCGGACTAGGTCTGTGCATCAGAGTGTGGTAAGATAAGACCCAGACATGTCATCCCTACTCCACTGGAACAGCCAAGGTCGTCCATTGCCGTGACTGATAAAGGAGAGAGCTTTGTTTATACAGCTGTGTTCTTGTTATACATTTGCCATTCCTTCAGCATCACTATCAGAAGTTGCTGTAGCCATCTTATAATTCAAAAATTTGAAAAATATTCTAAATTCAAAAACTTGTCAAAATTCTAAAATCAAAATCTCAAAAATCTCAAAATACAAAACAAATCTTCACTACCTTGGGTCACTGTGAACTCTGAGGGAAGGGAGGGGTTGCTTATCCCCACTGCACAATAGAATAAAGGACCATGTGCTTACCAGTAAGTTCTCTCAGAGTGTGGTTCAACCCAATTGCAACCTCTGTACATAAACCTTAAGTTGTTCTCTGTTAACAACCTTAGACAACAGATCAGCAGGAATTTCATTTCCTGGCATGTAGAACACCTGAATGAGTTCTTTCTGAATACACTCTCTTGCATGATGTAACTTAATCTGCAAGTATTTGGTTCTTTGCTTCCAACTCTCTGAATTCAGCAAAGCCAAACAGGATCTATTATCTTGATACACCTGTATAGGACATTTCACAGAAACTCTGATGTCCTTAAACAGTTGCATCAACCATTCACAATCCATGAGCGAAAATGACAGGGCATTGAGTTCTGCTTCACAGGAACTTAGGCTTAATGTCGTCTGCTTTTTGCACAACCAGTCACAGAGACAGTGGTTGTACATGTAGCATACTCCAGAAGTGCTTGTGCCATCTTTGGTGTCACTTCCAAAACTCGCATCTGCAAAGATTTCAAGACCTCCAGACTTCTGACCAGTGAATATGAGTCTGTAGTGCATAGTACCTTTGAGATAACATGCTATGCACTTGAGAGCTTTCCAATTCTGAACAGCAGGATTGTTAGCATGTCTGCTAAGCAGATTAGTCCTTACAGCTATATCAGGTCTTGAACATCTGACAATGAAGTTCAACTTGCCTAGAATGCATCTGTACAGTGTAGTGTCAGAAAATGCTTCAGCATGTCGGGAAACAAGCCTTTATCAGGAGAAACTGGCAACTCTCCAAGCACCCGGCTTGATCTCCTGTTGTCCTCCCTGTCTGCATTCCCCAGCAGGATACAGGCTAGGTCGCGATAGGCGATTCTTCTCGGCGTGAGAAGAACACCCTCCCTCTTTCCTGCCCCCCCCCCGGCAGGGGAAAGAGATAGACAGAAACATATTTACATTCCTTTATTTCTGTCTTTGCAGCATAACAAAAGCATGACTGCTCTCTTCAAACTCCAGCAGTCGAGAGACAAACAAAACCTGTACTTCCTGTACAAGAGCAAAAGGAAGAGCTCATATTACACTCTGAGCTAATTCCGGTGCATTGCCCTGTGAATTGACTGTCCCTCTGTTTCCCACGGAACAGTCCTAACATTCCATCATGTGCTGTTTTCAAGCGAGCAGCTCATGGCTGCATTGCTTTTATATAGTAACATACTCCCCCATATGAATCAATGTGTGCTGCGAGCAAAGCTTGATCCAGAGAAGAAAACAAACAGTTGTTATACATATAACACTCCCCTGTTGTTTCAGTTCCACCCTTGGAACTATCTGCCACTGGTTTCCCCAGTGTACCCCTCTGGTTGTCTGATTTCCAAGGAATGAGTGCATCTGCATTACCTTGGCTAGGGAATGTAGTGTTACGCTTAGCAACTCCCTGTTGTGTCTTTGTCTCTGACTTAGACACACCTTTAACCTGTCTTGAGTTGTCAACAATAGTAACACATGCTACAGCTGAATTAGCAAACTCTTTGGACTACCTCTTGGGTGGTACACCCTTTGTAACTCTCTCGGACCTGCGTATGAGGTGCTGATCCTCTCTGCTCACTGGTTCAGTCTCAGGACTCTTTGGAGAACCAGTTCCAATAGTAAACACTGGTTCATCCTTCACTTGCAAAGGTCTAGCCATTGTGTGTGCTTTCCTCTCAATGACTGTGTCAACTGAGCTCTTTGAGCTTTCACTGTCACTCTCAGTACCACTGTAATCAGTAAAATCATCATCATCATCTGAATTGTCCACAGTGGGAAATGTGTGAACAATTACTCTCTCCTGTTCAGGAGCACTCTCTAGAAATTTTGTGAGAATCACCTGACCAGATTCAGACAAAATTACTCTGTAGAGACCCTTTTCATAACCCACAAAAATGCCTCTAGCATTCTTTACTCCACCTGGAGCATCAGATTTCACATGAGACCCAAAAACCTTAAAATGGGCAACAGAAAGTTTTCTATGAAATAGCTTTTCAAAAGGAGAACTTCCCAAACCTTTTGAAACCTTTCTCAACCAAGAGTAACAATAACACAATAACGATTCCGCCCAATACTCATGTGGCAAATGTGAACTCAGTAATTGTGCCTTCATGCCATTTTGCAATTCTTTGTTCACTTGCACACAGACACTTTTGTTCCATGCACCTGCTGAAACAGCAGTCTTGTGCCTTATCCCTTTATTATCCAGGAAATCCTGAAAATCCTGCAAAAGAAAAACTGGCTTTTCATCTGTGAAAAGACAATCAATGTTAGCATCATGAACATTCTTAACCTTGTCACAAAACTCTTTAAACCTTTCTAAGGCTTCTTGTGGTTTGTGCGTTATGTATATCCACACATAATGAGAGAAATAATCCACACACACAAGATGATATCTTTCATTGCCTCTAGATGGTGCTAGAGGACCAATCACATCAGCATACACTCGCTGAAAAGCTTTGGTTACTTGCGTCGTCTTCTGGACGTTTTTCTTCACACCTGCAAGAGAAATCATGTTAGACTCAGATGCATTACAATTTATGCAATCACTTTGATCAAAAGTCAACAAATACAGTCCATCTTTCTCTCTGGCAGAAAGATACAGCTCTCCATCTTTGAAGATTTTGCAGCTTTCTCTATCATAGGACAAAATCAGTACTTTCTTTGTGATCTGCGAAACACTCAGCAGATTGAACTTTAAATCAGGAACCAAATACACATTGTTAATAGTCAAGTTCAGACTCTCAAGATACACAGTTCCAAACCCGGTCGCTTTCAGCTCCTGGCCATTGGCCTGTTTCACAGTGAAGCTTTGCTTCTTAAACGTTGAAAACAGTCCTTGGCGCGACGTCATGTGTTGCGTGCAACCCGTGTCAAGAACAAAAGCGTTCTCCGTTGAAAATTCGGCTTTTGTTGACAGCAATGCTTTTGCAGGTTTCACCTGGGACTTGGTACGACTTTTGCCTGACGCCTCAGGCTTTGCAGAGCTCCCCTTAGCTCCTTTCTGTTGACGTGGCTTCTTACAATTCCACTGAAGATGCCCAGACTGTCCACAATTGTAACAACGGACAATGTTCAAAGCAACAGCCTGTTCTTCACTAGCAGTAGCAGTGGGGGTGTCAGAACTCCGAGCTTCTCTCCCCCTGTCTTTGACATCTATTGCAGCAAGTCTGTCTCTCTCATTGAGAACCACCGAACAAATTCTCTCCACCGTAAGATCCCTGGCAGGTAGAGAACCCAACTGACTTGCAACTGTTTTATAAGTCCGATTAAGGCTGTTAATAATCATGAAGCAGAATATCTCTTCCTGAAGAGAGAAATTACGTTGCGCCATCTGCTGGCATAAGAATTTCATCTCTGTCAGATGCGCTTGTACATCTCCATCAGGCGCTAGCCTTAGATTGGTCAGTTTTTCAAAATGCAGCAACGTTGAAGAACCAGCATCTCTTTGATGTATTCTATGCAGCGTTTGCCAAATCTCACGCGTGTATTCCAAATCCTGAATATGCACGAGTTGATCATCTGAGATACACAGAATTATGGCCGTCCTGGCTCTCACATTCTGTGAATTCCAACCTGGCGTTGGTGCAGCAGGGATGGGGTTATCAATCACCCCAAAAATCCTCTGATTCTGAAGCAAGGCTTTCATCTTTACAGACCATGAGGAATAATTGTCATTAGTCAGTGGAGGTGCGTAAGGTAAGCCTCCCCCCTTCTTGGTATCCATTTTGAATCCAAGCCTCAGCTCTCACTCTCAAGCCTGTAAAATCCAAGAGTCTATTGGGTTGTTTACTGCCTTGCACTTGGCAGCTAAACACAGGCAGCTCCGGAAAGTCCCTCCAAGAGCAGTGAGACAACAGACAAAACAAACGCTGGAATTTTACCAGTGGTTTCTTTCAGCCTTTTACAGTCCCAGCCTCTCTTCCGTTGGCTAGTAAATTTCCACTTTCTTTCAAGCTAACTATCTCCGACGTAGCTGAAAAGATTGATGTCTCGTTGCTTAGCAACTGGACTTGGCTAACCGGCTATAGCAAAGCTTATCAAGCCTCAGGAATGCGAAATATGCAGGCTGTTTCTCCGTGCTGTTTTCATCCAAAAGCAGACACTCAGTGAACCGAAGAATGCTTCAATTCGCGTTCACTCTCACAGCCATAAAATCACCATACCTTGAGGGAATCCGTTGCTTGTTTTATCAGCAAAAACGCCTGCTCCGGTGTTCAGCCGTCCTTTGTAGCTTCCATCCGCCCGCTACCACATTCTTTCTTTATCTCCTTGCAGAGGATGAAGTACGATCCATCAACCTCTCTTGCTGCTTTCATGGATCGATGCCATCGGCTCCGTGCTACCAGATGTCGGGAATCAAGCCTTTATCAGGAGAAACTGGCAACTCTCCAGGCACCCGGCTTGATCTCCTGTTGACCTCCCTGTCTGCATTCCCCAGCAGGATTCTTCTCGGCGTGAGAAGAACACCCCCCCCTCTTTCCTGCCCCCCCCGGCAGGGGAAAGAGATAGACAGAAACATATTTACATTCCTTTATTTCTGTCTTTGCAGCATAACAAAAGCATGACTGCTCTCTTCAAACTCCAGCAGTCGAGAGACAAACAAAACCTGTACTTCCTGTACAAGAGCAAAAGGAAGAGCTCATATTACACTCTGAGCTAATTCCGGTGCATTGCCCTGTGAATTGACTGTCCCTCTGTTTCCCACGGAACAGTCCTAACATTCCATCATGTGCTGTTTTCAAGCTAGCAGCTCGTGGCTGCATTGCTTCTATATCGTAACGCAGCAGTGATTGAAAAACCACGAAAGGACCCTACAGAGGTGGGGTCATACAGACCAATTAGCCTATTAAATCAAGACTATAAGATATTTACAAAGATCCTGGCAAGGAGACTGGAAAAGGTACTACCTAAAATAATTAAGGAAGATCAATATGGATTTGTTAAGGGAAGCTACATAGGCCATCCTATAAGAAATGTGTTAAACGTATTAACAAGCAGGGTAAAAGGAAAATTGGTGGTCTTAAAATTGGATGTGTATAAGGCCTTCGACACAATTAGCCATAAGTTCTTATGGAATATTATGCGGGACGTAGGATTAGGAGAGAACTTTGTGGAAGCAATCCAGGAATTGTATAGGGAAGGCTGTGGTCAGAGTGAATGAGGGGGTTTCAGATCAATTCAATATACAAAGAGGAGTTAAACAAGGATGTTCACTCTCACCACTACTATTTGTATTGGGTATGGAGTACTTGGCAGACAGAATACGAAACTCAGTAAGGATAAAAGGATATAAGAAAGGAAAGGAAAAAATCAAGTTAAACATGTATGCAGATGATATCCTATTATTATTTACAAACCCCTTAGAGGGTGTAAGAGAACTTATGATAATCCTGAAGGACTTTAAAGAGGAGTCGGGATTGGGAGTAAATTTGGAGAAGTCTGAAATTTTATTTTGGGTTGTAAATAAAGAGGAGAAGAAGGAAATTGCAAAAATGACAAAGATGGATATCAATAGGAAAAAAGTTAAATACTTGGGGGTAAATATTATTAAAAATATTACTAGGATTCCAGATGTAAATTACAAAGAAGCATGGAGGAAGATCAAGAAGGACATAAAATCATGGAAAAATAAGAATTTATCTATTCTAGGTAGGATTAGAGCACTTAAAATGTTTCTGGTACCAAAATTATTATATTTCAAGTAATTACACTACCCATTAGGAAAATATGGTTCAAAACATGGAATAAGGTATTTAAAAATTGGATTTTTGGAAGTAAAAGAGTTAGAACCCCAGACATAGTAAATTATTCATCTCAAGAAGAGATGGGATGGGAAATACCGAACTTAGAATTTTACTATGAAACATTCCAATTGAAAAATCTAATAGATATCGGATATAAGGATGGGATTAAATGGATAAGGCTGGAGAATGAAATAAATGAAGGAATAGGAAGAGAAGGGATATTTAATAGAGATATTAATACGGCTTTTAAGAAGACAATAGGACCAAGGAAAACTGCGTTAGGAATCTGGAAGAATTGGAATATGAAATGGATGCTAACATACTCAAGGTGGACGCAGTTAAAATATATGCAGGAGGGTCAAAGGGAACCGGGTTGGTGGAAGAAATTAGAAGATCAGGGATTTTATAAATTAAAAGATATGTTCAATGAAGAAGGGAATTTAATTACAAAAAAAGTTTTTTTTAGAAAAAATAGGAAAACAATATTGGCTGAAAGTGCAAGGACTTTATGATTTAATAAAAACGGAAAGAGCAGAGGAAACGATGAGGACAGAAATGAAAATAGATATGGTGCTGAACAAAAGACAAATAACGGAGAAAGGGATAGCAGGGATGTTATATAAACTGATGATAAGCGACAAAGAAAGAATGATAAGGATAATCCAGATTAAATGGGAGCAGGAAGGTATGATCCATCCAAACATGGCCCAAGAACTGATGAAGACTATAAACAATCTTAAAATAGAAAAGTATAAAGAATTAAGTAGAAATTTTTTATTAAAATGGTATAGAACTCCGACACAAATGGCGTATATAGTGAAAGGGTTTAGTCCCAAATGCTGGCATTGTGGTCAGGAAAAAGGACTATATTCACACATGTGGTGGGAATGTAATCTGGTTAAGGAATATTGGCAAAAGATTATAAAGGTGATTTCTGGATTATTTCAAATAAACATAGAAGTTAATAGGGATTTGTTATTTTCGGGAATACTGGGAAATAACCAAGTAAAAAGTAATAAGTAAGAGTTGTACAAGATTATGATTTTAGCTGGAATGGCAGTTATTGCTTTGGGATGGAAAGAAAAGGCCAAATGGAATATGGAAAAATGGAATGATGATGTTTTTGAATATGTACAATCAGAAATAAATGCACAGATAGTGGCAGAGGATAGATGGGAAAATAAATGGCAAAGAATCACAAATAAATGGACATTTTACAGGAAATGGATAGAAAGAGGGGAAGCCAACCCTAACATACAAGCTCGAATGAACAGACTGTGTACATGGATAAAGATATGAAGAAGGAAGGCCTCACCGGGGGGGGGGGCTGGAGTGGGGAGGGGGGGACGTAAACCGGATGGTATTTTGAATTGATTTTGTTATGTAAGCCCTTTTTTAGAAACCATATATATTAATGTTATGCATTGTAGTATGAATGAATTTTGTTTTGTATTCTTTGTTTTATAGAATACATATAATAATGTTATGTTGTGGTTCGAGGACCCGACCCCCGCAATGTGAAATAAATACACAAGGACACGTGATATAAGGTTAATGGGCAAGAAAAGGCCACAACTTTATTGATTACAGCAGTGAAAAGGTATTGGCTTAGGCATTGGATGTCTAAAACAAGGGGGTTTATTCACCAGTAGGTGGAGCCTGTTGATGCTAATCCAACTATAGGCTCTCCCCTGATGTCACCGGGGGTTGTGCCATGGCCTCCCACCAAGCAGGCATCGGACAGAGTACACGACCGCCAGATTCCTTTAACGGAATACCCAAAAATTGAAGGCATAGGCGATGGCCACACCCAGCCCTTCGACACACCACAACACATTATTCCAATGCCTAACCTACCCACCAATACCACAAAAAGTTGTGACGATTGCTACGAGGTAGGCGAAAAAACCAAAAAGCCTAATGCCAAATGGAAAAATTCCTACCAGGCCCCCTAGACAACCAGGGCGACCAACCTAAGGTCCATAGCAAGGCCAAAGAACAAAGACCCTGAGCTAAAAGGGAGTGGAGGGTGGGTGACTCACGACGAGAGGACGGAGAAGAATGAGGCCGAGGAGAGGCTGGCACCGCCGCAAAAGGCTGCTGAACACGCCCCCTCGAAGGCACCTGGTTGGATGCCTGCCGAGGGGGGCGTGGGCGCCAGCCAAGTGAGAGGAGGAGGCAGGGGGCTAATGCCCCCTGCTAGGGGCGGTGCTCGGGCTCCCGCCCACAACCACTCCCCTCTCTTCCAGGGAGGAGAGTCTTTACTAAGCAAATTTAATAAAACAGTAAAAGGGGGGGGGGAGAGAAAAGAAAATGCTTCAGCATTTGTGTCTGCTGGGTTTGCATCAACCAAATTCAGCCTGGTTAATACAGCAGCAATTTTCTGTGTTTGGTGTACCAGAAAATCACCTGCTTGGTCCTTCTGCACCTGCAGAGAAAGATAGTTGGATACCTCACCAAGATCCTTCATGTCAAAGTGCTCCTTCAGCTGAGCTACGGTGCTTTGGTACAAAGCCTGATTCTTCCAAAACAAAAGAAGATCATCAACAAAACATAAACAATACAGTTTGTTTTGCCCCTCCTCCTTGACAAACACACATGGATCAGCTTTGCCTTGGTGAAAGCCTAGAGAAAGCAATGTCTGGGTTAGCGGAGTCTATAACCTGAAGCATATGTAACCCAAGGTACCATTGTATTGAAATTCCTCAGCCCCAGCCAGCATTGCCAATGGGCAGGATGATGAGAATTGTAGTTAAGCAATGTATGGAGGGCCAGAGGTTACCGTCACCTGTTTTATCGGTTAGTGTACTAAGATCTGGGCACAAGCCCAATTCAGCTGACGGTACTTAACAAGGGGTTGCTTTAAACAAAACATTAGAGCTAATACACTATTCTGCTCCAATATACAAAACAGCCCCTTCTCTATAGAAAGCTAAAGAAAATACAAACTTTAGGGTTTGTAGATGGTTGTAAAGGTTGCTGAAAGGTTTCTGTTTCACTAGTTGGAAACAGCTTCCAGGCTATGCAGGACCAAGGTTGATTTGTAACTGTTACTGTCTGCCTGCTTGCCATCATGCATATTTGTAAACCATTTCTGCCAAAATATATACATCTGCAATAGTTTCTGGAAGCAGACCCTGCAAGAGCGCACACTCCATGAAGTCCATATGGATAGTGTTATGGAATGGAGGGGGGGCATATGAACGAAGTCTTAAGAAGTCTCTAAGAGACGTAGAGCCCGAGGCGATGACCTCAAGGGAACCCTGCCACACTAGGACTCCCCTCGAGCCATCACAACGTTGCACCAAGCAACACACAAAACTCCAAAACCCCAAGAATAAAGCGCCATTTCTGACCCCATATCCCGATGCTTTACACAATCGATGTATTTTATGAATGAACAATGTATTTGCATGAGGATGCGCTCTAGCCAATCCGATTGTGTTGAATGTAGCCCTTCAGCCAATCACAGCAATGCCATGGCTCTGCAGAGGCAGCTCAGCTCGAGCTGTTTTGCACGCTCCACTGAGCGCTGACAAGGTGATGACAGCTCCCGCTGCGAGAACAATGGACTGAGTCAATCGAAACCTCGTTATCCTGTTAATCCAACGAAAACTAGATACAATGTAGCAATGTCAGGCCAGGCCACTTCCGAAAAGAACCGTCTGTATTAAAAACGCCTAAAAACACTTGGAAATTCATAGCAAATCACTGGTTTCACAGCTTCTCTTCATTCCACCGCCAGTCTGCTTCATTGGCCAAGGACTTGGGAACCCCTCAGTCCCCACCAGAATTTCCCAAGCGGGAGGTCACGTACTCACAGGAAGGTACTTTACTCGTAGGTGACAATCGCTGGGCACAAGCTCTCCTCCGGACTTACCCAGGCGGCAGACTATGCAAACCAAAGTTCTATTCTCCTCTTGCAGTAGGTGCTTAGAATGTACTTCCCAAGACATATCCTGTATTTGCATGTTACCCCAACACATTCCTCCTATGTTAATCATGTATAATCCTCCCCTTTTCTGATGGAGTGGTGATGTTTAGCGAACTGTCTGCTGGGATAAGATAGGAACTTTTAAAAGTCCTTGTCACCCCATTCTCAGGGTTCAATTCCTCTTTGAACCTGTTGCGCAATAAACTTTGGTCTACGCTATTTGCTCCGGTTGGTGGCTGGTCTCCTTCTTTGTTCCGCAGGAACCCACGGGCTCTGAGCAGCCTCCCACCTGGATTTTTCCGTAACAACAGAAACTAGACTAACCCTCTTGAGAGAAGAAAGGTGGGTTTGCTCCCACTGCAATGTTGTAATCTAAATAAGCACATCTTCCTACAAGTGAATAGTAGCCACCTATCTGGGGGGAAATAAAGTGGTATGCTGAGAGACATTGTTACGGTGGAGAGCAAATCTGTTTTCAACAATCCTAACATCCAGAGAAAAACCAGATGGCAGCTTTTTTTTACTATGTCCACAGAACTCAATGAAAGGCACCAATGGTTTTGGACTGGTTAAGTAGAAGCATGTTGAAATCTGCAGATGGCACAAAATTCAGCGGCAGTAAATCAGAAAGAGGGGCAGTCTTTAAACAGCTGAAGAGAATGGGATAAACTTCAACTGAGCATCCAAGTATTAACATCCTTACGGTAAGGACCTTACCCAACCCTAGTCACATGTAAACACCATTTTAAAGCATGGCTTGATGAGCTAAAAGTTGAATAGGAGTACACATTCAAAAGCACATCATATTGGAAACAATGCAGTTCAGTACTAACCCTCAGATATGCACCAGCTTTATTCCCAGTTCATGATCCAGCAAGAGACAAACATACAAGAGCTGATTTACATGTATTTTTCTTCTTTGCTGGATTGGGGCATAAGCACTGAGCCCTATCTTTGTTCGTACCTTTATTCAAACGGTTCAAGGCTTCTTCAATGGAAAGTCGGTCATCTTCTGTCTCTTCTGGTTTGTTTACTACCAGTAGCCAGCAAAGCTTGTTCTGGTACCTTAGAATTCTTGTGTCTCTTCATTTTTCCCAGCATCAGGGTCTTTTCCAGGGAATCTTCTCTTTTCATGAGGTGGCCAAAGTGTTGGAGCCTCAGCTTCACGATCTGTCCTTCCAGTGAGCACTCAGGGCTGATATCCTTCAGAATGGAGAGGTTTGATCTTCTTGCAGTCCATGGGACTCTCAAAAGTCTCCTCCAGCACCAGAATTCAAAAGCATCCATTCTTCGGCAATCAGCCTTCTTTATGGTCCAGCTCTCACTTCCATACATCACTACTGGGAAAACCATAGCTTGAACTAAACGGACCTTTGTTGGCAAGGTGATGTCTCTGCTTTTTAAGATGCTGTCTAGGTTTGTCATTGCTTTTCTCCCAAGAAGCAGGCGTCCAAAGTTTCTCATGTGCCTGACGTATGGTTTCTTACCAAGCATCTTTTCATAGGGAGTACAACTTATGGGTGCAGAAAATCGTCTGTTAAAACAATAAACCAAACAATTCAGCGACTCCGCCCAATATTCCTCAGGAAGATTGGCATCATGCAACAAGGTCTTCAGTCCTTGTAGCAAAGTCTGGTTTTCCCTTTCCCATAGTCCATTCTTCCATGAAGATCTTGGATTTGCAAGGTCATGCTGAATCCCCTTCTGACGTCTCCTTCCATCGGCCCATCCTCTGACATAAATCAGGGACCCGGACTTCAAAAGCCAGGGCACACTATTAGCAGAGTGTACTGCGCACACAGAAGTAGGCGTGAGGCTTGTGAAGTCATTCTACAGCTACAGATTTATTAAACATAAATCAAGACAAAGAAACATGTCGTCTCTCTCTCATGTCATCTCAGAGAGAACAGCAAAAGCAAAAGCGATGCACAAACGGAAGTTCCCAGCATACTGTGCTGGAGTGTAAACAGACATGTGACAATCTCATGCCTGTTCCTTAAGGTGGAATGGAAATGTCAACATCCTCCCCTTTTCTGTGTAACCTGTGGTGAAGTATTTCAACCCAACTGCAACCGCTGTACATAAACCTTAAGTTGTTCTCTGTTAACAACCTTAGACAACAGATCTGCAGGAATCTCGTATCCTGGCATGCAGGACACCTGAATGAATCTTTTCTGGATACACTCCCTTACACGATGTACCTTTAACTGCAAGTATTTAGTTCTTTGCTTGCAACTCTCTGAGGCTAGCAAAGGCAAACAGGATCTGTTGTCTTGATACACCTGTGCAGGACATTTCACAGTAACCCTGACGTCCTGAAACGGTTGCATCAACCATTCACAATCCATAAGTGAATATGACAGTGCATTGAGTTCAGCTTCACAAGAACCTAGGCTAACTGTGGTTTGCTTCTTGCACAGCCAGTCAAACAGACACTGGTTGCACATGTAGCATACTTGTGCCATCTTTGGTGGCACTGCCAAAACTCGCATCTGTAAAGATTGTGAGGAGAATCAGAACTTACAGGGTTAAACAGTTCTGTGTGACGTCTCACATTCTGAGGCGTGGTTTGGTTCACATACGGGAATCTTTCTTTGTGTGTGAGTTTCCTTTCGTTTTTGGCTGAGAGACGAAAGAATGTCCGCTCTCTCGCCTGGCTGATTTATGATGTTTTTCTTCTCATTAAAGGCTGTTAGAGATTAGCAAGAAGCCTACGTTCAGTCTGATTTATTATCCACACACAAGGCAACACTTTCTACCGCTGCAGAACTCTGCTAAGAACTCTGCTAAGAGCTCAAGTTTTTCCTATCGGCACAAGCGTCCATCGGCACAGGGGAAGTGTGCCGGGCGCCATCTTATCTCAGCAAAGATTTCAAGACCTCCAGATTTCTGACCAGTGAATCCGAGTCTGTAGTGCATAGTACCTTAACACATCAGCAATTTTCTGAGATTGGTGTACCAAAAAATCACCTGCCTGGTTTTTCTCTACTTCCAGAGAAAGTAGAGACTCTGCTTGAGACCATATAAGGACTTCCGAAGTTTACAGACCATTCCCTTCTGTATCTGCATCCCGTCAGGTGGAAGCATATACAGCTCCTCCCCCAAAACCCCGTACAAAAAAGCTGCATTAACATCGTGATGGGAAACGTGCAGTTTCTCCTCTGCAGCAATCTTGAGCATTAGCCGAATGCTCTCATACTTGACGATGGGTGAGTAGGTCTCGTGGTAATCCTGTCCTGGTACCTGTGAAAAACCTCTGGCGACCAATCTGGCTTTGTGTCATACTACCTTGCCATTCTGATCAGTCTTGGCTTTAAAGACCCATTTGCTGTCAACCAGCTTCATCCCTGGGACTATTGGAACCAGCTCCCAGGTCTTGTTCCTTTCCAAGGAATCAAGTTCAGCCTTCATGGCATTTAGCCTTGGCTCAGCATCCTTTGAGGTTAAGTCCTGGACCTCTTGGAAGCTTGAAGGTTCCCACACCTTCTCTGAGCTACTAACAACAGCTACTGCTGTTTTAGTAACCTCATCATCATACCTGTTTGGAGGTTTGCCCTTTGTGGCCCTTTCAGATCTGCATACTATACGCAAGTCTTCAGCACCTATCTCCTCTTCCTTAGGAGAATAGTGGCCAATGGTGAACAGTGGTTCTTCCAATTCAGTGTCAGACTCATCAGATGGTCTGAGTGAGGCCTTTGCGCTCTTGTAGTCTGCTGTGTCATCGCTGTCACTGACATCAGCACTAGCACTGCCCTCTGAACTGGAATCCGAACCCTGATCATCATCCTCAGCTTCCTCTGCTTCTTCAGCTTCAGGGTGACTGTGGAAAATCCCCACATTCTCCCCCCATTTAGCATTGTACTGAACACTTCTGGTAAAGCGTACCGTCTTTGTGTCAGTCATCAGCACTCTGTATGCACCTTTCTCATACCCCACAAATACGCCATGCACACCACGCTTCCCGAGCTTGCTGCTCTGTGGAGTATGGACCCACATGTCAGAGCCAAAGTTTCTCATGTGCCTGACGTATGGTTTCTTACCAAACATCTTTTCATAGGGAGTACAACCTATGGGTGCAGAAAGTCGTCTGTTAAAACAATAAGCCAAACAATTCAGCGACTCCGCCCAATATTCCTCAGGAAGATTGGCATCATGCAACAAGGTCTTCAGTCCTTGTAGCAAAGTCTGGTTTTCCCTTTCGCAAAGTCCATTCTTCCATGAAGATCTTGGACTTGCAAGGTCATGCTGAATCCCCTTCTGACGTCTCCTTCCATCGGCCCGTGCTCTGACGTAAATCAGCGACCTGGACTTCAAAAGCCAGGGCATGCTATTAGCAGAGTGTACTGCGCACACAGAAGTAGGCGTGAGGCTTGTGAAGTCATTCTACAGCTACAGATTTATTAAACATAAATCAGGACAAAGAAACATGTCGTCTCTCTCTCATGTCGTCTTGGAGAGAACAGCAAAAGCAAAAGCTATGCACAAACGGAAGTTCCCAGCATACTGTGCTGGAATGTAAACAGACATGTGACACACAACAATTCCACATGCCTGTTCCTTAAGGTGGAATGGAAATTTTGAACCAGTCAGTTGTTCCATATCCCATTCTAACTGTAGCTTCTTGTCCCACATACAGATTTCTCAGGAGACAGATGGGGTGATTAGGCACTCCCATTTCTTTAAGAATGGAGAGCTACCTTTAAAAAAAAACAAACAAAGGTGCCTTAGGCACATCAATGAACACAATAATAACAGGGCAATAGCAATACGACGGAACCAGTGTCTCAGTGATGCCCCCCCCCCCGAAAAGTCTTCTTTGGAAGAGTTCATAAAATATTATACAGATATTTCAGTTTGGTTTTGCTTTTTTTCTTGTTGTTCAAAGTGGAATCAGAGGAGACAGACATGGAGCCCATCAACAACAGAAAACCATAAACAGCTCCCTTCTTGCCATAGGCCAAGACACGTAGGAGGGGAGGGGGGAGGGGTTTGAAAGCTTGGCTCCCAAGTTTCAAGTGAATAGTTAGTTTATGGTGTTCAAGTATGGCATGCTCCACAGCCTACCTCTCTTCACCTCAAACAGCCCTTGAAAAAATATTTGAACCATTCCTTCCTTCCTTCCCACCAGCACTCCGCTCTCCTCTCGCGCCATTCCCCAGCCATTCAAGGCCCACCTACCTCTTGGTCCTTCCCCACTCGTACCGTCAAAACCAGCGCCGCCAAAAATCTCCCTCCTCAGTAGCTGCCGTTCAGTTCAAAAAATATTTCCCTGCGCAGGAGCAAATCGTGATTGGGGTGGGGTGGGGGTGGGGCCGTTGGAAGAAGGAAGGAAGGAAGGAAGGGGCTGCGCTCGGGAGAAGAGAAAAGGCTTGGGTTCCCCTTTGGCTGTGTCACTTCCCACCGTTGGCAGGAGCGGCGCTGGTCTCGGGATGAGCATGCGTGAACTGCTCGTGCCCCCCTCCTTTCAGACGCAAAACGTAGAGGGAGGGGGGATGTTCTCACCCAAAGTGTAAGCGGGGAACGGAACTGAAGAGCCGTGCATGCTCACAAATGAAAGGGAAGGGTGGGGAGGAAGAGTGGGCTTTTGGTTTCACCATTGGCTGTTAGTGGGTCAGAGGGGGAGGGGCTCATTTTACAGTCTCTCCGTCAGGCGGAAGGAAACCTTGTTTTTTTCTGTCATTGTACAGTATTCGCTGTCATTTTTTGCTGTCGTTATTTCACAAATAAATCAAGCAGTTTGCACCATTCTAAAATCCAGAAGAAGAATCCCATGTGTCAATAAGGCCCTCGCCTAGTTCCACAGAGCGTTCCCCACATAGTAGAGTTGCGGCTTCCTTCTGAGTAAACATATTGAAATAAAAAAAATTAAGGTTATATATATATATATATATATATATATATATATATACTGCATATATAAACCACATGTCTGAAACCCCACAGAAAAAGTCCTGAAACCATTTTGTCCCTCCCACATTGACCTCAAATATTTCTCTGCAAGGTCGAAGGAAAAGGGAAAAGCCTCCCCATTGTCTTTTTGTTCACAAATCCTGTCTTAAGGGTATGTCTGTGTATGAATAGGGTGAGCCTGTGACCTGGCTCAGGAACTAAGTATTTGTCCAGACAGCAGGAGCACTGGGTCACGGAGCAAGGGACGGGCTGACACTCCTGCGATGCCACCCCATAGCTGGACGCATCTGTTTGGGAAAATATAAAGATTTGAAAAACAAACAGACATGCTCTGAACCGACGAAGCTGGAAAAAAACCTGCAGAATGTACAGTCTCTGGTGTAAAAGATTGAACTTCAAAGAGATCCTCATCATGATGTTTGGAATCTGGAGGGGCTTGGTATGTTTTTTCTTCTTCTTCTAACATTAACAATTCACATTGCATGCCAAGCCTCATTAAGAACCTAAATTGCTCTTCAAAAAGTGAGTACAGATGGACTTTTATATAGAATTGGGACTTATTCGCAGCCGCTTTTCTTTTAAGATTTGAAATACCCGTTAAAGACGAAAACAAAGAACAAAATGGCGCCTAGCCACTACGCACTTATGGAATATCTGAAATACCTCCCTGATTAAGAGAAACAGGAGCTAACCGATGGTTGGTTATAAAGATTAGAGACAATATTAAATATGCAACTGTTTGCAAAAAGAATTTTTTTCCCATCATGAGCGAGAGAAAATGCTAAATGGATGTCTGACAGCCCCCCTCCAGGGCCCGGAGGAAGGACTTGGTGGATTCCAAAGGCTAATTGAAACAAAAGAAGTGCCATGGTCAGATCACTTCCTGGTGCAACTGGACTTCTCCGCAACCCTTCCCCTCTGCAGGGAGGTGGGACCAATTTGGATGGTCCGCCCCCACCACTTAATGGATCCAAATGGTTTCCAGAGACTGGTAGGGGATGCTTTATCCCATGTTGATGGCCTTTCAGCTGATTCCCTGGTGGTCCGCTGGAATGCGGAGTTAACCAGGGCTATCGACTGTCTGGCTCCGAAGCGCCCTCTCCGATTGCATGGAGCCTGGACAGCCCCGTGGTTTTCTTCAGAGCTGAGGGCAATGAAACAATCGCTGAGACGGCTAGAGCATCGGTGGCAGAAAACTCATTCCGAATCTGACCGGACACAGGTTAGAGCTCAACGTTGAGCCTACCAAGTGGCGATAGCGACGGCGAAGAAGACTTTCTTCACCGCCTCTATTGCATCTTCAGAAAATAGTAGCAGGAGACTCTTTCAGGTGGTCCGCAGTTTAACGGAACCACCTCTACCACTGGGGCCTTGTAAAGACCCCAAGATCTCCTGCAACGATTTTGCAAAGTTTTTTGCAGATAAAATCACTCATATTCGGAAGGAGCTAGACACCACCGTGGGAGCAGGGCTTCGGCGGGAGAGTGCTAGAGCCCTGTCTGGTCAAGTTGCATGGAATCAATTTCAATCCGTAACCCCCTAGTATGTGGACAGGCTGCTTGGATGCGTGAAACCAACCACCTGTCTCCTTGATCCTTGCCCATCCTGGCTAATATTTTAGTGTATTTTGGTTTCTGTAGAAGCCACCCAGAGTGGCTGGGGAAACCCAGCCAGATGGGCGGGGTACAAATAATAAATTATTATTATTATTATTATTATTATTATTATTATTATTATTGATCGTCATGTCTGATATATGGCTACATAGCAAGTAGTTTGCTTAAGAATAAATCAACAAGGAGTCTTTGAAGGAGGTTTTCATAATAATAATAATAATAGCCACTCTGGGTGGCTTCCAACAAAACACTAAAATACAATAACCTATTAAACATTAAAAGCTTCCCTAAACAGGGCTGCCTTTAGATGTCTTCTAAAAGTTTGGTAGTTATTTTTCTCTTTGACATCTGGTGGGAGGGCATTCCACAGGGCGGGCGCCACTACTGAAAAGGCCCTTTGCCTGGTTCCCTGTAACTTGGCTTCTCGCAGCGAGGGAACCGCCAGAAGGCCCTCGGCGCTGGACCTCAGTGTCCGGGCAGAACAATGGAGGTGGAGACGCTCCTTCAGGTATAGTGGACCGAGGCCATTTAGGGCCTTAAAGGTCAGCACCAACACTTTGCATTGTGCTCGGAAACGTACTGAAAGCCAGTGTAGGTCTTTCAAGACCGGTGTTATATGGTCTCGGTGGCCGCTCCCAGTCACCAGTCTTGTTGCCGCATTCTGGATTATTTGTAGTTTCCGGATCACCTTCAAAGGTAGCCCCACGTAGAGCGCATTGCAGTAGTCCGAGCGAGAGATAACCAGAGCATGCATCACTCTGGTGAGACAGTCTGCGGGCAGGTAGGGTCTCAGCCTGCGTACCAGGTGGAGTTGGTAGACAGCTGCCCTGGATACAGAATTGACCTGTGCCTCCATGGACAGCTGTGAGTCCAAAATGAGTCCCAGGCTGCGCACCTGGTCCTTCAGGGGCACAGTTACCCCATTCAGGACCAGGGAGTACTCCACACCCGCCCGCCCCTTGTCTTTCAAGACCGGTGTTATATGGTCTCGGTGGCCGCTCCCAGTCACCAATCTAGCTGCCGCATTCTGGATTAGTTGTAGTTTCCGGGTCACCTTCAAAGGTAGCCCCACGTAGAGCACATTGCAGTAGTCCAAGCGAGAGATAACCAGAGCATGCACCACTCTGGCAAGACAGGACCAGGGAGTCTTCCACACCCGCCCGCCCCTTGTCCCACAAAAACAGTACTTCTGTCTTGTCAGGATTCAATCTCAATCTGTTAGCTGCCATCCATCCTCCAACTGCCTCCAGACACTCACACAGGACCTTCACCGCCTTCACTGGTTCCGATTTGAAAGAGAGGTAGAGCTGGGTATCATCCGCATACTGATGAACACCCAGCCCAAACCCCCTGATGATCTCTCCCAGCGGCTGCATGTAGATGTTGAAAAGCATTGAAAAAATTAAATATGAAAGACAATTGGGCTACCTATAAAACTGTATTAAAGGAAGAAAACGGAGAATTGGAATTAAAGGATTACACAAAAATTAAAGCTCATATTAGTGATTGGTTCCAATATATTCAAATTAAGTATAGATTAGCGAAAGACAAAAAGTTAGGATTTGAAAAAGAAATATCAAAATTTGATAAATACTTAATACAAGAAAAATAAAAAAAATCTAAATTGTATAATCTGATTTTAGAGTGGGAAACAAAGGATGAATTGGTTAAAGCATCAATGATTAAATGGGCGCAAGATATTGGGAAAAATATTATGTTTGAACAATGGGAAAAAATTGTGGAAAGAAGATATGAAATTCACTATGTGTTATATACTGAAAGAAAATTACCTTAAAATGCAACATAGGTGGTATTTAACACCTGAAAGAATAACAAAAATGAATAAAAATTGTAGCGATGTCTGCTGGCGATGCAACATGGGAAAAGGTACTATGATACATATATGGTGGAATTGTTTAAACATCAAACAATTTTGGGAAATAATATATAATGAAATGAAAAAAATGTTTAGATACTCATTTAGGAAAACACCAGAAGGTTTTCTATTGGGAATAGTACCAGGAAGCCTAAAGGAAGAAGATAAGACCTTATATTTATACGCAACAGTAGCAGCAAGGCTATTGATTGCGAAAAACTGGAAAAGTGGTATAATACCGACAAAAACAGAGTGGCTTGCCAAATTATTGGAGTATTACAATATATCCAAAACAATGGAAGAAATTGGAAGGATTTCAAAAGAAAAGATAGATAGGGACTGGAAGGTGTTTAAAAGATACTTGCAAAACCATATCGAAAAATCAGAAATCCTATTAGAATAAACAAGTTCCGTTTCAAACACTGAAATACTGAATAAGATGGATAACAATGTGTAATAGAAAAAGAAGTATGAAATTAGGCTAAAGGTGTGTGAAAGAAAGTAATAGAAGTGGAAAGAAATTGTAATAGAGTAGATTGGAAGTCAAACACAAAGGTGGGGTGAGGGGTGGTGGATGGTGATGGGGAAAGGAATTATTTGTGGGATTGAGTGTAAGTATGTTTGAACACTTTTAAGGATTGTATGAAATGTATGTTTGTAAAGGGAAGTTCTCCTTCTGCACATAACTGTGGCATTATGGGGGAAGTATTTCTTCCTTTCTCTTGCATTCTGGGAAGTCTCGCTTATAATCTTTTCTCTGCTTCTGCACACACTGTACAAACCTGTTCTAAACACCAAGACATTCCCTCATTCCTCAGTTCATCTTAAGTTCATGAACAAACAATATGACCTGTTCTTAATGCATAGCTGACCACATCTACGGAACTCGATTATTATATTCTTTCATGTTATGATCAATAATTAGTAATTGTTTTAGTCATGCTATATCAATCTTTAGTTATAATTTAATTAGGAGGCTTCATGCCTGTCTAGTTCCAGCTCCGTTTCCCAGCCTTTAATCTATAGGTGATTAATGTTTATATGTAATTCCCGCCTTGTACTTATGTTAACCAATCAGCAACAAGTTGCTTTGTGTTTGTATCAACCAATCAGCCACAAGCACACCTGTGGCAATGTTTGTAATATTCAATAAAAGAGAGTTCTCGGGGCTTGCCCCGGCAGACGCCTCTCATATGACACCTGCCACTCGTCTGTCGTGAATTCATTCCAACATCTGGTGACCCCGACGTGATCTGCCAGATCCCTTACGCAGCCAGCCCTCATACTTCACTCGACTGGAGAAGTCTCAGCGTGCTACTTCATGAGTATGGGAGGGGAATTGACTAAATTCCAAAAGGAGCATGCTAAAGAATTGCTTTATTTAGTTAGACAGCGAGCGGTGGGTGTTCATATTTCCTTAAAAGAAATTGAACAATTGCTATGTGAGATTGCTTGCCAGTGCCCTTCCTATCCAGAGACTGGTTCTTTGGAAGTAGAGACTTGGCAAAAGATCGGAAAAACCCTCTTTGCAGAACCAAGGGCTCCGATTCATTGTCTGCTCACTTGGCAGAAATGTGCAGATGCCGTTGCTAAATTAGGACCCCAGGCGTCTCCCTCGACTCCTGCCCTTCTAGCCATTGCAGACAATCCCCCACCTTACCCAAAGCTTTTGCCTCCTTCTCCTTCGCAGCCCGGCCAGCCCCTCCCTGCGTCTCAACCGTCTCAGCCTGCATCCTCCCCCCCCCATCCCTCCTCCGCCTGCCACAGCCCCTGTTTGCTCTACAGGAGCTGTGCGCTCTGAGCTTTCTCTGGCCAGGCAGAAAGGGCTCCTGTCCTTAGAGGAGGAATCTGAGTGGGCTGGTGTAATGCCGTCTGCTTTCCCTATCACCTATACAAACCCTGGAACTGCTCAACAGCAGGTTTTTTATGAGGCACTTCCTTATTCTGTAATGAGGGAATTAAGGAAAGCCATTACTGATTCCGGTCTAAAATCCTCTTATGTAACAGGAATGCTAGAAGGAATAGCAACTGGTTACACAATGCTACCTCAAGACTGGAAAGACCTGATGCGCATGCTTTTATCCCCAGCTCAGTATGTGGTGTTTGAGAGTGAATTTAAACATAGCGCATGAGCCCTGTCTGATCTGCAGCATACAGCCAATCAACTTTATGGCGCGGGTCAGTATGATAATATACCAGCCCAGGCGACGCTGACACCTGTACATTTTAGTCGCACCGCGACCTGTGTACAACGCGCCTTTCGGAAAGTCCCTGTTTCAGGGCAACCGCTGAGCTCCTTTGTTAATATTAAGCAACAGCATTCGGAGCCATACCATCAGTTTATAGATAGATTGAAGGAATCAGTCACTAGGCAGATTGATAACACTACAGCTCAAAATGAATTAATGAAAAAATTGGCCTTTGAAAACGCAAACACTGATTGCAAGAAAGCATTGCAGTCAATCATACATCGCCCTAAATATGACCTGGCCGATATGATTCAAGCTTGTGCGGATGTCGGTAGCCAGAGCCATGCGATGTCTTTGCTTGCCGGTGCAATCCAAGCTACTAATAGACCTACAGGTAATTGCTTTAATTGTAAGCGCCCAGGCCATTTTGCCAAGCAATGCAGAGCCCCTGGCGGGGGGGCAAACAAGGATGGTGCTGCCAACAAGGCTAGACCTTCCAAAAAATGCCCGAAATGTGGAAAAGGTTATCATTGGGCTAATCAATGCAGGAGTCCGGGAAACTCCATTGCGGCCCCACTCTCGGGCCAGGGCAGTTAGAGAGTTTTCCACCTTTAGTTTCCGCTGCTGAAAACTTTTCTAAAAATACACCCTCTGAATTTGCCATTGATTTGATCAATCAAGAGACCAAAGACTCTGTTTTACCTGGTGAAATTGTGCTTATGCCCACCCAATTGGCAGGCCCACTGCCTCCTAAAGTCGCAGGTTTAATTTTACCCAAATTCTCTGCGGCAAAAGAAGGAATCCAGGTTATTCCAGGAGTTCTGGATCCTGACTATGTGGGCACAATAATGGTTCAACTTTGGAGCCATATGGCCATGCAGTTAAATAAGGGTGAGTCCTGGGCGCATTTGGTGGTGCTCCCTTCTCATCCTACTGCTTCTATTATGGATAGTAATTTGCACGAGCTCTCTTCTTTCCCTCCACAGCTGTTAGCTGTAGTCCAGAGGATTGGTGAAAAGAAACTTCTTCGTAAGTATAAAATCAATGGTATTGTGCTGGAAGGCTTGATTGACATGGGCACAGACGTTTCTCTAATTTCTAGTAGTTGCTGGGACCCCACGTGGCCCCTTGAGTCTGCCTCTGCAGTCTGGGGTGTGGGTGGACCCCAAACCTCTTCCAAAAGTGTACAGTGGCTGCCTGTTTCTCTGCCTGATAGCTCTGAAACCATTGCATACATCCAGCCCTGTGTGCTGAAAATCCACCTCAATCTGTGGGGCAGAGACTTACTACAACAATTACAGGCTACCATTCAATTTAATGAGTAAGCTTGCACTCCCCCTCAACTGTAAATTCTTTGCTTTTACTGTTCCTGTGTTAAATAACAGTCAGCCCACGGAACGGTACCAATGGAAAGTCCTACCACAAGGAATGTTGAATTCCCCTACCATGTGCCAATATTATGTGAATCAAGCCCTTCAGCCCTTTCGTTTGCAGTATCCACACCTCTCAATTTCTTTCTAATCGCTCCCACCCTCTATTTGTGGTGCACATTCGCTCTCACCAGCCCTTCCCAGGCTTTATTACTGATGGCAATGCAAAAGCAGATTCCTTGCTTAGAGCTTTGCCTGTTTCCCCTATTGAAAGTCATGCTTTCCATCATCAAAATGCAAAAGCCCTTAGCCGCCAGTTCCAAATCCCGTTGGAAGCGGCACGTGCAATTATCCAACAATGCCCTCAATGCTCTAATCAGATTGGCCACCCAAGCCCTGGTGTTAATCCCCGTGGGCTGGCAGCCAACCAGTTGTGGCAAATGGATGTAACTCACTTCGCCCCTTTTTCACCTTGGAAGTTCATACATGTTTGCATTGATACGTTCTCTGGCTTTATTTGGGCCACCCCTCAAAGGGGAGAACAAGTTAAGCATGTTTGCAATCATCTTGTTCGTACCATGTTAGTCATGGGCAAGCCTCATTCCTTGAAAACTGACAATGCCCCAGCGTACTGTGCAAAAACCTTTGCTCAGTTCTGTGAAACTTGGAATATTCACCATTTATTTGGCATCCCCTACAATTCTCAAGGCCAAGCGATTGTTGAACGTGCCAATCGCACCTTAAAAACTGCCTTGCTTCGACAAGAAAAGAAGGCCGGAGTCCCAGCCTCCCTCTCTGAAAAGGAAGGCTGGTTGGCCAGTGTTCTCTTTACTCTCAACCATTCGAATGTTTCCATACAGGATCATCAATCTTATACTCGCCTGCAGAAGCATTTTCAACAAACAGAGATACTCCCAGCCCCACTGGTCCGCTATAAGATATTACCCTCCAACGAATGGAGTGAACCTGTAAAACTGATCACCTGGGGAAAGGGTTACGCTGCAGTTTCTACTCCACAGGGTGCTCGTTGGGTTCCTGCACGCTGCATCCGCCTATACCATGGCGTGGCGACAGACCCTTCCGGATCCGATACCGCAGTTCGACCGCAAACTGCAGATTGCCCAGGATGCGACGTCCAGCCCCCCCCCCCCCCAGGACTCGCAAGCGGGGAAATCGTAATGGACCTGTGACATGGGGCCAAATAAAATCACTCTCATGTCAGGCTGAACAGCTTAGAAAGGAAAAGCAGCTTGAAGCAACCCCTGAGAATTTGCTTCTGTGCGTTATTTCCTGCCTTAACATTAATTCCATGATAGTGCTCATTCTCAGCGTTTTGTTTTTACCTCTCTCTGCCTCCACTCCTACTAGCGATACCCACACACCAACAAATGTGTGGGAATCTTTTGCAAAGACCCTCAATATTTCTTCCTTTTGCCTAACCTTACTTGGCTTCGTAGTCTTTTTCAATATGCCATTGTCATCTTATGTATACTAATTTTGCTATGTTGCTTCCTTCAATGCGTTCCTGGCCTCATAAGTCTTTTGTCTCGGCTTCTCTCTCCCCCTCAGCCACCCAATAAACTGCTTGCTGCCTACTTTGCGAAATGGCAAGTATGTTTTGCGAAATGGTAAGTATGTTTGAACACTTTTAAGGATTGTATGAAATGTATGTTTGTAAAGGGAAGTTCTCCTTCTGCACATAACTGTGGCATTATGGGGGAAGTATTTCTTCCTTTCTCTTGCATTCTGGGAAGTCTCGCTTATAATCTTTTCTCTGCTTCTGCACACACTGTACAAACCTGTTCTAAACACCAAGACATTCCCTCATTCCTCAGTTCATCTTAAGTTCATGAACAAACAATATGACCTGTTCTTAATGCATAGCTGACCACATCTATGGAACTCGATTATTATATTCTTTCATGTTATGATCAATCATTAGTAATTGTTTTAGTCATGCTATATCAATCTTTAGTTATAATTTAATTAGGAGGCTTCATGCCTGTCTAGTTCCAGCTCCGTTTCCCAGCCTTTAATATATCGGTGATTAATGTTTATATGTAATTCCCACCTTGTACTTATGTTAACCAATCAGCAACAAGTTGCTTTGTGTTTGTATCAACCAATCAGCCACAAGCACACCCGTGGCAATGTTTGCAATATTCAATAAAAGAGAGTTCTCGGGGCTTGCCCCGGCAGACGCCTCTCATATGACACCTGCCACTCGTCTGTCGTGAATTCATTCCAACAGGTTTGTATGCTTGTATATGTGTATTAATGATGAACTATTTTAACAATAAAAACTTCTTAAAAAAAAGAAAAGAAAAGCATGGGGGAGAGGACAGAACCCTGAGGCACCCCACAAGTGAGAGCCCAGGGGTCTGAACACTCATCCCCCACCACCACTTTCTGAACACGGCCCAGGAGGAAGGAGTAGAACCACTGTATAACAGTGCCCGCAGCTCCCAGCCCCTCTAGATGGTCCAGAAGGATGTTATAATTGATGGTGTCAAAGGCCGCTGAGAGATCCAGCAGAACTAGGAAACAGCTCTCACCTTTGTCCCTAGCCCGCCGGAGATCATCGACCAGTGCAACCAAGGCAGTTTCAGTCCCATGATGAGGCCTGATCCAAATGGTCCTCTTCTTCCAGGCGTGCCTGGAGTTGTTCAGCAACCACTCGCTCAATCACCTTGCCCAAGAATGGAAGATTTGAGACTGGGCGATAGTTGGCCATATTGGCAGCATCTAAAGATGGTTTTTTAAGAAGCGGTTTAATAACCGCCTCTTTCAGCAGGTCTGGAAAGGCTCCCTCACAAGGAGAAGCATTCACCACCCCGCGAAGCCCATCGCCCAGCCCTTCCCAGCTAGCTTTTATAAGCCAGGATGGGCAAGGATCAAGGAGACAGGTGGTTGGTTTCACTCGTCCAAGCAGCCTGCCCACATCCTCGGAGGTAACAGATTGGAATTGATCCCATGCAACTTGACTAGACAGGGCTCTAGCACTCTCCCACCCCGGCCCTGCTCCCACGGTGGAGTCTACCTCTTCCCGAATCTGAGCGACTTTATCTGCAAAAAACTTTGCAAAATCATTGCAGGAGATCATGTGGCCCGTACT
Organism: Podarcis pityusensis; assembly: GCF_964106645.2. Classification (NCBI taxonomy): domain Eukaryota; kingdom Metazoa; phylum Chordata; class Lepidosauria; order Squamata; family Lacertidae; genus Podarcis; species Podarcis pityusensis. Next base: position 31,806,383 of record NC_138045.1, on the reverse strand, counting down.
GGGCCCTGATGTAGCAGGTGGTTCCACTAAATTGCGAACCACCTGAAAAAGTCTCCTGCTGCAATTGGAGTTTTTTATTTTAGTTTTTTATTTTTATTGGATTTGATATGTTAATTAGATGTTCTTATTGGAAAATTAATAAACACTTTAAAAAAAAAGGGGAACTAAGTATTTCTCATTACAAAAGACTGGCCAGGCTCCCCAGGGTATCCAATCAAGTGAGCATTAACAGGGAACCTGCCAGACAGGAGGTAAACAACACACTCAGATTTCTGTTGTAGACCGCCCTTTCTGTGATGTAGGTACGATGTATCTGGGGGGTGGTCTTGGACCTGAATGAACTGCAAGCCTGTCCTACAGTCCTCCCAAAACTCTCTTTTGTGGCTACACTCTGCAGGAGGTAATTGGTAGTAGAAGTTGAGCTGTCTGCAAAAGTGACTGAATCAGTGAGAAGGCTGATCTGTAATGAAATGCTGACTTTCAGGCATGTCTTGAAGACCTTTTTTATGCCAATAGCTCTGTGCTGCCATTTAAACATTTATTGAGCACCCAGACATTTTAATTATTTTGACTGATTTTAATGTCCACCGCCCACCCGCTTTTGTACATTGCTGTATTTTATGACATGTCCTAGCTTCTGAGAAGCCTTTCACTCAAACCAGTTAGACATGACATGAATTAGTAGTTTTATCCTTGCAGCTGCCCCAGTTCTTCTCATTCTGCACAACTAGGGGGATTATTTGATGAAATGCCCCTTAACTACTTGGTTTCTGTTCTCCATGCTGCTTTAATGTGTTTCTTTTCATTATCTCCACACTCCACACTCACACACCCCGCCCCTCAACAGCTCACGCAGGAAAACAGTAAATTACACTTCTCTCTCCACCCGGCATGTATGAAACAGACCCTGACGAATCAAATGACAAAGCATAATTAATCCCCCAGCTGAACTGAACAGGGAGCAGCAGCTGGGGTAGAACATGCAAACAAGAAATTATTAGTTCAAGGTACAGAAGCCCTAGAACACCCCAGCCACATGGAGTTAAGAATAGCAATTCCAGATTAAAGGGCTTGTATCTGAGACATTTGTTCCTTCCTTTTTTCCAAGACAGGTGATGTTCCTACGAATACATTGGAAATTTTGAAAGGACCGTAGGCATTTTTCCTCTGCAGCTGAAGATTCAGAGCTATCTGAAGAGGGGGAAATACCAGGTCTTGCTCAGCTGGAGATGCCTTATTTTCTTTGAAGATATAATCTGATGAGAATTTTAGGCTGCCGGGGGTGGGGCAAAATCTGAGGATGGGGAAAATGATATCACTGACAGTCACATGGGAAGCTGCTGAAAATGCACATGGAGAAACAATGGGTCCTTGTACTGAGGGGACTGTTTGACCTGCAGGAGGAAGCCAGTTGTTGAAAGGGAACATGGCTCTGAGAAGGAGGTTAGAGGGAGATTTCAACATCCAGCTGGAGCCATCAATGGCAATTCGTCACTAGTTCAGCGCTGGGGACTCTTTTTCAGTCTTAAGGGCCATATTCTCCTCTGGGAAGCCTTCCAGGGGCCGTGTGCCTGTGGTGGGAAGGGCCACAGGTGAAAGTGGGTGGAGTGATGAATGTAAACTTTGCTTTCCTAAGGGAGGCTGGTTTCTACACACATTCAACTCTTCACTCTCTGTCCTTCACAACTCAAGGGTGCAAGGGGAGGGGTAGTATCTCGGGGGGGGGGGACACATGTTGTGCTCCTTCTGGGGTAGTTTGTCCACCTTTGGTCACTACAGCTCTCACCTGTGTCTCTTAGAAACTGTCAGCCTGCAGCAGCAGCCACACCCCAGGAATGGCTTCAACTGGCAGGCTAACCAGGTGAGGGGAGTTGATGGGTCTCAAACCCTCAGTGAGTTAGGGGCTTCCCCTGCATGCAAAGATAGTGTCGGGTACTGGCTAGAGGAAGAGGAATGGTGGGAGACTACAGCCAGGGAACCCCCCAGAGAAGCATCACAGTGGGAAGACTCCGAGCCAGGAGACTGCTGGTGGGATGCAGGAGACAGGTAAGAAGAAGAAGAAGAAGAAAGAAGAAGAAGAAGAAGAAGAAGAAGAAGAAGAAGAAGAAGAAGAAGAAGGAGGAGGAGGAGGAGGAGGAGGAGGAGGAGGAGGAGGAGGAGGAGGAGGAGGAGGAGGAGGAGGAGGAGGAGGAGGAGGAGGAGATGGGTTGGAGGCTAAAGAAGCAACAGGTTTAAGTGAGACTGAGGCAGCTGAGGAGGAGGAGGAGGAGGAGGAGGAGGAGGTGGAGGAGGCTGAGGCTGCAACAGATCCCCAGGCACCTGCCATGTCCACTGTTCCCTTCTCCCCTCCTCCTCTGTCCCCAGGAACAAGGGAGGCATTACATGTAGCAGAACAAAAGGCACAGAGAGCCCCTCCATGACTGTTGGGCAGTCAGCCGACTGGGGAGGAACCTTAGGATAGGGAAGCCATATTTCTAAAAGTAGAAACCAAGACACCCCGAAAGCTGTGGAGCTATTTTTAGGAAGACCCCCAAATTATTGAGCTTCTTAAAAGAAGACCCAGAAGCTGTTGATGTATGATAGCCCTACCTTAGGAGGAGGCTAAGATCCTCCGTTCTGGCAACTGGGGCTAGTCCTGCCTGTGGAGTTTATCTGTCTGGTTTTGTCTCTCTGAATAAAGAGTCCACCTTACTGTTCATCTCTGAGTTTTGATGCTGAACTGCAGCTGAATCAGCCCTGACAGCCAGGCTCTGGACAATTGATCAGATGAGACCACTAGGGGGTTCAACAGTCAAGAAGGTGGCTTCTGCCCGTGCTGTAGAGGGAAGTGAAGAGCAGTGGGGCTCATCCACCTGGGCAGGTAGCTCATTTAAGAGAAGGAAGTCCCTGATCCTAAACCTTATTGATCCATTTAGCCCAGTATTGCCCACTTCCACCCTGAGTGGCAGAAGCTCTCCAAGGCCTTGGGCAGAGAAAGGCTGCTACCTACATTGAGCTTCTAACTGGAGGTGCTAGGGACTGCACCTGGGACCTAGAATCATAGAATCATAGAGTTGGAAGAGACCACAAGGGCCATCGAGTCCAACCCCCTGCCAAGCAGGAAACACCATCAGAGCACTCCTGACATATGGTTGTCAAGCCTCTGCTTAAAGACCTCCAAAGAAGGAGACTCCACCACACTCCTTGGCAGCAAATTCCACTGTCGAACAGCTCTTACTGTCAGGAAGTTCTTCCTAATGTTTAGGTGGAATCTTCTTTCTTGTAGTTTGGATCCATTGCTCCGTGTCCGCTTCTCTGGAGCAGCAGAAAACAACCTTTCTCCCTCCTCTATGTGACATCCTTTTATATATTTGAACATGGCTATCATATCCCCCCTTAACCTCCTCTTCTCCAGGCTAAACATGCCCAGCTCCCTTAGCCGTTCCTCATAAGGCATCGTTTCCAGGCTTTTGACCATTTTGGTTGCCCTCCTCTGGACACGTTCCAGTTTGTCAGTGTCCTTCTTGAACTTTGGTGCCCAGAACTGGACACAGGACTCCAGGTGAGGTCTGACCAGAGCAGAATACAGTGGCACTATTACTTCCCTTGATCTAGATGCTATACTCCTATTGATGCAGCCCAGAATTGCATTGGCTTTTTTAGCTGCCGCGTCACACTGTTGGCTCATGTCAAGTTTGTGGTCAACCAAGATTCCTAGATCCTTTTCACATGTACTGCTCTCAAGCCAGGTGTCACCCATCTTGTATTTGTGCCTCTCATTTTTTTTTGCCCAAGTGCAATACTTTACATTTCTCCCTGTTAAAATTCATCTTGTTTGTTTTGGCCCAGTTCTCTAATCTGTCAAGGTCGTTTTGAAGTGTGATCCTGTCCTCTGGGGTGTTAGCCACCCCTCCCAGTTTGGTGTCATCTGCAGATTTGATCAGGATGCCCTTGAGTCCATCATCCAAGTCGTTGATAAAGATGTTGAATAAGACCGGGCCCAAGACAGAACCCTGTGGCACCCCACTAGTCACTCTTCTCCAGGATGAAGAGGAACCATTGATGAGCACCCTTTGGGTTTGGTCAGTCAGCCAGTTACAAATCCACTGAGTGGTAGCATAGTCAAGACTGCATTTTACCAGCTTCTTTACAAGAATATCATGGGGCACCTTGTCAAATGCCTTGCTGAAATCAAGGTAGGCTACATCCACTGCGTTCCCTTCATCTACCAGGCTTGTAATTCTGTCAAAAAACGAGATCAGGTTAGTCTGACATGACTTATTTTTCAGAAATCCATGCTGACTATTGGTGATCACAGCATTCCTTTCTAGGTGCTCACCGACTGTTTGCTTAATGATCTGCTCCAGAATCTTCCCTGGTATTGATGTCAGACTGACTGGGCGGTAATTATTTGGGTCCTCTCTTTTCCCCTTTTTGAAAATAGGGACAACATTTGCCCTCCTCCAGTCTGCTGGGACTTCGCCTGTTCTCCAGGAATTCTCAAAGATGACTGCCAGTGGTTCTGAGATCACATCTGCCAGTTCGTTTAATACTCTTGGATGCAGTTCATCTGGCCCTGGAGACTTGAATACATCTAAACTAGCCAAGTATTCTTGTACTATCTCCTTAGTTATTCTGGGCTGTGTTTCCTTTGCTGAATCATTTGCTTCAAATTCTTCAGGTCGGGCATTGTTTTCTTTATCGGAGAAGACTGAGGCAAAGAAGGCATTGAGGAGTTCAGCCCTTTCTGTGTCCCCTGTTTGCATTTCACCATCTTCTCCTCTGAGTGACCCCACTGTTTCTTTGTTCTTCCTTTTGCTACGAACATACCCATAAAAGCCTTTTTTGTTGCTTTTAACCTCTCTAGCAAGCCTGAGTTCATTCTGTGCTTTAGCTTTTCTGACTTTGTGTCTACACGTGCTGGCTATTTGTTTGAATTCCTCTTTGGTGGTTTCCCCCCTTTTCCATTTTTTGTACACATCCTTTTTTAATCTTAACTCAGTTAAAAGTTCTTTAGATAGCCACCCTGGCTTCTTTAGGCACCTTCCATGTTTCCGTCTCATTGGTATTGCCTGACGTTGTGCTTTTAGTATCTCCCTCTTAACAAACTCCCAGCCATCATGAACTCCCTTTCCTTTTAGTATTACTGTCCATGGGATCTCACCCAGCACTTCCCTAAGTTTTATGAAGTCGGCTTTCTTAAAGTCAAGAAATTGAGTCCTAGTATGCTTGGCTGCTCCTTTCCGCTGTATAGTAAACTTCAGAAGAGCATGATCACTCGCGCCTAATGATCCTTCCACTTCTACCCCACTAACCAGGTCATCAACATTGGTTAGGACCAGATCTAAAATGGCTGTTCCTCTTGTTGCTTCTCCCACTTTCTGGACAATGAAGTTGTCTGCAAGGCCAGTGAGGAATCTGTTTGACCTTATGCTCTTGGCTGAGTTTGACATCCAACAAATATCTGGGTAATTGAAGTCCCCCATTACTACTATCTCCCTTCCTTTTGCATGCTTGGCCATCTGTTCCAGGAAGGCCTCATCTATGTCCTCCGTTTGGCTTGGGGATCTATAGTAAACTCCCACAATGAGGTCACTGTTATTCTTCTCTCCCTTAATTTTGACCCAAATGCTCTCACTTTGGCTTTGAGGTTCTAAATCTTGGATCTCTTCACAGGTATACACATCCCTGACATATAATGCCACTCCTCCTCCTTTCTTGTCTGGTCTGTTTCTCTGAAATAGATTGTATCCCTCCATTATTACATTCCAATCGTGGGACTTATCCCACCAGGTTTCAGTGATGCCTATTATGTCATATTTAGTTTGCTGTACCAAGAGCTCAAGCTCATCTTGTTTATTTCCCATGCTTTGCACATTAGTGTACAGACATTGAAGTCCATTAATCATTCCCCCGTGTCTCTTATTTAAGGATTTTTTCCTCCCACCACCAGGTCTGCGTGCTGTTTGCTCCATTTGGTCTATGACATTTGGATGATCATCTTCATCAGTTGATAGACTCCTACCTTCAGGAGCACTGTCTCCCTCCCCCACATTAGTCAGTTTAAAGCCCTCCTGATGAGGTTTCTGAGATTTTTGGCAAAAACATTTCTCCCAACCGTTGTGAGGTGCAGCCCATCGCTTGCCAGAAGTCCATCTTCAAGAAACTGCAGTCCGTGATCTAAGAATCCAAACCGTTCCTGTTTACACCATTTGCGAAGCCAGCTGTTCACTTCCACTATTTTTCCCTCTCTCCCTGGGCCACGTCGTTCAACTGGGAGGACAGATGAGATGACAATTTGTGCATTTAATTGCTTCAATTTCCTGCCCAGAGCCTCGTAGTCTCTTTTGATCTTCTGGAGGCTATTGCTTGCAGTGTCATTGGTTTCCACATGAACCAAGAGGAAGGGGTATTTGTCAGTGGGTTTTATGATTCCTTGCAGTCGTTCAGTTACATCTTGGATCTTAGCCCCGGGGAGACAGCACACTTCCCGAGACATCTTGTCAGGCCCACAGATCACTGCTTCTGTTCCCCTCAGTAGGGAATCCCCTATCACCACTACACGCCTCCTGTTAGGTTTGGCCGGGGTTCTTCCGTGAGCTGTCCGTTCCAAGGTCGCCTGCACATTCCCTGAGGACTGACTTTGCTGCTCGTCTTCATATACCTGATCGACTGTAATGAGGGAGAGATCCTCAAATGGAGTCTGCTCTTCGTCTTCCATGCTAGGGGAGAGGACCTCAAAGCGATTGTGTATTTCTGAACAATCAGAGCGAACCCTGGGCCTCCTACTTCTTTGAGTCACGTTTCTCCATATATCTGGCTCCTGTGTTGGTGAACTAGCCTCCTTCTCAGGGGAGTCCCCTGTCTCCTCCTTGGTGGAGACGGTGTGCTCTGTTGCTTCCAAGAAGAGCTCCAGCTCTCTAATTCTTTGGAGCGTAGCTACACGTTCCTCCAGTTGCTGGACTTTGTCTTTTAAGAGGGCAATCAACATGCAATTGCTGCAGGTAAAGCTGCCTGCAACCTTTGGCAAGATGGCAAACATTGCGCAGGAACCGCAGGCGACTGCAGCTGTTCCCTCCCCCTCCATCTTGAGAACGTGTCTGTGCTGGTCCCGGGGGTAAGGTACCGTGGGTGTAGCAGAGTCCACACGAAGAGGGGTGAGGTCCGATGCAGAGAGCCGGGCGGGGAACAGGAACGCTGGAACAGAAGGCCGAGCAGGGAACAGGAGTACCGGATAGTCAGGAACAGGAAGCCGAGCAGGGATCAGGAACACAGGAAGGTCCGAAGCCAACAACGACGTTGCTCCCGCAACCTGGGGCCGGGCTGACTGGGCTTTTATCCTCTTCTAAGGCCAGGGGCGGTCCCGGTCCCCAGGAGCCCCGCCTCCTCTGGCCTTAAGGCGAGCACTCCTCCTGGGGGCAACCAGTTCCCTTCGCCTCTCTGCCCTAAGCCTCTGCAGATCAGGAGAGGCCGAAGGGTTACTGGGCCCTGGAGGAGGCTCACCTGTGGCCACTGAGTCATCAAGCCCCTCTGGGGCCAGAAGGGCTTCACCTGGGGCCAGCTCCTGATGCACTGCCACAGGTGCAGGCTCTTCAGCATCTAGGCCTTGCCCCAGTTCAGCCGGCCCTGGAGGCGGGGACTCCTGTGCAGGCTGGGATTCCTCTGTTTCATCCTCCGAATCGGAATCCCAGGCCATCACACCATCCCCCCTCCCAGGCCCCCCCCTCAACCGAGGGTCCGGACCCGGCTTGCCGGGGTACGTCGCATGGAACTCTCGGAGGCAGGCAGGTGCGTGGACATTGGCCGCTGGTTCCCAGGAACGGTCCTCCGGTCCGTACCCCTTCCAGTCAATGAGATACTGCAGCTTTCCCCTGCGGTATCGGGAGTCCAGGATGCGTTCCACCTCGTACTCAGGCTCTCCCCGAACCAACACTGGCTGCGGTCGGGGACGGTTCGGGTGGAACTCGTCGGGTGGGGCCACCGGACTCAAAAGGGACCTGTGGAAGACCGGGTGAACCTTCAGGGTTGCGGGTAACCGGAGACGGAATGCCACAGGAGAGATTTGGTCTACGATAGGGAACGGGCCGGTGAAGCGGGCGTCCAACTTCCGCGAAGGTCGAGAGGGGTGGAGGTGGCGAGTGGAGAGCCAAACCAGGTCACCGACGCGAAGTTCCGGCCCCACCTGGCGGTGGCGGTCGGCCTGGGCTTTGTACGCTTCCTTGGCCTGGTGCAGTTGCTCCACCAAAAGCTGCTGCTGGGACTGGAGCTCTTGAAGCCACTCCGTCACCGCCGGGACCGCGGATGCCGGCAGCACCTCTGGAAACAGCCGTGGATGATAACCATAACTGGCCTGGAACGGGGTCTGCTGGGTGGACGCATTCACCGCGTTGTTATAGGCGAACTCCGCCAATGCCAGGTGGTCGACCCAGTCATCCTGCTGGTAGCTGCAGTAACACCGGAGGTACTGCTCCAGCACCGCGTTCGCCCGTTCCGTCTGGCCATCGGTCTGTGGGTGGTAGGCTGACGAGAGGCAGACCTCTGTCCCGAGGGTCTGGTGTAATGCTCGCCAGAACCGGGATGTGAACTGAACGCCCCGGTCGGACACCACGCGCTCAGGTAGTCCATGCAGGCGGAAGACATGCTGAAGGTACAGCTGAGCAGTTTCCTTGGCTGTGGGTACAGATGGACAGGGAGCGCAGTGCACCATCTTGGTGAAATGGTCGGAGAAAACCAGAAGGCAGGTACAGCCACGAGACGAGGGTAAGTCCACTACAAAGTCCAACGAAACTGTGTGCCAAGGGCGCGGTGGAACTGGCAATGGCTGAAGTAGGCCGGGGGGTCGCCCGGTAGGTCCCTTGGCGCGCCGGCAGACATCACAACCAGCAACGTAGCGAGCCACGTCAGCCTTCAGGCGGGGCCACCAAAACTCACGACTGACCAGATGGGTGGTCCGATACCGTCCAAAGTGCCCCGCTGCTGGGGCATCATGGGCCATCCGGAGAACCTCCAGCCGCAGTGGCCCTGGCGGGATGTACAGACGACCGTGGTGCAGCAGGAGGCCCTGATGCAGGACCAGCCCCGGATACTGTGGGCTGGACCCTTCAGCCAGCTCCCGGAGTCGTTCCTGGGCCCAAGCGTCGACCCGCTGCTGTTCCCGCACCCGAACCTGCAGTGGCTGCGCCTCCTGGGTGGCCAGGAATGCGGCCGGAGGTAGGATCGTGGTGGGTTCTGCTTGCTGTACCGTGTCTGCGTTGTCTTCAGGTTTCCGGGACAGGGCATCCGCCTTCTGATTCTGAGAGCTAGGGATGTAGCGGATCCGAAACTGGAACCGGGAAAAGAACAACGCCCACCGGATCTGTCTTTGGTTCAGCTTGCGGGTGGTCTGGAGGTACTCCAGGTTCCGGTGGTCGGTTCTCACCTCCACCGGATGTCGTGCCCCCTCAAGATGGTGGCGCCAGACCTCAAAGGCTACCTTGATGGCCAGTAGTTCCCGCTCCCACACAGTATAGTTACGCTCCGCTGGTAGGAGCTGGCGGGAATAGAAGGCACAGGGTAAGAGTGGCGCTTCAGGACCAATCTGTTGAGACAAGACGGCACCGAGAGCCGTACTGGAGGCGTCGGTCTCCACCACAAAGGGTCGAGAGGGGTCAGGATGTTGTAAGATTGGTGCCCTCTGGAAACAGGCCTTCAACCCCTGAAACGCCTCCTCTGCCTCCTTGTCCCAGGAAAACGGCGTCTTTGGGCGCAGTAGCCGGGTCAACGGGGTGGTGCGATGAGCATAATCAGCGATGAAGGTCCGGTAGTAATTGGCGAACCCCAGGAAACGTTGTAGGTCCTTGCGGTTCCGGGGTGCCGCCCATTCTTGAACCGCTGTCACCTTCCCCGGGTCCATTTGCACCCCATCCGGAGAGAGCCGGTGACCAAGGAAGTCCACAGTCCGCTGATGGAACTCGCACTTGCTGAGCTTTGCGTACAAACGGTGCTCACGCAAGCGCTGCAGCACGGTCCGGACATGTCCCTCATGGCGAGCCGGGTCACGGGAGTAAATCAGTATGTCATCCACATACACCACCACGTACTTGTCTAACAAGTCCTGAAACACGTGGTTGATGTAGCGTTGGAACACAGCAGGCGCGTTGCACAACCCGAAAGGCATAACCAAATATTCGAACTGCCCGTACCGGGTCCCAAACGCTGTCTTCCACTCATCCCCGGCTCGGATCCGAATCAAGTTGTAGGCCCCCCGGAGGTCCAGCTTGGTGAACACCTGTGCCCCTTGCACCCGCTCCAGCAGCTCCGAGATAAGGGGCAAGGGGTATCGGTCTGGGACGGTAATTTTGTTCAGGGCTCGGTAATCATGGCAAGGGCGGAGTTCCCCACATTTCTTCTTAACGAAAAGCACTGGTGCCGCGGTAGGCGAGGTGGAAGGCCTAATGAACCCACGCTCCAGGTTCTTGCGCAAGAAGTCCTGCAAAGCCTCGCGCTCTGGCTCTGTTAGAGAACATAAGCGACTCACTGGTAAAGGCGCTCCGGGTTGGAGGTCTATGCCGCAGTCAAAAGGCCGATGCGGCGGCAGCTGGTCTGCCCCCCGTTCCTCGAACACGTCCTGGTAGTCCTGATACACGGCTGGGAGCGTGGGTGCTGCCTCCTCTGAGGGCGCGGCCGCCAGCGTCCCGGATTGAGCATGGGAACATGGGTCTGGGAAGTGCACGGTCCGTTTGACCCAGTGAATCTGAACGTTGTGGGCTTCCAGCCAGTCCATCCCGAGCACCAGGGGGAAGCGGGGCATAGAGGCAATGTCCAAAGTTCGCAACTCCCGGTGCTGCTGGAAACACAGGACCAGGGGCTGGGTCTCCTGAGTAACGGCACCTGAACACAGAAGTCGTCCGTCAATCGCTTCCACCTGGACCGGTACTGGCTTGTTCCGAAGTGGCACCTGATGATGGGCGGCAAAAGCAGCGTCCATATAAGAGCGGGTTGCCCCTGAATCTACCAAAGCATGGGTGAGGATCCAGGGCCCACCTGGAGGGTATAAACGTACCGAAACCATAAGATGTTGCAAGTCCATTGATGCAGGCCCATTCTGCGCGGTTTGGGACCCCCGGTAGCTAGGGCCATCAGCTACTGGGGTTGGCGGTTTCCCTGCGGCTGGCGTTTCTCAGGGCAAGACCGAGCGAAGTGTCCACTTCCGCCACAGTAAAGACAGAGATTTCCCTCCCGACGCCGCGCCTTCTCTGCGGGGGAAAGGCGTGGCCGCACTGCCCCGAGCTGCATAGGCTCCTCCGTTAAATCAGTTGTGACCGTGGGGCTGCCGGAAAAAGCTGGTGCCGTGAACTGGAAGTGTCGGCGACCCCGGGCCTGACGACGATCCTCCAACCGGTCGTCTATTTGTAGACTCCGTTGAATGAGAGTGTCTAGCGTGGTGGGGCGTTCCATTGTGGCCAACTGGTCCAGTACCTCGTCCGAAAGCCCTTCGAGATACTGGTCCCGCAGTGCCGAATCATTCCAGGTCAAGTCCTGTGCCAACAGCCGAAACTCCGTGGTATATGCGGCCACCGTGGACTTGCCCTGTTTCAAACGCCGAATCGCCCGGTTGGCTTGACTCCCTTTCTGGGGGTTGCCGAACGCGGCCTCCAAACGATTGCAAAACCCCGTATAGTCTGCCAGCAAGGGGGAGTCTTGCCTGAGTAGCGGCAACGCCCACTTGGCCGCCTGGTCCTTTAACAAACTAATCAAAAAGTGCACCTTGGTGCGGTCGTCAGGAAAGTTCCGGGCTCGCCCCTGAATATACAGCTTGGCCTGGGCCAGGAACATGGGAAAGCTGGCCGGGGCTCCATCAAATTTCTCAGGCAAAGCCACTGGGTACTTGCCAGGAGCCGGGGCGTCGGCCCCAGGAGCCGGTAGGGCTTCCAAGCGTTGCTGAAGTGCCACAACCGCGTCACTGAGCTGCTGCACGGTGTGAGTCAAGGCCTGGTTCTCCTGGGCCAAAGCCACCAGTGTAGCCGCCTGGTCAGCCATGGCCTCTGGCTCTTCCCGAACGCACCCCTACGAAGGGGGAGTGCGGGTGTGGCGGGAGCAAACTGTGCTGGTCCCGGGGGTAAGGTACCGTGGGTGTAGCAGAGTCCACACGAAGAGGGGTGAGGTCCGATGCAGAGAGCCGGGCGGGGAACAGGAACGCTGGAACAGAAGGCCGAGCAGGGAACAGGAGTACCGGATAGTCAGGAACAGGAAGCCGAGCAGGGATCAGGAACACAGGAAGGTCCGAAGCCAACAACGACGTTGCTCCCGCAACCTGGGGCCGGGCTGACTGGGCTTTTATCCTCTTCTAAGGCCAGGGGCGGTCCCGGTCCCCAGGAGCCCCGCCTCCTCTGGCCTTAAGGCGAGCACTCCTCCTGGGGGCAACCAGTTCCCTTCGCCTCTCTGCCCTAAGCCTCTGCAGATCAGGAGAGGCCGAAGGGTTACTGGGCCCTGGAGGAGGCTCACCTGTGGCCACTGAGTCATCAAGCCCCTCTGGGGCCAGAAGGGCTTCACCTGGGGCCAGCTCCTGATGCACTGCCACAGGTGCAGGCTCTTCAGCATCTAGGCCTTGCCCCAGTTCAGCCGGCCCTGGAGGCGGGGACTCCTGTGCAGGCTGGGATTCCTCTGTTTCATCCTCCGAATCGGAATCCCAGGCCATCACAGTGTCGTTGGGGGTGGCTACAGCGGTCCTCCATCATAAAAAGCGTGAAGACAGGACAAATAACTCCCCCCCCACACACAAAAACCCCTAGGTCTCCCCCAACAAACGTTTGAGACTAGCTCCCCTAAATCTAAAAGATGGCTCAAACTGCGCGCGCCGCTAGGCTCGCGCCGCTGCCCTGCAAGCTCTGATAAGCTCCTCCCACAGCTAATCACCTGCCTCAACAGAAACCCTGCCCCCTCTGACCTTTGCACAGGGAGAGCAGCTAATCAGCCACAAAGAAACACACACACAAGAAAACCCTTTTTGCTCCTTCTTCAACTGCTGCCCTGCAAGCTCTTTGCATGCAATGCAGGTGCTGACCTTCTGCATGCAATGCAGGTGCTGACACACTGAAGCTATGGCGCCTCCACAAAACCTTCAGTTATCTCTACTTCGAAGGCTTCTTGAAAGAGGAAGAGGAAGTAGGCATTGAAAAGATAGCAGAGAAGGGACCCCCGATAAGATGGTACCTGCAGGAAGCCGTCATCTGCAGAGCAGAGCCATCAATTGGGTATATAAGGGGTGATATGATTTTTCAGGTGCCTTGGCCTCAGCCAATACCTCGAACTATCTCCTTTATGCTTCTGATCAAAAAGGCTATGCCTGCATAAGTTTTTGTTATGTTGTCCTAAAATGCCACTACTCTTTTGTCTCTTCCTTCTGAAGGATCCTGGTGAACAAGCAAAAAGCCCTTGAAAAATACACACGCATACAAGAGGACAAGACAAGACAGGGCTGTGCACCACAAACCATCCCAAAATAAGCCTCCATTCCCCATCAATCAATATTGGGCCAAAAGCTATAGAACACAAAGCTAAATGCACCTAAAAACTGGTTTTGAAATAGCCTTGGTCTTGCCTAGTCCCTCAGCCTTGTGATTTTGGGAGTTAGTCTGCAAGGGTGAAAATCTAATGGAGGATTCCATTGTTGAATTAACCAAGCAAGGGTCATAGTTGCCACCTATGTACCTTGTGGTTGCTCTGTGCCAGAGGGCAAATGAGGGTGGGCCTCCTCCCTCGCCTGGCTGGGAATGAGAAAGGAAAAGGTCAGAGTTGTGTGAGAAAGCTGGGCTGGAAGTTGGCAGAAGTCACAGAGAGAGAGCCATTCCTGATTTCTTCTTGATTCGAAGGCTGTAACTGGAAGAAGCAAGACCTTCTGGGGTGTTAATGCTGTGAGCCTCTCCATCTTCGGCTCAGGTTGTATATGTGTGTGAATAAACCATATATCACAAAGACACTACAGTCTCTGCTGAGCCTCATTCCAAGGAAACTTGCTCTAACAACCTCACTAATGCAGCCCCTTCAGTCCTTTATTCTAGTTCCCCTTTCCATGCCGTACCATACAAGGCTTTGCCAGTATTTTCAGGGTCATCTTCCACCACAATTTAGGGTTGCCATATGTCTGGGGAAACCCAGACATGTCCTCTTTTTGGGGACCAACATGCCTATCTGGGTGATTTTTGACATTTTAAAGGAAATGTCCAGGTTTGGGGGGGGGGGAGTTGTTGGGGGCTAAGGCTCACATTTTCACATTTTCATCTATTTTAACTCCCATTGAAATAAGTTTTTCTTCTGTTGCTTTTGCCTTTTCATTTACATTATTTTTTAAATCTTGGATATCTTTCTTCAAACTTAAAATTAATTCTCTCATATCTAGCAGTTGATCCATGTCAATAACAGAAGTTCTCCTGATTTGTGAGGCTGAAACTGCCGCAGAACCTGACACAGTTGTTTTTTTACCAGACATCACTATGAAATTCAATTAGTTCACAAGGTAATTTGTTCCTTTTCTTTCTATCTTACAGACTGGATATCAATTAAATTCAATCTTTCTTAATACAATCACAACAATATTTCCAATCTGATAATTAATGGATGTCAATTAAATTCAATCTTTCTTAATACAATCACGACAATTTTACCAATCTGATAATAATCTCCGGCCTATGTATTCACTAATTCTTTATATTCACCAGTTTCACTAAATATATTTAAAATTGATTATGAACCATTATCTAATTAGTTACAGCTTATCATCAATACAGCAATATCACAAATCCATCAGATCAAATAAATATAATAAATGATTGCAATCCTTGCGTTCACTTGCTCAGGGTGATAGATCATATATATAAATCTTTAAACAGGTTAGCGGCTCAATTAATCAGCACCTTGCAACAAAACTAATGACATCTGATGCTAATATCAGCTGCAATAGCTACTGATAGATAGTGAAAGAAAAAACAAAACAAAAACAAAAACAAAAAGCAACAAAAAAACCCCAACAACAACACAAGACAAAACCACACAAGTCGAAAACCACACAAAAACACAACCAGAAAAACAAAAAAAGGAAACAAAAAAAGCAAAAAAAATACCCAAACAGAAAATTGCAAAAGAAAAAAAAAACAAAGAAAAGATGGGAGGGTAAAAGAAAAATAAAGCAAGAGAATGTAATAATAAAAATGCTATTTATAATTTGTAAAGGAATAAAGAGGGGGAAGAAAATACGAAAAGTATATATAAATAATAGAAGAACAGCTGGGGAGTATTTTCAATTAATAATGTACAGTGCAATAATATTATGTACTTTTTATTGTTAAAATAGTTCATCATTAATACACATATATTACAGATATACAAGCATACAAACATACATTTCATACAATCCTTAAAAGTGTTCAAACATACTTACACTCAGTCCCACAAATAATTCCTTTTCCCATCACCATCGACCACCCCTTACCCCACCTTTGTGTTAGACTTCCAATCTACTCAATTGCAATTTCTTTCCACTTCTATTACTTTCTTTCACACACCTTTAGCCTAATTTCATACTTCTTTTTCTATTACACATTGTTATCCATCTTATTCAGTATTTCAGTGTTTGAAACGGAACTTGTTTATTCTAATAGGATTTCTGATTTTTTGATATGGTTTTGCAAGTATCTTTTAAACACCTTCCAGTCCCTATCTATCTTCTCTTTTGAGATCCTTCCAATTTCTCCCATTGTTTTGGATATATTGTAGTACTCCAATAATTTGGCAGGCCACTCTATTTTTGTCGGTACAATACCACTTTTCCAGTTTTTCGCAATCAATAGCCTTGAGGCTACTTCTTCTTCCTTTAGGCTTCCTGGTACTATTCCCAATAGAAAACCTTCTGGTGTTTTCCTATATGAATATCTAAACATTTTTTTCATTTCGTTATATATTATTTCCCAAAATTGTTTGATGTTTAAACAATTCCACCATATATGTATCATAGTACCTTTTCCAGTGTTGCATCGCCAGCAGACATCACTACAATTTTTATTCATTTTTGTTATTCTTTCAGGTGTTAAATACCATCTATGTTGTATTTTGTTTTTGTTTTTGTTTTTTTAAGTAATTTTTATTAAAGTTTTAAACAACAAAGAAATAGAAGAAAAACATACACAATACATATAACAAAAACACAAAAAACAAAAAAAAAGCAAAATTCAACAATAAAAATACAAGAAACATAACAATTAAAAACAATATCTCTGTTTCATTTCCGTTTTTTAGTTGCTTATTTTCTGGACTTCCTCATACCTCCCTCTTTTGTATTCCAATCCAAATTATTTGTCCAGCAGTTTCTTTTCCACTTTTTTAATCCCAATCTTTAGTTTGATAAAATATTAAAATATATAACTTCAACTTCTTTAAACCTAATCCTTGGTCTTAGTATCATATACCATTAAAATTTTCCCTCTTAATATCAAATTTCCATTTCTTTAAACATCTTTAATCCTAATCTTTAGTCTTAGTCTATCATTAACTTTAACCTGTACAGCTGGAAACCACTTGTTTTCAGTCCAACATCACTCTAACATTCCTTAATTTTGCAGTGTTTCTGAAGATAGTCTTTGAATTTCTTCCAATCTTCCTCCATCAACTCTTCTCCCTGGTCACGGATTCTACCGGTCATTTTCGCCAATTCCATATAGTCCATAAGTTTCATCTGCCATTCCTCCAGCGTGGGAAGTTCTTGTGTCTTCCAATACTTTGCGATGAGTATTCTTGCTGCTGTTGTTGCATACATAAAGAAAGTTCTATCCTTTTTTAACACCATTTGGCCGACTATGCCCAGGAGAAAGGCCTCTGGTTTCTTAGGGAAGGTATACTTAAATACCTTTTTTAATTCATTATATATCATTTCCCAGAAAGCCTTAATCTTTGGGCACGTCCACCAAAGGTGAAAAAATGTACCTTCAGTTTCTTTACATTTCCAACATTTGTTATCGGGCAAGTGATAGATTTTCGCAAGCTTGACTGGGGTTATGTACCACCTGTATATCATTTTCATAATATTCTCTCTTAAGGCATTACATGCCGTAAATTTCATACCTGTGGTCCATAACTGTTCCCAGTCAGCAAACATAATGTTATGTCCAACGTCCTGTGCCCATTTAATCATAGCCGATTTTACCGTTTTATCCTGAGTATTCCATTTCAGCAGCAAGTTATACATTCTTGACAAATTCTTAGTCTTGGGTTCTAACAATTCTGTTTCTAATTTGGATCTTTCCACCTGGAAGCCAATTTTCCTGTCCAATTTAAATACCTCCATTATCTGATAATAATGAAGCCAGTCTCGCACTTGGTTTTTTAGTTTTTCAAAACTCTGCAATTTCAATCTATCTCCGTCTTGTTCCAAAATTTCCCAATATTTCGGCGATTTGACCTCCATATTGACCTTTTTCAAGGCTTTCGCTTCCATTGGTGACAGTCACCTTGGGGTTTTGTTTTCTAACAAATCCTTATATCTTAACCAAACATTAAATAGCGCTTTCCTGACAATGTGGTTTCTAAATGCTTTATGTGCTTTGACCTTATCATACCATAGATATGCATGCCATCCAAATACATTATTAAAACCTTCCAAGTCCAAAATGTCAGTGTTTTCAAGGAGTAGCCATTCTTTCAACCAGCAAAAAGCTGCTGATTCATAATAAAGTTTAAGGTCTGGCAGGCAAATCCACCTCTTTCCTTTGCATCTGTTAGTATTTTAAATTTTATTCTGGGCTTCTTGCCCTGCCAGACAAATTTAGAAATATCTTTCTGCCACCTCTTGAAACAATCCATTTTGTCCACAATCTGCAAAGTTTGGAACAAAAACAACATTCTAGGCAATACATTCATTTTTATCGCAGCAATACGGCCCAGCTATGTTGTATTTTGAGGTAATTTTCTTTCAGTATATCACATAGTGAATTTCATATCTTCTTGTAATAAATATAGGGGTTGCTCGTGCGTAAGTTGCCTCCACTCCTGGCTAGGTTGCCTTGTTAAACATTTTCTGTCTGGGAAGCGAAAGCTTTGAAAAGGGTCAATATGGAGGTCAAATGGCCGAAATATTGGGAAATTTTGGAACAAGATGGAGATAGACTGAAATTGCAGAGTTTTGAAAAACTAAAAAACAAAGTGCGAGACTGGCTTCATTATTATCAAATAATGGAGGCATTTAAATTGGACAGGAAAATTGGCTTCCAGGTGGAAAAATCAAAATTAGAAACTGAACTGTTAGAACCCAAAACTAAGAATTTGTCAAGAATGTATAACTTGCTGCTGAAATGGAATACTCAAGATGAAACGGTAAAATCGGCTATGATTAAATGGGCACAGGACGTAGGACATAACATTATGTTTGCTGACTGGGAACAGTTATGGACCACAGGTATGAAATTTACGGCATGTAATGCCTTAAGAGAGAATATTATGAAAATGATATACAGGTGGTACATAACCCCAGTCAAGCTTGCGAAAATCTATCACTTGCCCGATAACAAATGCTGGAAATGTAAAGAAGTTGAAGGTACATTTTTTCACCTTTGGTGGACGTGTCCAAAGATTAAGGTCTTCTGGGAAATGATATATAATGAATTAAAAAAGGTATTTAAGTATACCTTCACTAAGAAACCAGAGGCCTTTCTCCTGGGTATAGTCGGCCAAATGGTGTTAAAAAAGGATAGAACTTTCTTTATGTACGCAACAACAGCAGCAAGAATACTTATCGCAAAGTATTGGAAGACACAAGAACTTCCCACGCTGGAGGAATGGCAGATGAAACTTATGGACTATATGGAACTGGCTGAAATGACTGGTAGAATCCGTGACCAGGGAGAAGAGTCGATGGAGGAAGACTGGAAGAAATTCAAAGACTATCTTCAGAAACACTGCAAAATTAAGGAATGTTAGAGTGATGTTGGACTGAAAACAAGTGGTTTCCAGCTGCACAGGTTAAAGTTATGGAAATTTGATATTAAAAGGGAAAACTTTAAAGTTATATGATATTAAGATCAAGGACTAGGTTAAAAAAAATTGAAGTTATATATTTTAGCATTTTATTAAATTAAAGATTGGGAGTAAAAAAAAAGTGGAAAAGAAATTGCTGAACAAACAATGTGGACTGGAATACAAAGGAGGGAGGTTTGAGGAAGTCTAGAAAATAAGTCACGTAAAATTGGAAATGGAAAAGAGAGTTCGTTTTTAATTGTTGTGTTTTGTGTTTTTATTGTTAAGTTTTGTATTATTTTTATGTGAGTTTTTCTGTTCTTTTTTGTGTTATGTTGTTTTAAACTTTAATAAAAATTATTTAAAAAAAAAAAAAAAACCTTTTCTGTCTGGACAGCCCTTCACTTCATGGCTGTTTCAGTCGCTAGCAGAATCCGTCAGTGGGCGTTTCTTAAACCTTTTCCAGCATAAAAGCTGTTTGACGCCAAGTCTTCTCCTAGTCTCCCTGCGCGGAAGTCTTCTGCGCAGGGAGGGTGTGGGTAGCGGAGGACCCGTGCTCTCCCCGCTGGTCTCCAGCGAGGAGTCCTGGAGCCCCCTCGCCGATTCCCCCATCTGCCCGCCTTTATCCCTGGTGTTACGCTGATTTCCTTCCCCAGCTGATGAGCTGCCTCTCTCCCTGCTGGGCCCTTCTCCAGCATCACTTGGGAGCCTTGCCTCCGCCTCTGGCTCCGATGTCAGTTCCCTGACAACCACCTCCCCCCCAGGACCCCCTCCACCCCCGGCCCGACCTTTTGATCCAACTTCGTCCCTTTCCTCGGCCGACGATGCGGGGAATCCCCGGAAGGAGCTGTCGCCATCCTCTGAGCATTCAAAACCCGCTTCCCACCCGCTCCGATCTTTTCCCGCGGGGTGGGCCTCCCAGTCTGATTCTTCTTCCTCTGAAGCCTCTCCTCCCTCCTCTTCGGAGGCAGAAAAACCCACAAAATCCTCTTCATTGTCTGTGGTTCCAAATTGCTCCTCCCAGAATCTCGCTAGTGGTTTCGGTTTGTCTGGGAACAGGCTGTGGAATTCCTCCACAAGATACCCGTCATTGATTGCCTCCGCGGGAACCCACGTGTTTTCCGACCCGGGTTCTCCCACCCAAGCTACCAAGTACTCCACCTGGCACCCTCGCCACCTTGAATCGAGTATTTCCGTGGCCAGGTTGTGGTGTTCCCTCTCCTCTATCTGCGGGTGTGTGGTGACTTCTCCCTCTCGCCCCAGGAATTCCCTCCCCTCCCTGTACGGTGAGAGTAGGGACCTGTGGAACACCGGGTGTATCTTCATGCTGTCAGGCAACTTGAGCTTGAATGCCACGGGGTTCACATGCTGTGTTACCTCAAACGGTCCCAGCCGCCTTGGCTGCAACTTCTTGCACCCCCCCCTTAAAGGGTAACCCTTGGGTTGACAACCACACCCGGTCCCCCACCCGTATGGTCTCCCCTTCCCTACGGTGCTTGTCTGCCTGCCTCTTGTAAATTTCCTTGGCCCGTTCTAAGTTCATCTTAAGTTGCTGGTGCAGGGCCTCCATTTCTTCCACAAACTGCTCTGCCGCAGGTACGCTCCACCCTTCCTCCCCACTCCCCGGGAAGGCCCTGGGGTGACACCCATAATTGGCCATGAACGGGCTCATTCCCGTTGACACATGTTCAGCGTTATTGTACGCAAATTCAGCCAGCGCTAGTTTCTCTACCCAATCGTTCTGCCTCTCGCTGACGTAGCAGCGTAGGTATTGCTGGAGTATACTGTTCGCTCTTTCTGCTTGCCCGTTGGTTTCCGGATGTCTCGCCATCGAGAAGCTCACCTCTACCTGCAGCAAGCTCATGAGCTTCCTCCAGAACCGGGAAGTAAATTGTTTCCCGCGATCCGAAATTACCCTCGAGGGAGCCTCATGCAACCTGAAGATGTGATCCACAAACAACTTGGCTATCTCCTCTGCTGTCACCGCATGTGAGCAAGCTATGAAATGGCACATCTTCGTCAGCAGATCGACTACTACCATGTCTGCTGTCTTCCCCCTGGACTTGGGCAAATCTGTCATAAAATCAATGGACACCACCTCCCAGGGTCTTCCCGGCGTGGGTAAGGGTTCCAGTAACCCTGCGGGGGCAGCCCTCTCCCCCTTTGCCCTTTGGCAGCGGTCGCACCCCCGTACATATTCCCGTACATCCTCCCTCACCCTTGGCCACCAGAACTGCCTGGTGACGAGCAGCATGGTTTTGTGCTGTCCAAAGTGCCCAGCTGTGGGGTTGTCGTGGAGTTATTTGAGTACCTTCCCCCGTAGGGTCTCCCCCGGTACATACAGCGCCCCCTTATAGTACAGCACCCCTTCCTTTTCCTCAAATCCCCCATGGTTTTCTCTTCCATCTCGGAGTTCCAGGATTTTAGTTTGAGCGAACACGTCGTTTCTAGTAAGCCCGGCCAGTTCTCGTTTCCCAACTGTCAGGGAACTGACATCGGAGCTAGAGGCGGAGGGAAGGCTCTCAAATGATGCTGGAGAAGGGCCCAGCAGGGAGAGAGGCAGCTCCACATATGGGGAAGCAAATCAGCGCTACACCAGGGATAAGGAGGGGCTGATGGGGGAATCGGCGAGAGGGCTCCAGGACTCTTCACCGGACACCAGCGGGGAGAGCACTGGTACCCCGCTACCCACGCCCACCCTGCGCAGAAGACTTCCGCGCAGAGAGAGTAGGAGGAGACTGGGTGTCAAACAACTTTTATGTTGGAAAAGATTGAAGAAACGCCCACTGACAGATTCTGCTAGCGACTGAGGCAGCCACGAAGTGAAGGGCTGCCCAGACTGAAAGGTTTACCAAGGCAACAAAGCCTGGAGAGGCGGCAACTTACGCACGAGCAACCCATACTCATTAGAGCAATCCGTCAGTCCCTGACGTTGCTTGTGCACAGCGGCAGGCAGCATCATGAGCAAAACCGGAGAAGCTGGCGCCACGGAAGGAGCAGCAGGAGTGCAAAATCTGGTGGAGAGGAACCGAGATTTGGAGCAGCATGTGGCTCTTCTGACGGCGCGGCTGGATGAAAGGCGGGCTCAAGATGCACAGGTCAGACCCACCCCCGTAGCAAGGAAGGTACCCGGACTGGTACAGAAATTTGGAGGGAAGCCCCAGGACTATAGTGCGTTCTGAACGGAAATAGAGTACGCTTTGAAACTGCAGCAGAATGATTTTGCAGACGACGGGGAGCGGGTTGCTTATATTGTTGGGCATCTGCAGGATGAGGCCAGAGAATGGATCAGGCCCCTAATGGCAACGCAGAATGCCGCCTTGAAGGACCTGAGGAGATTTTTCCAGGCAATGGACGCAATATACTCCAGTGATGTACAGCAAAGTGTGACTCGGCGGGAACTGATGAACTGTAAATAGGGGCACCAGTCAGTTAGAGACTACTGGTCACGCTTTGCCATGTTAGTTCACCGGCTCGGGTGGGAACTGGACTCTGAACCCATTCAAATGTTGTTCGAGGAGGGGTTGTCTCCAACGGTGAAGGACGAGCTTTCCCGCGCACCCCGCCCGCAGTCGATGGATCAGCTGACCAAGGCTGTGCTTGCGATTGGTGTAAGGCAGGAAGCGCGGGCTCAGGAGAAGCGCGAAGGGAGAGAGCAACGTTACCATGACTACCGCATTCCTGAAATACCAAGGCAGCCTTCCCCGCCGGCGGAGCCCATGGAAATAGATGGAGCGCGCGGGGGGGAGATTTCAAACTCCAGTGAAGGTCGCAAGAGAGAGGGAAAGGATGGGAAAACCACCAAGAAGTGTTTTCTCTGCCAGCGGCCAGGACATTTTGCCAGGGTCTGCCCGCAAAGAAAGGCCTGGCAAGGGATGGTGGGAGCTGCAGGGGGTGAGGAGGAGATGGCACAGGAGCAGGGAAACGCCAAAGCTTGGCTGCCACTCAACAGGCACAGCAGCCAGGCCAGCAACCAATAGAAGTGCCCAAACCAGACCCCCCCCCCAGGGCGGCTATAGCCATAGAAGTGGTGCTAGAACTCCCAAATGGGCACCCAGTCAAGGTGAAAGGGCTTTTGGATTCAGGCAGTTCCTGCAATTTCTTCAGCAAGGACTTTGCACTAGAGCACCAGCTCCACCTGCTGCCCCTGGATTTCCCCTTGCAAGTAACCACCATTGATGGCAGGGAGCTTCTGGGAGGGGAAGTGACGCACCAGACCCCACCAATGAGAATGAGGGTTTCCAGGCACACGGAGACTATCGCCTTTCACGTAGCCTCACTGGCAGGGCCCCCAATAATATTAGGAATGAGCTGGCTAGCACAACATGATCCAGTGGTGGCATGGCATCAGAGAACGGTCACCTTTGGGTTCGCTTACTGCTTGGAACACTGTCTAGGGGGAGAAACCCCAAGGATGACCGTGGTCAGGGTGGCTGGGATAGCTTTGGAGCCGAAAGGGGAGGTGCCACCACAATATGCTGACCTGAAGGAGGTCTTCAGAGAGAAGGAGGCAGATAGACTACCCCCACATAGGCCCTTTGACTGCCAAAACAACTTGCTCCCTGGGGCGCAGCTACCGGTGGGTAAACTATATGCCATGTCGGACAGGGAGATGTAGGAGTTGCGGGAATTTATTGACAAGAACCTGAAGAGGGGGTTCATAAGGGAATCAAAGGCGGTGGGGGGCAGTCCGGGGTTCTTTGTGGACAAAAAAGGGATTAAACAGCCCAGATTGGTCGTAGATTTCAGGGCGTTAAATTTGGTATCAGAACCCGTGGCCTTCCCAATGCCCAGGATTGACGACATTTTAACACGGGTGAGGCAGGGAAAGATTTTTACCAAGCTGGACCTCAGGGGAGCATACAATTTGATTAGGATGAGGGAAGGGGACGAATGGAAGACCACAATGTTCACCCCCTTGGGGGCCTTTGAGTACTTAGTTATGCCCTTTGGATTACAGTCAGGCTCCGCCTGTTTTCAAGCTTTCATGCACCACGTGTTGGGGTCCCTGCTGTACAAGAACTGCGTAGCCTTCTTGGACGAAGTCTTAATCTATTCGGACAACGAGGAGCAACATGTCAGAGACGTCAGGGAACTGCTGAAGAGACTGCAGAAGCACCAGTTGTGGGTCAAGCTGGAGAAATGTCAGTTTCACGCCAGAGAAGTCGAGTTTTTGGGGTATAAGCTGTCAGACAAAGGCTTAGCGATGGACCCAAGCAAGGTGCAGGCAGTGCTGGAGTGGAAGACTCCCAAAACCCGGAAGGACGTGCAGAGGTTCCTAGGGTTCAGCAACTTCTACAGGAAGTTCATCAAGAACTTCGCCCACTTGACAGCACCCATCACAGACTGTCTCAGTAGCAAAAGGAAGTTCGCCTGGACAGAGGAGGCCCAACAATCCTTTGAAAAACTGAAGAAAGCGTTTGCATCGGAAGAGCAGCTCCTGCACGTGGATCTGGAGAAACCCATGAGGCTAGAGACCGAAGCGTCCGACAGAGCCATTGGGGCTTTTCTTTTGCAGCCAGGGAGGAGCAAGCAGGAATGGAGACCGTGAGCCTTCTTCTCAAGGAAGCTGAACAAGTCGGAGCAAAACTATACGGTGTATGACCGCGAACTGCTTGCGATCTATGCGGCGTTTCGTCGATGGTGACATCTACTAATAGGGGCGCAGCACAAGATCCAGGTTTGTACGGATCACAAGAACTTGGAATACTGGAGGACCGCACGAGTACTCAACCAGAGACAGATTCAATGGGCACAGGAGTTCTCCAAGTTTTCCTTCGAAATCCGATACGTGCCAGGAGAGGAAAACGTGAGAGCAGATGCTCTCTCCCGGAAACCGGAGTACTTGGAAAGAGAGGGGCCACCGGAGATACGACACGTGATCCCCGAGGACCGATGGGTGTGTGGGGGAACTTTGGTGGGGCAACGAGAACTGGCTGGACTTACTAGAAACGACGTGTTCGCACAAACTAAAATCCGGGAACTCCGAGACGGAAGAGAAACCCAAGGAGGGTTTGAGGAGAAGGAAGGGGTGCTGTACTATAAGGAGGCACTGTATGTACCGCGGGAGACCCTACGGGGAAAGGTACTCAAACAACTCCACGACAACCCCACAGCGGGGCACTTTGGACAGCACAAAACCATGATGCTCATCACCAGGCAGTTCTGGTGGCCCAGGGTGAGGGAGGATGTACGGGAATATGTACGGGGTTGCGACCGCTGCCAAAGGGCAAAGGGGGAGAGGGCTGCCCCCGCAGGATTACTAGAACCCTTACCCACGCCGGGGAAACCTTGGGAGGTGGTGTCCATTGATTTTATGACAGATTTGCCCAAGTCCCGGGCAAAGACAGCGGTCATGGTAGTGGTCGATCTACTAACAAAAATGTGCCATTTTATAGCTTGCTCACATGCGGTCACGGCAGAGGAAACAGCTAGGTTGTTCGTAGATCACATCTTCCGGTTGCATGGGGCTCCTTCAAGGGTCATCTCCGACCGCGGGAAACAATTTACTTCCTGTTTCTGGAGGAAGCTCATGAGCTTGCTGCAGGTCGAAGTGGGCTTCTCAACGGCGAGACACCCGGAAACCAACGGGCAAGCAGAAAGAGCGAACAGTATACTCCAGCAATACCTACGCTGCTACGTCAGCGAGAGGCAGAACGATTGGGTAGAGAAACTAGCGCTGGCTGAATTTGCGTACAATAACGCTGAACATGTGTCAACGGGAATGAGCCTGTTCA
The DNA here is from genome assembly GCF_964106645.2 of Podarcis pityusensis. Taxonomy (NCBI): domain Eukaryota; kingdom Metazoa; phylum Chordata; class Lepidosauria; order Squamata; family Lacertidae; genus Podarcis; species Podarcis pityusensis. The sequence goes on along the minus strand of NC_138045.1, from coordinate 31,780,689 downwards.
TGGCCAATTATGGGTGTCACCCCAGGGCCTTCCCAGGGGGTGGGGAGGAAGGTTGGAGTGTACCGGCAGCAGAGCAGTTTGTGGAAGAAATGGAAGCCCTGCACCAGCAACTCAAGATGAACTTGGAGCGGGCCAAGGAAATTTACAAGAGGCAGGCAGACAAGCGCCGTAGGGAAGGGGAAACCATACAGGTGGGAGATCGGGTGTGGTTGTCAACCCAAGGGTTACCTTTTAAGGGGGGGTGCAAGAAGTTGCAGCCCAGACGGTTGGGACCGTTTGAGGTAACACAGCAGGTGAACCCCGTGGCATTCAAGCTCAAATTGCCAGACAGCATGAAGATACACCCGGTGTTCCATAGGTCCCTAATCTCACTGTACAGGGAAGGAAGGGGATTCCCGGGGCGAGAGGGAGGAGTCACCACACACCCGCAGGTAGAAGAGAGGGAGCACCACAACTTGGCCACGGAAATACTTGATTCAAGGTGGCGAGGGCGCCAGGTGGAGTACTTGGTGGCTTGGGAGGGAGAACCCGGGTCGGAAAACACGTGGGTTTCCACGGAGGCAATCACTGACGGGTATCTGGTGGAGGAATTCCACCGCCTGTTCCCGGACAAACCCAAACCACTAGCGAGATTCTGAGAGGAGCAATTTGGAACCACAGACGATGAGGAGGATTTTGTGGGTTTTTCTGTCTCCGAAGGGGAGGGAGAAGAGGCTTCGGAGGACGAAGAATCAGACTGGGAGGCCCACCCCGCGGGAAGGGATCAGAGCGGGTGGGAAGTGGGTTTTGAATGCTCAGAGGATGGCGACAGCTCCTTCCGGGGGTTCCCCGCATCGTCGGCCGAAGAAAGGGACGAAGTTGGGTCAACAGGTCGGGCCGGGGGTGAAGGGGGTCCTGGGGGGGAGGTGGTTGTCAGGGAACTGACATCGGAGCTAGAGGCGGAGGGAAGGCTCTCAAATGATGCTGGAGAAGGGCCCAGCAGGGAGAGAGGCAGCTCCACAGATGGGGAAGCAAATCAGCGCTACACCAGGGATAAGGAGGGGTTGATGGGGGAATCGGCGAGAGGGCTCCAGGACTCTTCACCGGACACCAGCGGGGAGAGCACTGGTCCCCCGCTACCCATGCCCACCCTGCGCAGAAGACTTCCGCGCAGAGAGAGTAGGAGGAGACTGGGTGTCAAACAACTTTTATGTTGGAAAAGATTTAAGAAACGCCCACTGACAGATTCTGCTAGCAACTGAGGCAGCCACGAAGTGAAGGGCTTCCCAGACTGAAAGGTTTACCAAGGCAACAAAGCCTGGAGAGGCGTCAACTTACGCACGAGCAACCCATACTCATTATACCAACCAAGGCTCCCCCACACACCCATCGGTCCTCGGGGATCACGTGTCATATCTCCGGCGGTCCCTCTCCTTCCATGTACTCCGGCTTCCGGGAGAGAGCATCTGCTCTTACATTTTCCTCTCCCGGCACGTATCGGATCTCGAAGGAAAACTTGGAGAACTCCTGTGCCCATCGAATCTGTCTCTGGTTGAGTACTCGTGCGGTCCTCCAGTATTCCAAGTTCTTGTGATCAGTACAAACCTGGATCTTGTGCTGCACCCCTATTAGCAGATGTCTCCATCGGCGAAACGCCGCATAGATCGCAAGCAGTTCGCGGTCATACACCGTATAGTTTTGCTCCGACTTGCTCAGCTTCCTCGAGAAAAAGGCACACGGCTTCCATTCCTGCTTGCTCCTCCCTGGCTGCAAAAGAACCGCCCCAATGGCTCTGTCGGACGCGTCGGTCTCTAGCCTCATGGGTTTCTCCAGATCAACGTGCAGGAGCTGCTCTTCCGAAGCGAACGCCTTCTTCAGTCTTTCAAAGGATTGTTGGGCACTTTCTGTCCAGACGAACTTCTTTTTGCTACTGAGACAATCTGTGATGGGCGCTGTCAAGTGGGCGAAGTTCTTGATGAACTTCCTGTAGAAGTTGCTGAACCCTAGGAACCTCTGCCCGTCCTTCCGGGTTTTGGGGGCCTTCCATTCCAGCACCGCTTGCACCTTGCTTGGGTCCATAGCTAGGCCTTTGTCTGACAACTTGTACCCCTTAAACTCGACTTCTCTGGCGTGAAACTGACATTTTTCCAGCTTGACCCACAACTGGTGCTTCTGCAGTCTCTTTAGCACTTCCCTGACGTCTCTGACATGTTCCTTCTCATTGTCCGGATAGATTAAGACGTCGTCCAAGAAGGCCATGCAGTTCTTGTACAGCAGGGACCCCAACACGTGGTGCATGAAAGCTTGAAAACAGGCGGAGCCCGACTGTAATCCAAATGGCATAACTAAGTACTCAAAGGCCCCCAGGGGTGTGAACATTGTGGTCTTCCATTCGTCCCCCTCCCTCATCCTAATCAAATTGTATGCTCCCCTGAGGTCCAGCTTGGTAAAAATTTTCCCCTGCTTCACCCATGTTAAAATGTCGTCAATCCTGGGCATTGGGAAGGTCACAGGTTCTGACACCAGGTTGACGCCCCGGTAGTCCACAACGAGCCTGGGTTGATTAGTATCTTTTTTGTCCACAAAGAACACCGGACTGCCCCCCACCGCCTTTGATTCTCTTATGAAACCTCTTTTCAGGTACTTGTCAATAAATTCCCGCAACTCCTTCATCTCCCTGTCCGACATAGCATACAGTTTACCCACCGGCAGCTGCGCCCCTGGGAGCAAGTTGATTTGGCAGTCAAAGGGCCTATGGGGGGGGTAGTCTATCTGCCTCCTTCTCGCTGAAGACCTCCTGCAGGTCAGCATATTGTGGTGGCACCTCCCCTTTCGGCTCCACAGCTATCCCAGCCACCCTGGCCACGCTCATCCTTGGGGTTGCCCCCCCCTAGACAGTGTTCCAAGCAGTAGGCTGACCCAAAGGTGACCGTCCGCTGATGCCATGCCACTACTGGATCATGTAGTGCCAGCCAGCTCATCCCTAATATTATTGGGGGTCCTGCCAGTGTGGCTACGTGAAAGGCAATGGTCTCCGTGTGCCTGGAAACCCTCATTCTCATTGGTGGGGTCTGGTGCGTCACTTCCCCTCCCAGAAGCTCCCTGCCATCAATGGTGGTCACTTGCAAGGGAAAATCCAGGGGCAGCAGGTGGAGCTGGTGCTCTAGGGCGAAGTCCTTGCTGAAGAAATTGCAGGAACTGCCTGAATCCAACAGCCCCTTCACCTTGACTGGGTGCCCATTTGGGAGTTCTAGCACCACTTCTATGCCTATAGCCGCCCTGGGGGGGGGTCTGGCTGGGGCACTTCTATTGGTTGCTGGCCTGGCTGCTGTGCCCGCTGAGTGGCAGCCAAGCGTTGGCGTTTCCCTGCTCCTGCCCCTTTTCCCCCTCCTCCTCACCGCCAGCAGCTCCCACCATCCTTTGCCAGGCCTTTCTTTGAGGGCAGACCCTGGCAAAATGTCTTGGCCGCTGGCAGAGGAAACACTTCTGTGGGAGTCATAAAGCCACGGTAAATGCTTGTAATATTGCAGGGTGCCCCCTGACCTCGGCTGACCAGCACTCTGAGCTTTACAATGTAATGGAATGTATTGCAGTTGTGTTTCCTCTGGGCAGTGATTGACCTTATACGGTGTTGGGGGCAATAAAAGCCTTGACCGGATGAGGTAACGTGAGACACTGGCAAACAGCCATGCGGCTGGAGAGAGACAAAGGAATAAAGAAGTTTGCAGGAGGAGGAGAGGGAAGTTCGAGAGGAGCTGCTCCTACCATCATGAAAATATTGCTGGCTCTCTGTGTCATAATTTTATGCTAAACTTCGCCATTTGTACGGCTGGCTCCGACAAGTGGTGCCCCGTGTGAGGCTGAATAAAAGAATACGTCTGAGGACTAAGAGGAAGAGGATTTTAAAAGAAAACCGTGTGAGGCAACTTGAAGAAAACAGTCTGAGGCAGACTAAGAGGATTTTAAAAGGAAACCGTGTGAGGTTTATCGATCCTAGCAAAGGATATCATCGGCTCACTACGCCCGGAAAGGGCTTCAAGCGCTAATCATCTTAAAAAGATCCCGGTGAGTTCCGATCCCTTATTTATACTGATTTTAGAAAAATGGGCAGCTCTTTGTCTGCTCCCCAACAGAAATTGTTAAAAGACTTAAAATTTCTCCTCTCCTCCAACGAATTGGAAGTTCCTGAGGGTGATTTAATACAGCTCATTCTGGCTATCAAAGAGCATTCCCCCTGGTTTCCTGCAGATGGGACTTGGGAATTAAAACTTTGGGACAAGATTGGGGCACATTTTCATGGGCACCCCAGCATAAGTGTTCGGATTCTAAATGCATGGTGCAAGGTTCGTTACGCCATGGACTCTTTATCACCAAAAAATATCTCCATGGCTGCATTGCCAACACAACCTTCAGCTTCTTTAATTCAGCCTGCTGTGTTAGAGACTGTTCCAATACTTGCTTTGCCAGCAGCTCCAGACCCCAAACCTCCAGACTACAGTTCCTCACCAGAGGACCTAATCCTGCAAAAATACCGTGGTCTGGCTGGCAATGATCCTGCTCTTTCAGTGGCAGAACCAGCTACTCCTTTTCAACGTGCAGTCCTTGCCTCTTCCTTAATTCAGGATACTATGGCATTCCCTGTTATTGTGCCCCCTGCTGGTGCCCCGGCAGGCACCCAAGCCCAACACCAACCTTTTGACTTTAAGATTCTGAGAGAGCTGCAACAGTCAGTAAAGGCCAGTGGACTCCAAGCCCCATATACGCAGGCGCTTTTAGAAGCCACATTAGCCCAGCTCTTGGTTCCAGAGGACATCAAGCTTTTGGCCCATACAGTGTTGCCCCCATCAGCTGGTGTTTTGTTTGCCCACGAATGGGAAACTGCCTGCCGTGCTTATGCTCCAGCCTTGTTACAACAAGTCAGAGGAAATAATCCAAATGTTACCCTCGCAGACGTCTTAGATGCCATGTTGGGGCATGGTCCCTTCGCTCAAGCTTCAGTGCAAGCCACACTGCTGCAGATCTTATTGAGGGACACTGCTCTTGCTGCTAAACAAGCAATGAGAAAAATCCCAGAACCCACCAGTATTCAATCAAGGTGGGGTTCAATCAGGCAAGAGGCAAGAGAATCATATTCTTCCTTTATGGACAGGCTGCTTACAGCAGTGAGTCGCCAAATTGAAAATCCTGAAGCCAAACAAATAATTATCAAACAATTGGCCTTTGAAAATGCCAATGAGGATTGTAAGGTTGCGTTACGACCGATAATACACAATCCTGCCACAGACACAGCTGCCATGCTTCGCATTTGTCAGTCTGTACGTACAGCCACCCACAAGGCTTATCTGCTGGCAACAGTACTAAATGAAAACCAGCCTGTAGCCACCGATACAACTTGTTTCCAGTGTGGCAAACCAGGATCACTGATACCCCAGGGGGGGTAGAACAGTGGCCTCTACCAAAAGAAAAATCCGCAGCAGCGGCACCAGCTATCTCTGACCAGCTTATTTCTGAACAATTGACTTTCGGCCACATTGAACCATCTTCATCCCACTGGCTCCAGCAGACAGGGAACGGTTTGCTTTTACATTGCTAGCATATAACAATTCGCAGCCCACCCAGCGATATCAGTGGGTTGTCCTGCCTCAAGGCATGTGGAACTCCCCTACACTTTGTCAACATTTTGTGGGTGAAGCATTGAAACCTTTCCGCATGCGCCACCTAGAGGTGCTGCACACGAGCTGCATCTGGCAGTGTTTGCCTTCCTAACCATTTGCCTTGCCATCCTTTGCTGCACCGTTATACAAGGAAGAGAAGCAGACGACCAGTCCAGTTGAAACCACCATATTTCACCTCATCGGCTGGCAAGCAGCTGTCGCCAGAATCCTACTCTGGCTGGCAGTATCCACGGCTCAGCCACTTTCGGACTAGAAGAACAGCGTTGTTGAATAAGACTTTTAGGGGAGAAAATTATCATAAGATATGGAGGGATGATATTTTTGTGCAAGATATGATTATGTTTGCCAGTTTATTGCATGCTTCTAAATGCTGGGTGTGTATGCCAGTCATTCAGGCATAATGCTTCATGGTGTGCCTGTCAATGGATCTTTTCAATTTACTAATATTATTATCCCCTAAGCAAACTTTTTGGCCTCCAGTACAATTGACCCTCCATGAGCCTGCCCCCATTTATTTTCAAATTAAGGAGGGGAAAGAATCATGGGGCATATATCCAAACTGTCAATATACATTGAATTTCACTTTTAATAGCTCTTGTTCTCTTACAGGAAGCCTACCATGCAGCTTGGAATCAGAATTCTTATATTCTTGGCTTCCGGATTTTAGTGATCATTATAGTAGTTATTGATTTTAGTGATCATTATAGTAGTTATTTGCATTATTTTGTGTTGCTGTATCCAATGTATTCCTTCTTTAATTTCTATATGTACTGCATGGTTCTCCAGTCCGCGGCCCGCTTCCGGTGTCAAAGAGTCGCTTATCACGTATTGACTCTGATATAAAATAAAGAAAGAGGGCATGTGGGAGTCATAAAGCCACGGTAAAGGCTTGTAATATTGCAGGGTGCCCCCTGACCTCGGCTGACCAGCACTCTGAGCTTTACAATGTAATGGAATGTATTGCAGTTGTGTTTCCTCTGGGCAGTGATTGACCTTATACGGTGTTGGGGGCAATAAAAGCCTTGACCGGATGAGGTAACGTGAGACACTGGCAAACAGCCATGCGGCTGGAGAGAGACAAAGGAATAAAGAAGTTTGCAGGAGGAGGAGAGGGAAGTTCGAGAGGAGCTGCTCCTACCATCATGAAAATATTGCTGGCTCTCTGTGTCATAATTTTATGCTAAACTTCGCCATTTGTACGGCTGGCTCCGACACACTTCTTGGTGGTTTTCCAATCCTTTCCCTCCCTCTTGCGACCTTCACTGGAGTTTGAAACCTCCCGCGCGCGCCATCTATTTCCATTGGCTCTGCCGGCGGGGAAGGTTGCCTCGGTATTTCAGGAATGCGGTAGTCATGGCAACGTTCCCCTCTCACTTTCCGCTTCTCCTGAGCCCGCGCTTCCTGTCTTACGCCAATCGCAAGCACAGCCTTGGTCAGCTGATCCATTGACTGCGGGCGTGGCGCGCGGGAAAGCTCGTCCTTCACTGTTGGGGACAACCCCTCCTCAAACAACATCTGAATGGGTTCAGAGTCCAATTCCCACCTGAGCTGGTGGACTAACATTGCAAAGCGTGACCAGTAGTCTCTAACTGACTGGTTCCCCTGTTTGCAGCCCATCAGTTCCCGCCGAGTCACACTTTGCTGCACATCACTGGAATACATCGCATCCATCGCCTGGAAGAATTTCCTCAGGTCTTTCAAGGCGGCATTTTGCGTTGCCATTAGGGGCCTGATCCATTCCCTGGCCCCATCCTGCAGATGCCCGACAATATAGGCCACCCTCTCCCCATCGTCCGCAAAATCCTTATGCTGCAGTTCCAAAGCGTACCCTATTTCCGTTCGGAACGTGTTGTAGTCCTGGGGCTTCCCCCCAAACTTGTGTACCAGTCCCGGTACCTTCCTTGCTATGGGGGTGGGTCTGACCTGTGCATCTTGAGCCCGCCTTTCTTCCAACCGCACCGTCAGAAGAGCCACATGCTGTTCCAAATCTCGGTTCCTCTCCACCAGATTTTGCACTCCAGCTGCTCCCTCCGTGGCGCCGGCTTCTCCGGTTTGGCTCATTATGCTGCCTGCCTGTCGCTGCGCACAAGCAACGTCAGAGACTGACGGATTGCTGTAATAAATATAGGGGTTGCTCGTGCGTAAGTTGCCTCCACTCCTGGCTAGGTTGCCTTGTTAAACCTTTTCTGTCTGGACAGCCCTTCACTTCGTGGCTGTTTCAGTCACTAGCAGAATCCGTCAGTGGGCGTTTCTTAAACCTTTTCCAGCATAAAAGCTGTTTGACGCCAAGTCTCCTCCTACTCTCCCTGCGCGGAGGTCTTCTGCGCAGGGAGGGTGTGGGTAGCGGCGGACCCGTGCTCTCCCCGCTGGTCTCTGGCGAGCAGTCCTGGAGCCCCCTCGCCGATTCCCCCATCTGCCCCCTTTTATCCCTGGTGTTACGCTGATTTCCTTCCCCAGCTGATGAGCTGCCTCTCTCCCTGCTGGGCCCTTCTCCAGCATCGCTTGGGAGCCTTGCCTCCGCCTCTGGCTCCGATGTCAGTTCCCTGACACTTCTTTCCACAGTTTTCCCCATTTTTCAAACATAATATTTTTCCCAATATCTTGCGCCCATTTGATCATTGATGCTTTAACCAATTCATCCTTTGTTTCCCATTCTAAGATCAGATTATACAATTTAGATATTTTTTTGATTTTTCTTGTATTAAATATTTATCGAATTTTGATATTTCTTTTTCAAATCCTAACTTTTTGTCTTTCGCTAATCTATACTTAATTTGAATATATTGGAACCAATCACTAATATGAGCTTTAATTTCTGTATGATCCTTTAATTCCAATTCTCCGTTTTCTTCCTTTAATACAGTTTTATAGGTAACCCAATTTTCTTTCATATTTAATTTTTTCACTGCAACAATTTCTGCTGGCGATGCCCACCAGGGAGTTTTCGGTTCTAGGAGTCTTTTATATTTCTCCCATATTTTATATATAGACTTTCTGACTATATGCCCTAGGAAGCCTTTGTGTACTTTGACTTTTTCATCTGTTAGATAGGCATGCCATCCAAATCTCGTCTCTACTCCCTCTAAATCCAATACATCCGAGTCATCTAATTTGATCCATTCTTTTAGCCAGGTCAGACCCACCGCATCATGCTATAACTCCATGTCTGGGAGACCAAATCCTCCTCTCTCCTTATCTATCATTATTTTGTGTTTTATTCTAGGCTTTTTCCCTGACCATACGAATTTAGCCAAATCTCTTTTCCAGTCATTAAAACATTTATCTCCTCCTAGTATTGGGCTACTTTGAAATAAAAACATCATCCTTGGTAATATGTTCATCTTTATTACCGATATTTTCCCTAGTAAGGAAAGATTTAATTTCCCCCATACTTGCAAATCATTTTTTATTTCATTCCATGTTTTCCCATAGTTCTCATTACTTAAATCTATAGTGTTTGTTGTTAAATTTACTCCAAGATACCTTATTTTCTTTTTAATTTCCAATCCTGTAATTTCTTGTAATTTCACTTTATCTTTTTCTTCCATATTTTTCACTAGTATTTTGGTTTTCCCATAGTTTAATTTGAATCCTGCTAATCTGCCATATTCTTTTATGCATTCCAATATTCTAGGTGTACATTGTAGGGGATTTTCTGTTGTGATCATAACATCATCTACAAAGGCTCTTAACTTGTATCTTTTTTCATCAACTGCTATTCCTCTTATTTGGTTGTCCTGCCTTATTTTCCTGTGACGGCCTGGGATTCGGACTCGGAGGCTGAACCTGAGGAATCCCAGCCTGCACAGGAGTCCCCGCTTCCAGAACCAGCTGAGCCGGGGCTGGGGCTTGAGCCTGAAGGGTCTTCACCTGTGCTGGATCCTCAGGTGCAGGCACCAGCTGAGTCTTCTCTGGCTCCTGAGGTGATGGAGGACCCATTGCCTGCAGGTGCGCCACTCTCAGCCCCATCAGGTAAGCCTCCAGCATCTCCTGAGCTGCAGAGGCTCAGGGCAGAAAGGCGGAGGGAACTAAGTTCCCGCAGGAGGAGTGCTCGCCTCCAGGCCAGGAGAGGCGAGTCACCTGTGAACTGAGGCCGCCCTATGCCTCGGGGCAGATAAAAGTAAGCCAGCCCCAGTCCCAGGTTGCGGGAGCATTGTTGGTAGCCTGTTCCTGCCTGCACCCTGTCCTGCTCTTCTGCCAGAGTTCCTGACCTCACCCGACTCCCTGCCTTGGACCCTGCTTCAGCTTTGACGGACAGCTTCCATACCGCACCCTCGACCTCGGACTGGACTCGGACCTCGCCGCACGGTTAACCAGCACACTTCTGTTAGTTCCGTTAAGACAGATTGGGTGACTGCGTTAGACTCCTCCATAAATGTCAATAAAATGTCAGTCAGCTTGAGAATATCTATGTGATTAGAGCCTGCTCCGTAGGCGGGAAAATGGGCTCTGCAATAGGTTTCACCATTTGCAGACACATTAGACAGTTCTGACAAATCCTCTTCCCTCTTATTGTGTCTCCTGCCCGAGGGAAATTTGGGGGTGACCCTAATTCCAGGTAAAATTAGTCCAAGGTAGCCAGAGCCACGGGAGTGAGGGCTTGCCCATACATAGCTGCGGTGACCACACACCCAGAACAGCCCTTGAAGGCAAGAGTCTATGCGGCCCGTGAGGAACGTATGGAAAAAGCATTGGGAAGTGGGCGAGGGGGTCCAGGAATTAGGTAAGTTTATTATTTGCTTCCAAGTGGACAATAAGTCTGGGTGGAGAGTGGGAACATCATGTTGCCACAGGGTTATTCTACCGGACAAAGTAATGTCAGTGGTGTACTTACAGGTACTATCTCCAATCATCCTATCCTCACCACTGAATTTCCGACAGAGGTCCCCATTGGTAGGTCCAGTCAAGTATATGTATTGATGGGTCAAGATTCCACGTTGGCGGAAAGGTGTTTTTGTAAAGTGAGGGGCACTCCAAGGAAGGGAATGCCACTTTGGAGATGAGCTGGGGCGTTTGCACAAATCCAGCAGTTGTCCGAGGTCGCTTGCTTGGCAATTTTTGAAACGAGTTTTACGTAGGAATAGGAGTGCCAGGTGGAGAGGAGGTCTCCATTGGTGGGTATATTTGACACCAACAGTTCCCCCCTTTGTCGGGGTGCCGTGCCTACGGGATGCAAGGGGTCTTGGCGGTATAGATAGGTGAGGTTTGTAGCCAGTCCTCCGCGCCTTTGTGGGCCAGTAGTGTCCCATTCTGTGGGTGCGGGGCCAGTAGTGGAGTGATACCAGCCTTCCAGGTAGGCCTTGCCCTCCCATGTAGAGGCCAGACCATTGTCCCATACACAGCAGAATCTCCGTAGACAGACCCCTTGGAGGATAGTAGGTTGGGGTGTGGAGTCGACAAGTCGGCAATAAAATCCATGGATCAGACCTCTGGTTGGTCGCCCGGTAATGGTGAATGGGAGCTCTTTCAGCTGAAAGAGCCCCAGCGCTGCAAAGTGTGGGGTGACCGTGTGAGCGACGCAGTACCCCAGAAAAAACCTCAGATTGAGCGTTCTGAGGGCTTGGTGTTCCAGCGGGTGCCCCTAGCGACTCCCCCACTCCCCGGTAAGCTCTGAAAGAGCCCTGAGAGCAAGTGGGGTCGGAGACGCGGGCACTGTGGGATTGACTTGCTTCTTTCGCAGGGTGAAGCTCCGAGTCTGGCGATCGTGAGCAGCGAATGTCAGAGTGATTAATGGCTGCTTGTGGAGATAACAGTTCGGGACTCCAGCCTGTCTTTTACAGGATTTATTGAGTGCAAAATACTATGTACAGTGCAGAGTGTATGGCCTGGGAATCTGATTCAGAGGCTGAACCGGAGGAGTGCTCGCCTTAAGGCCAGGAGAGGAGAGTCACCTGTGGGCCGGGACTGCCCTAGGCCCCAGGGGAGATAAAGGCCAGTCAGCCCAGTCCCAGGTTGCGGGAGCAACGTCGTTGGAAACCTGTTTCTGCCAGCACCCAGACCTGAACCGGAGTTCCCGACCACGCCCAGCTTCTTGCTTTGGACCCCGCTTCGCACTTGGTGGACAGTTTCAAGACCCTCAACCCAGGACTGGACTCTGACCACGCCTCATGGTAACCCCCCCACCGCTCTCGGCGACCCCCTCCGGTGTCCAGTCGTCACTCTCGGAGGGTGAGAAACCTTCGAACTCCCCATCGTCCTCGGTCGGCCCTAAGACTTCCCGAAAGAACCTCCCCGGGGGTTTTGGTTTGTCAGGAAATAGAACGTGGAACTCCTCCATAAGAAACTCCTCTGTGATATAACTCTCCGGAACCCAAGCGTTTTCCGAGCTGGGTGCCCCCTCCCAGGCCACTAGATACTCTAGTTGCTGCCCGTTCCACCGGGAATCCAGTATCTCTGTCACCTCATTGCATTTCTCTCTCTCCGCTACATCCGGTATTGTGGGCACCACCTCCCCCCTCCCCAGACGGCCGCCCCCCTCCCTATAGGGCGACAGCCGTGACCTGTGGAAGACTGGATGGATCCTCATATTGTCCGGCAGCTTCAACTTAAACGCCACGGGATTGACCTGCTGGATGACTTCAAAGGGCCCCACCCTCCTGGGCTTCAGCTTCTTGCACCCACCCCTCCAGGGCAGCCCCTGTGTGGACAACCATACCTTATCCCCCACCCAGATGATCTCCCCTGGCCTTCGATGCCTGTCTGCCTCCCTCTTGTACACCTCTGTTGGTGAATGGCCTCCATTTCTTCTGCAAATTGCTCTGCGGCCTGCACACTCCATATCTCCTCCCCCCATCCCGGGAAGGCCCTGGGGTGACATCCGTAATTGGCAAGGAAAGGACTCATCCCCGTGGACACGTGTTCAGCATTGTTGTAGGCGAACTTGGCCAGTGCTAACCTCTCCACCCAATCATGCTGTCGCTGGCTGACATAACAGTGCAAGTACTGCTGTAAAATGGCATTTGCTCTCTCAGCTTGTCCGTTGGTTTAGGGGTGCCTAGCTGTCGAGAGGCTCACCTCTACCTGCAACAAACTCATGGGCTTGCACCAGAAACGTGAGGTGAACTGTACCCCCCAGTCCGAAATTACCCTTGAAGATCCCCATGCAGGCGAAACACATGCTCCACAAACAACTTGGCGGTCTCCTCTGCGGTCACTGCATGGGAACATGCCACAAAGTGACACATCTTGGTCAGTAGATCCACCACCACCATGACTGCCGTCTTACCTTGTGATGTGGGCAGGTCCATTATAAAATCAATGGTCACCACCTCCCATGGCCTCCCTGCTGGAGTCGCCCTCTCACCCTTAGCCCTCTGACATGTGTCACAACCTCGCACATATTCCCGCCCGTCCTCCCTCACTTTGGGCCACCAAAAATCCCTTGTAACCAACAGCATGGTCTTGTGTTGTCCGAAGTGCCCTGCAGTGGGGTTGTCATGGAGCTGTTTGAGAACTTTGGCCCTTAGGGATTCCCCCGACACATACAGTGCCCCCCGGTAGAACAACAGCCCCCTTTTCTCCTCAAAGCCCCCCTCAGCTCCCACACCCTCCTTGAGTTCGCTCAGCTTCCTCTGAGCAAAGGCATCGTGTCTGGTCAGTTGCAGTAGTTCAGTTTCCTCTGCAAGTGCCCCCCCCCCAAGTCCATTTGTCCTCTGGGAACATGAGCCCGGCCACGGGTGGTCCCTCTTCTTCCAAGTACTCCGGTTTGCATGATAGTGCATCCGCCCTCACGTTCTGCTCCCCTGGGACATACTGAATCCTAAAGCTAAAACTGGCAAAAAACCCTCTGCCCAGCGTATTTGCCTTTGGCACAACACGTGCGCAGTCCACCAGTACTCCAGGTTCTTGTGATCTGTGCACACCTGAATCTGGTGCTTTGCCCCAATCAGGAAGTGCCTCCACTCCTTAAAGGCCGCAAAAATCGCCAGCAACTCCTTGTCAACATTCTGTAGAAGTTGCTGAAGCCCAGGAACTGCTGCACATCCTTCTTTGTCTTGGGGCTTTCCCAGTCTAACACAGCTTTCACCTTCTCTGGATCCATGGCCAGACCTCTGTCCAACAGCCGGTACCCCAGGAACCCGACCTCCCTCGTGTGGAACTGGCATTTTTCCAGCTTCACCCACAAGCGATGCTCCTTTAACTTCTCCAGAACCTGGCGCACATACTTCACGTGCTGCTTCTCGTTTTTGGAGTATATCAAGATATCATCCAAGGAACACACGCAGTTATGGTACAGTAACAGTCCCATCATGTGGTGCATAAACGCTTGAAAGCACGGGCTTCCGCTTTGTGATCCGAATGGCATAACAAGATATTCAAATGCCCCAAGGGGGGTAAACATGGTGGTCTTCCATTTGTCTCCCTCTCGCACCCTGATGAGATTGTACACCCCCCTGAGGTCCAGTTTAGTGAAAATTTTCCCCCTCCATACTCTCGCCAAAATGTTGTTGATTCTCGGCATGGGGAAGGCCAGGGGTTCCGTCAAGGCATTGACAATTCTGAACTCCACCACTAGTCGGCGTTCTTTAGTTCCCCCTCTTGTCCACAAAGAACACGGGACTACCACCCACCGCCTTGGACTCTCTGATAAAACCCCTTCTCAAGTTTTTGTCAATAAACTCCTTCAAATCCTGTATCTCTTGGTTGGACATTGAGTACAGCTTACCCGCTGGTAACTTGGTGCCCGGGACCAAATTGATCTGGCAGTCGTACAGCCAGTGAGGCGGCAATGTGTCGGCCTCTCTCTCACTGAACACCTCCTCAAAATCCACGTATTGTGGAGGTATCTTGCCTTTCTCCCCCAGACATATCGTTGCCACCTGGGCTTTCCTATCCCCGGGTTCCTCTCCTCCTAGACAGAGGAATAGGGAAAACCTATTTTGTGTTTTGCAACTTTCTGACTAGTTGCAGGACCTTAGCCAGACCTAGCAGAGTACACGCAGAATCCACGGAAGCAATTGGCAACTTGGCTGCAGACAGGCTAGACGAAGCAGGAACCAGGAACATAACATAACATAACATAACATAACATAACATAACATAACATAACATAACATAACATAACATAACATAACATAACATAACATAACATAACATAACATAACATAACATAACATAACATAACATAACATAACATAACATAACATAACATAACATAATGTTAGGTGTTTATTATATACAGTGGACTATTTACAGGAACAGAACACAGATCTTTTGCTAGCTCTCTCTGACACGACTCACAACTCCTACACTGACAAACAGAACCACTTGTGGAGTATGGTGGTTATAGGGTTAACCTCCAGTGTCCTGTACCTGGGAGAGGCTTTGTTCGGGAAGCTGCGTCGCAGTTCTTTGTCTGTGAGAGTTACTTTCAGTTTAGGCTGAGAGCTGCTGTCTGAGCATGCTTTGAGCACAGAGAAGATGCCGGAAAGCTCTGACGGTGTATAGACTGATTTATGGCTTGTAAATAAACGCTTTAGAGATAGAAGAAGTTGTCTCTGGACCTGATTTATTCCTCTTTCTCACACGGACGGCAAGACCGCTGCGGCTCTGCATTTTCTGCCCAGGTCGTCTCCAGCAGATGTGGCCCAGGGAAGCGTGACTGGACGGCAGATCAAAGCCAGAGGTTATGGATCTTACGTGTTTCTTGCCAAGTGTGAGAGGAGGCTGCCAGCTTTGAGCTCCTGCCAAGCAAGAAAAGGCAGTTTTAAGATTGCTGGTGAAGAGGAGAGCCAGCTGGAAGCTTCGGAGACTGCCTCTTCAAAGGACCGGCTGGCAACGGGTGCGTAAGCTTAAGCCCCGGGGGGTGGAAAAATGGCTGCTCCACAACAGCAAGCCCATGAGACTTTTAATGTGCCTTTTGAACAGCTTAATGGCTCAAATTGGGAAGACTGGAGCAAGCGCATGTACTACTGGCTGGAAGGAAAACAGCTTTGGGAATGTACGCAGGCTGACCCAGTGCTTGCCGGAGCCGGCGCTGCAGCAGCAGAGATTGAGAGGGTGCAGGGGCAGTGAGAAAAGACAAAAAGGCCATGTCACACGTTGTGATGGCGATGGAAGCTTCGCAACTCCCTCATATAGACGGCTTGTGAACTTGTCACCAAATTTGGTCTGCTTTGACTAGAATTCATCAAAGGACCACTGCTGGGGCAAAAATCCATGTGATACGTTCTCTGTTTGAGAAGAGGCTGTCCCCAGGGGAATCGATACGGGACCACATTGCTCAGATGCTGACTATTTTCAGCAAGCTGCGCCAGCTCAATGTGCCCTTCCCAGATGAACTCAAAGCTTATACGTTGTTAAGCTCTTTGGACAGAAGTTATGAGAACTTAGTTCTAACGATGGAGACGATGCCGCCGCAGGATTTAACGATGGAATATATAAGCGGACACTTGATTGATGAGGAATTGAAGCAGCAGAGGGCTGGGAAGGAGGGCACGGGCTGCACCCCAAGAAGGAGTGGGGGGGGGGGCGGCCAGGAGCAGTGAAGACTGTGTGAAAGCTTTCGCTTCCAAAAGATGCTATCAATGTGGCAGCAACACATATCTGGTCCGCAATTGTCCGCTAGAAGCCCAGGAAGGCAAGGACACTGGCCGGAAAGGAATGTCAACAAAGCAGATAAGCAGCGGTTCCAGGGCCGGTTCCCAGCAGAGACGTGGGAAAGGAGGAGGCCAGGAGAAAAACAAGGACAAGTCTTTTTATCACCTCACAGCTGCGCTGGTGTCTCTGGGAAACAGCAAAGGCCCCAGTCGGGGGGGAGAGCGTCACTATGGCAGCGTTGGAAGACAGCCAGAGAGCCACTTTGTCTCTTGTTGTTGACACTGGAGCGACACATTGTTGGTGCCCTCTGGTGGCCTGCTTCGAAACTGCAAGTAATAATAATAATAATAATAATAATAATAATAATAATTTATTATTTATACCCCGCCCATCTGGCTGGGTTTCCCCAGCCACTCTGGGCGGCTTCCAAAAGAATATTAAAATACTATGTTACATCAAACATTAAAAGCTTCCCTAAACAGGGCTGCCTTCAGATGTCTGTGAAAAGTGGACGTTACATGTCACTAGCTGATGGCTCCAAGAGACAGTTAACTGAGATTGGTTTTTTGTACTGTTCTTTTATAGATCATGAAGTGCAGGCTTTTGTGGTGCCTGAGATTGCCAATTCTCTTTTAAGTGTATCAGCTCTTGTCACTGACGGTTTCAATGTGATGTTTGCTAATAACATGTGCTCTTTTTACAGGGATGGGAATAAGCTATGCAGCGTTGAGGGGAAAGATAGACTGTTCGTGGTGGAAATGTCTATTGCTAATGTTGCTGTTGCTGATCCCCCTGAAGAGGCACAAGTGCAGTGTGCAAACGTACCAACACATGACAATTGTTTACATCTTTGGCATCGAAGGTTTTCCCATATTTCATGGTCTTATGTTAAGAAGGCACCTGAGAACACAGTGGGGTGCAAATTTAAGGGGTACGACAAATTCTTAGATTGCCGAGCGTGCAAGCAATCAAAGGTCACCACATGCACTTATCCCAGGTCAGACAGGAGGACCAGCAGTCTGATCGGGGGGCGGAGTACACTGGTTCTGTGCTGCAGGATTTCTTCAGACAGAAGGGTATTAGTCACAGACTAACAGCACCACATAGTCCCCAACAGAATGGACATGTGGAAAGGAAGAATAGAACTCTTCAGGAAGCAGCACAGGCCATGCTTTATGACTCAGGACTCCTGCAGCGTTTTTGGCGGAGAGTTATAAAACGGCGTGCTTCATAAAGAACAGAGTGTTCAATTCAAGTGTAGGGGACACACCCTATTTTCTGCTGCACGGTAAGAAGCCCAAGGTGGATTTCTTGCGTGTGTTTGGCTGTGAGGCTTGGGTCCTCATCCCAAAGGCCAACCGCAGAAAGGGTGAACCAAGGTCCAGAAAGATGATCTTTGTAGACTATGAGCCGGGTTCAAAGGCGTAGCGTTTCGCATATCCTACTGGCAACCAGTCTAAGCTGCTTATTAGCGGCAGTGCTGAGTTCTGTGAGCAGAATGGTTGGAAACGCATTCATGGGAACCCAGACGTTCTTTCAGAACAGTTTGACTCAGAGGAGGAAGAGGAGGAGGACGAAACTGAACCCGTTGCTGAGGAGCACAGTCCACAGCCACAGAGTCCAGAACCGGGGTCCCCAAGGAAGAGGTTCCGAACCCCTCCAAAAGGAAGTCCCACGACCCCTCCACAGGTCTCTGTCAAGTCTGAGCCAAAGAGTGTGCCATCCTCGCCTACAAGTCCAATTGTGAGGCACAAAAGGCGCAGCAGGTTGGGGGGGGTCTCTGACACAGGGGATGGTTTGGCTGGCCCTAGTGAGTCAGAGGGGGCGACAGAGTTCGCGCTGAGAGGATCAGCTAGGTCAACCAAGGGGAAGCCACCTGACAGGTACGAAGCTACAAGTGTGTGGGTTGGTGTGGCTAGGTGTGAACCTGAATCCTTTGAGGATGTTCAGAAGCTGCCTCAGGAAGAAGCTAGCAAATGGCATGAGGCAATGCAGAAGGAGATGAACTCAATGGAGTCTTTGGGTGTGTTCTCACTCACACAATTGCCGGCTGGCAAACAGCCTGTGAGTTGCAGATGGGTTTATCGCCTTAAACCCACAGAAGCCGGAGAACCACAGTACAAAGCTAGGTTAGTTGCAAGGGGTTTCACGCAGAGGAAAGGAGTCCATTTCACGGAAGTGTACTCTCCTACTTCCAGAAGTGAAACTCTGCGCATTCTCTTAGCTGTTGCTGCACAAAGAGGTTGGAAGGTGAACCATTTTGATGTGGATGTCGCCTACTTGAACTCAGATCTCCAGGAGGAGTTGTACATGCTTCCTTCTCCAGGGTTTGAGGTCAAGGGGCAAGGCATCGTGTGGAGGTTGCATAAATCTATTTATGGTTTACGTCAATCTACCAGAAACTGGAATATGTGTCTGAATGAAGCCTTAGAGAAGCTAGGTTTCAGGAGAAGTGTTGCTGACAGCTGCCTGTACCTTAAAGGGTCAGGTGAGACACAGGAAGCTGTGCAGATCTTTGGTGATGATATCTTATATATGGCACAGACAGGTAAACACATGGAGAAGTTTGCTAAGGAGCTTGGTAAACGGTTCAAGCTCAAGCAGCTTGGAGCTGTTCGGTTGTACCTAGGCGTAGAGGTGTCTCAAACAGAGGATGGAAGCTTTTTGCTCAGCCAGAAAGGTAAGATTGAGCAGTTGCTTCAGAAGTTCAGGATGTCTGAGTGTGCAGGTGTCAGAACACAGATGGAGACTGGCTACGTGAAAGATTGTCAGCAAGTAGAACGCGCTGTGTTCGAAAATGCTGAACTCTTTCAGTCAGCTCTGGGTAGTCTGCTGTATCTGTCCCAGTGGAGCAGACCAGACATAGCTTTTGCTATCAATCTGCTCAGCAGGGAAGCTTCAAATCCAAGTGTACAGGCCTGGAATGGTATCAAACGGGTGCTGCGTTACTTGCAGGATACCAAAGATTTTTGCCTTAGGTTGTCAGCTAAGGGTGACGTCAAGCTGACCTCGTGGGTGGATGCAGATTGGGCTAACCTTAAAGATTGCAAGTCAGTGTCAGGCCTAGTGGTGAAGTTTGGGAACTCTGTAGTTGGGTGGAGGTCCCGGAAGCAAAGTCTAATAGCGCTTTCATCTACTGAAGCTGAGTTCAGTGCGCTATCCAAGGTTTGCAGAGAGCTTGAGTTCTATGCATCTTTGGTCCAGGAACTCTGTGGACGGCACTGTTTGCCCATCGTTGCTTACGAAGACAACCAACCGTGCCTCAAGTTGGCAGAATTGGGGCAATTTAAGGCCAGGACCAAACATCTAGACATACATTTCCAAAATGTGTGTCAGCATGTTCGTGAGGGATTAGTTGCGCTGAAATACTGTCCCTCAGCAAAGAACCTCGCAGATGGTTTTACGAAACCATTAACCTTCCAGAGGCATGGTGAGTTCTGTGGTCTGTGTTTGGGGTGAGCATTGTTGCTTGTTTCCCCAGGTACAGGGCAAGAGGGGGTGTGGAGTATGGTGGTTATAGGGTTAACCTCCAGTGTCCTGTACCTGGGAGGGGCTTCGTTCGGGAAGCTGCGTCACAGTTCTTTTTCTGTGAGAGTTACTTTCAGTTTAGGCTGAGAGCTGCTGCAGACAGTCTGAGCGTGCTTTGAGCACAGAGAAGATGCCGGAAAGCTCTGACAGTGTATAGACTGATTTATGGCTTGTAAATAAACGCTTTAGAGATAGAAGAAGTTGTCTCTGGACCTGATTTATTCCTCTTTCTCACACGGACGGCAAGACCGCTGCGGCTCTGCATTTTCTGCCCAGGTCGTCTCCAGCAGATGTGGCCCAGGGAAGCGCGACTGGACGGCAGATCAAAGCCAGACCACTGAACACTGAACTACTGAACTAACACATTCCAGTTAGTAAAAGGTAAAGGTAAAGGTACCCCTGCCCGTACGGGCCAGTCGTGTCCGACTCTAGGGTTGTGCGCCCATCTCACTTAAGAGGCCGGGGGCCAGCGCTGTCCGGAGACACTTCCGGGTCACGTGGCCAGCATGACGAAGCTGCTCTGGTGAGCCAGCACCAGCGCAGCACACGGAAACGCCGTTTACCTTCCGGCTATAAAGCGGTACCTATTTATCTACTTGCACTTAAGGGTGCTTTTGAACTGCTAGGTGGGCAGGAGCTGGGACCGAAGACGGGAGCTCACCCAGCCGCGGGGATTCGAACCGCCGACCATGCGATCGGCAAGCCCTAGGCGCTGAGGTTTTACCCACAGCACCACCCGCGTTCCAGTTAGTAGGCCATTAATTATCACTCCCTTGAGAGAGCTTGACCAATCAGGGAGCTGTCTCCATGCCTCTGTTATCACCAGGCAGACTTACTCCTTCAGATTGCCTTCTGGCTGTCTGCCAAACCTTAATTGACTCTGTGTGAGTAGCTGCACGTACACAGTTTCCCAACACCCCCTCATAGCTCTCACACAGTGCAATTATCTTCTGAGCACATACAGAGTATTTTACCCAACTTTGTTCTGCAAACCCAAGCATTCACACATTTGCTTGTTTTTTACAAAAGACAACGGTTTTGTAAATATGTCAGCAACATTTTCAGCACTCTGAACATATTCACATGCAATGACATTTCTCTGCACATTACATAACACATTTTGGTATTTTACGGCCACATGTTTGGATCTGGATTTAAACTGTTCAGTTTTACTGAGTGTTGCATTGTATGCCCAAATCTCTCAGCAACTGCTTGTAATACAATAGCTCGTTGCAGAGCTCACTTAACGCTGCAAACTCAGCTTCAGTGGATGACACACTGACTAAACTTTGTTTTCTGGACTTCCATCCAATCAGTGACCCACCAAGCAAAAACACTAATCCAGTAATTGATTTACGATCAGGTAAATTTGCCCAGTCGCTGTCTGAGTAACATGTAAGCGTCTCATCACCTGCTGAACTTAACTTTAAAACACTTCCAGCAGTATGCTTCAGATACCTCAGAACACGTTTTACTGCTTTCCAGGCACTCACAGTGGGTTTAGACACTTGTCTGCTCAAAATCCCTACTGCGTAGCTAATATCAGGGCTGCTCCACTGTGATATATACAGCAAACTCCCAATAGCTGATTGATACAAATCAGGTCGCTCAAACTCAGAGCTTTCATCAGCTTGCAAAGCCTTAACAAAACCTAAGTCCATGGGAGTAGTTGCCCCTTTGCAATCCTGCATTCCTTATGTTGTTTAATTTTATTTTCCTGGCTAAGCAACAAACTGCCATCATCCGCCCAGCACACTTCCAGAGCAAGATAACTTTTTGCAGCACCAAGGTCTTTCACTTTGAACTTTTTGGCTAATTGCGTGGAAAAAGCTTTGATCTGTTTGTCTGTCTTAGAGAAAAATAACAAATCATCAACAAAGACCAGACAAACCTCCTGTTTATCATTAGCACCATGAACATACAGACAACTGTCTGCAACGCTGTGTTGGAAACCTAAAGAAACTGAGGCAAAGAAAGAAGGGCTACCCTTATGCTATTCATATAATCAGTTATCAGTAATCAATATACTCATATATGCTCACATATAATCAGGGCTTACAGTATTTTTATAATCCATTTTGAATCAAAGGAAAGCTTTTGCCTTAGCTAATTGCAAACTGCTTGGAACAGCAATTTAGAACCGACCTTTCCCCTAGAAAACATCCTTGTACCCTGAACAAGGGGAAGACATGAATCAGAGACACTGGTACAAAATCCCCTCAAATACAGGCTAAATTAATCCACAGAACAGGAAGAGCTAAACCACAAAAACTCCAAAACTCCCTGTTCTGGCAGAACTAGGGGAAAGGTTAGACATCACATCATTGCAGGCAACGGAAAGCAGAAGTAGAACTCTGCGCTTGACCAAGAGCCGTGAGCATGGCAAGAAGCACGCTAATTGGTTAATTTTCGCTGGCGATTCGTGACTGTCTCATGATTGTCTCATGATCTGTGATTTGCTGTGATTTGCTCAGGTATAAAGACCTCAGGATTTCTGTCTCTCGGGGTCCCAGTTCTTTGGAAGAGATTCCACTGGGTCCTTATTGCTCAGCAATAAAACCTCACCTTCTTTTTCTCCAAAGCTGTGTCTGCCTGATCCTTGTTCACTCTAAGTGGGTACCGACTATACTTTCACGTGCTTCAAAACTAGAGCTTCATCTAAACACTTGATCCAATTTCTTGCAGATTGTCATAAACCATACAGAGCCTTGTGAAGTTTGTACACGTTGCCTGACCCAGACTCAAAACCAGGGGGTTCTGCTAAATAGAGTTCCTCACTCAAACTAGCATGTAAATAAGCTGTCTGGATGTCAAAGTGGTTTATTTTTAACTTGCTTTTTGCTGCAATTGCCAGCAGCAGACGCAAACTCTCACTTCTAGCTATGGGAGCAAACACCTCATCAAAATCAAGCCCCGGTCTTTGGGGAAAAACCCTGAGCCACTAAACATGCCTTGTACTTAAAATCCCCAGTGGCTAACGGCTTGAGCTTGTAAACCCACCTGCACCCCACTATTTTAGCTCCTTTCGGTGGTGGTGTGGGTGTAAACACTTCATGCTCAACTAGAGAATCCCTTTCCTCCTGCATAGCGCTTTTCCAGAGCAAAACTTGGTCCTCTGGCAACGCCAGCATCTCTTTGTAGGTTTGAGGTTCAGCAGCTACATGAAAAACATTAGCAGTACCAGGCTTAAAACGATCTGGGGGTACACCTTTAGTCTCCCTCTGAGACCTTCTGGGAGTAAAACTGTCTTCGCTTTCACTGTCATCCCCCTCAGATTCTCGCCCCCCTTGAGGAGAGTGGAGTTCCTCCTTTGGCAAAAACTGACTGCCATTCTCATTAGCCTCAACAGAAGAATACTCCTCTGTGTCTGGTTTTCTTTTAGCTCTCAAAGATTCCCCCTTTGATATTTGAAACTAGGTGGCTGTCACCAATGGAAGCAAAAGCTCTGAAAAGGCTCAATATGGAGGCCGAATGGCCGACATATTGGGAAATTTTGGAACAAGAAGGAGATAAATTGAGATTGCAGAGTTTTGAAAAACTAAAAAATAAAGTGAGAGATTGGCTTCATTACTATCAGATAATGGAGGCATATAATTTGGATAAGAAAATAGGCTTCCAGGTGGAAAAGTCAAAATTAGAAACAGAATTGTTAGAACCCAAAACTAAAAACCTGTCAAGAATGTATAACTTGCTGTTGAAATGGAATACTCAGGATGAAACGGTGAAATCTGCTATGATTAAATGGGCACAAGATGTTGGACATAATATTATGTTTGCTGACTGGGAACAGTTATGGACCACAGGTATGAAGTTTACAGCATGTAATGCCTTAAGAGAGAATATTATGAAAATGATATACAGGTGGTACATGACCCCAGTCAAGCTTGCAAAAATTTATCATTTGCCCGATAATAAATGTTGGAAATGTAAAGAAACTGAAGGTACATTCTTTCACCTTTGGTGGACGTGCCCAAAGATCAAGGCTTTCTGGGAAATGATATATAATGAACTGAAAAAGGTATTTAAATATACCTTTCTGAAGAAACCAGAGGCCTTTCTTCTGGGCATTGTCGGCCAATTGGTGCCAAAGAAGGACAGAACCTTTTTTATGTATGCTACAACAGCAGCAAGAATACTCATCGCAAAGTATTGGAAGACACAAGATCTACCCACTTTGGAAGAATGGCAGATGAAGGTGATTGACTACATGGAATTGGCGGAAATGACTGGCAGAATCTGAGACCAGGGAGAAGAGTCGGTGAAAGAAGACTGGAAGAAATTTAAAGACTATTTACAGAAATATTGCAAAATTAAGGAATCTTAGAAGGATGTTGGATAGAAACTAAGAGGTTTTTAGCTGTAATGCTTTAAGAGATATGAAAAAAGGTTAACAATTGGGTAAAAGTTTAATGGTAAGGATTTGCTGAACTAACAAACTGAACTGGAATACAAAAAAGGGAGGTATGAGGAGGTCCGGGGAAATAAGTGTAGGGAAGATAGGTTTGGAAAATCAATGTCTTTTTAACTGTTTTATTTTGTATGTTTCCTTTTTATTCTTTATTTTTTTGTTATATTTTAAAAACGTTATTCTTTTTTTTGTACTCTGTATTTTTTTTTTGTATTTCTTGAAACTTTAATAAATATCATTTAATAATAAAAAAAAGAAGATATTTGAAACTAAACCTCAGAATTGGCATGCAGCTTCTCCCAGCCGCTATGCTCACAGAACGTAGCATTTCTTGAAACAACCAGCCCATTTTTACCAACAGCAAACCTGTAACCTTTGCCCAAATCTTGGTAACCTACAAAAATAAGCTGTTGCGCTTTGGGATCACCCTTTTCCCTCTGCGCTCGAGGCACATAAACCCAAGCTTTTACACCGAAAGTACGCAAATGATCAACTTTGGGCTTTTTGTTAAACAATTTGAAATAGGGCGTTGTTCCAATTGATCTATGAAAAATGTGATTCTGCACATAACACGCAGAAAGATACGCTTCGGTCCAATAAGCTTTTGATAGACCAGCATCCTCAAGCATTGAGTGCACCATCTCCTGAAGACATCTATTCTTTCGCTCACATAATCCGTTTTCTTCCGGACTATAGGGGTTTGTCTTTCTGTGACCTATGCCCTTTGTCTGTAACCAGGACTGAAAAGGTCCAGACATAAACTCGCCTCCTTGATCAGACTGCACCTTGGAAACCTTGAAAGAAAATTGCCTTTCAACATAGTTCACCCAGCTTTTGAACTTGGTAAACACTTCACCTTTGTGCTTCATGGGATAGACCCAACAAAACCTTGTGGGATCGTCAATGATAGTTAGCGCATAACGTGAATTACCCCTGCTGAGTGCGAAAGGACCCACCACGTCAGCATGCACAAGCTTAAACGGTCTTTCGCTCACCCTTTCACTTCTGGGATAAGACCCCCAGTGGCTTTTAACTTTTTTAAACTCATTACAATCATGGAATTTGTCACAACCCTGTAACACACACCCATCACTCAATTGTGGAATTTTGTTTTTTGTTTTGTTTTTTGTTTTGTTTTAAATAACTTTTTATTCAAAATTGAAACAAAACAGATTATCCAGAAACATATCATCCTTATTCCCCCCCATTTTTCCTCCCTCCCCTCCCTCCCCCCACAGAACCCACCCACCCCCACCCCCGACTTCCCTCAGTTCCAGTCTTTGATTTCTCTAAAAATGCTGTTTTCTGCATGTTACACAGTTGTAGAGATCCTCAAACTATTTAACTGATTATTATCAATAAAAAGTTTGTGAATGTTTAATCAAAACCAGCCAAGGAGTCTAGTTCGCTTTGTTGCGTCTTCAAATACTTTGTAAAGGGTTCCCATTTGTCTTTAAAGTCAGTTATCCCTGTCCCGTAGCTTATATGTCAGTTTTGCCAGTTCTGCATAGTCCATCAATTTTTCTTGCCATGATTCTTTAGTTGGGGTTTCTTCAGTCTTCCATCCTTGTGCTATTAAAACTCTCGCGGCCGTTGTCACATACATGAAGATGTTTTTCAGCTTTTTTGGCAGATCTTTCCCTGCAATCCCTAATAAAAATGCTTCAGGTTTTTTAACAAATGTTAAATGGAACATTTTCTTCAATTCGTTGTATATCATTTCCCAATTTTTTAAAATTACCTTACAGTCCCACCACATATGATAAAATGTAATTGTGGCATTTTGGTTACACTCTGCCAATGGGCATGACCTAATCTTCTGTGTCATAGATGCAAACATTTTTTATGAAAACTTTCATTTTTACATACAGGTTGTGTGTCGTTGCTGGCTAATACAGACTCTTGAACACAGTCTTTTAGCACAAACAACCCATTTTCTGCCAGAGCCCTCCCCAATGTCTCTCCGCCTTTCTAGATCTCACAGTAACTGTCCTGAAACAGCACTACAAACCCAGCTTTCAGTAGACAGGAGATGGACATCAGGTTACTCCTCAGCGAAGGAACACACAAAACGTTGTCCAGATGCGTGCACAGACAGGAGACAAACACAGAGCCACCTGACTCCACGTCAGATTTCCTCCTGTCAGCCAACGCCACCTGGCTCCGTGGTGTAGCAACCTTCTTGGCAAAAAACGCCTCTGAAACAACAATATGCCGGGAACTCCCTGAATCGATGATCCAGGTGTTTCGCCGCTCATCAGAACACTCGACCACGGCCATCACAAGTTGTGCCGTCTGCTTCTTCTTTGCAAGCTTCTTCTGCTGCTTGCGCTGCTTTGGACCCTCAGATATGGCCTCCTCCAGACACTGCTTCCTTAGATGCCGGGTAGAACCGCAGCGGTAACAACGCCGAACAGCAAACGCAGCCTTTTCGCCAGCCGTAGCTTGGGTACGTTGTTTTGGCTGCTTCTCCTCAGAAATGCTGCCTGCATTCCTCACAAGCCTATCACTTGACGAAGCACTCGCAGCCGACAACTCCTTGCCGTCACGCCTCTGCCATTCCTCCAGCAGCCTGCCAGTGACATAATCCAGAGTCAGATCTTCACGCATAGCTTCCAGCGTGAGAACAAAATTGTCCCAGCTATCAGGGAGAGAACTTAGAATATTGCAGACCTTTTCCTCCTCTGGAAGATTACAGCCTCTCTCCTGAAGTGGCACAAACTTCAGCTGCAAATCGTGGAGATGGTCTTGCATTGTAACTCCTGGTTTTAGCTCAGACTTGTACAGAGCCTTCCGGATAGACAGCTTCAAACTAGCCGTCTCCCGAATGTGGAGATTTCTCAGCGCCAACCACACATCTCACGCAGAATTGAGCCCACGCACATGTGGCAGCTGCAAATCATCCAGTCCCAGGATTAATGTGGCTTTTGCTCTTTGGTCTTTGTCTTTGTCTTCAGCATCAGGCTTCAAAGGCGGTCTGTCCACCGACTCCCAGAGAAACTCTCTCTGCAACGTAGCCTGCATGCGTTGAGACCATAGCAAATAGTTGTGGTTGTTGAGCCGTTCAAATGGCATCACAAATGGAAAAGCCATTGCTTCTGAGCAGTGTTCCACAACAAACAGGAACCAGCAGCTCACAGCTTACAACTCCAGAGAGCGATCCACAACATCCAGCTTCCAAACACTCCAGCTGGTGTCTGTCTTTAGCAGCTCCAGACATCGACACACCCAGGACATGCAGGTCTTGCCGGGTCAGCTTCTGGTGTCGACACACACATGACACAGCTACCGCTGATCACCTTTGGCCAGTCCTCGCCAACTCCTACACTAGGAATCTGGGAGACTGATGACCCAGGCGTCCACTGCTTCAGAACTCGCTGCAACCAATCTGGTCCCATAACCTATTGGCAAAACCTATTTGGTGTTTCACAACTTTCTGACTAGTTGCAGGACCTTAGCCAGACCTAGCAGAGTACACGCAGAATCCACGGAAGCAATTGGCAACTTGGCTGCAGACAGGATAGACGAAGCAGGAACCAGGAACTTGTAGTTAGGTGTTTATTATATACAGTGGACTATTTACAGGAACAGAACACAGATCTTTTGCTAGCTCTCTCTGACATGACTCACAACTCCTACACTGACACACAGAACCACTGAACTACTGAACTAACACATTCCAGTTAGTAGGCTATTAATTATCACTCCCTTGAGAGAGCTTGACCAATCAGGGAGCTGTCTCCATGCCTCTGTTATCACCAGGCAGACTTACTCCTTCAGATTGCCTTCTGGTTGTCTGCCAAACCTTAATTGACTCTGTCTGTGTAGCTGCATGTACAGTTTCCCAACACTCCAGGCAGTGAGTCGACCCAAAAGTCAGGGACCACTGGTGCCATGACACCACCGGGTCATGCAAGGCCAACCAACTCATCCCCAGAATAATGGGTGGTCCTGCTAAGGTGATCACATGAAAGGCGATGGTCTCAGAGTGCATGGAGATCCACATTCTCATGGGAGGGGTCGGAAGCATGACCTCCCCCCCCCAATAACTCCCTCCCATCAATTGTGGTAACTTACAGGGGGAAGTCCAGTGGCAGCAGGTTCAGCAGGTGCAGCTGGTGCTGTGCAGCAAAGTCCTTACTAAAAAAATTGGTACTGGCTCCCAAGTCAATTAAAGCGGGGACCTCCATTGCATGGCCATTGGGGAGCTCCAGCAGCACCCTGACCACTATGCCTGCTTTGGGGTGAGCTGGTCGGGGCTCTTCCTTGTTGCTCCTGCCTGGCTGTTGCCCCGGTTTACCACCAGCTAGGCCTTCCAGTTACCCTGTTCCTTGGCCCCTTCCTCCTCCTCCTCCTGTGGAGTGGCCCCAACCATCCCTTGCCACGCTCGACGTTGTGGACAAACCCTAGCAAAGTGGCCTGGTTTCTGGCAAAGGAAACACTTCTTGGCTGCTTTCCAGTCCTTTCCCTCCTTTTTCTCCGGCTGTTCAACTTTTGAATGCTCCCGCGCGCAGGCTGAGTCGATTTCCATCGGCTCTGGCTGAGCACGACCTTGAGAAACCCCTGCTGGCATCTCTGGAATGCGGTTGCCATGGAAACGCTCCCCTCTGCTCTTCCTTCTCTCCAGCACACGGGTTTCCTGACGCACTCCCACGGCTAAGGCATATTTAGTTAATTTGTCCATATTCTTGGGTCTGGGCCCCCTTGAAAGCTCATCCTTCACATCTGAATTCAGTCCTGCCTTAAAAAGAGCCTAAACTGGTTCAGAGCTTAGATCCCAGCCCAACTTGTGCACAAGCATCGCAAATTGCGACCAGTAACTGCGGACAGTCAAACTGCCTTGTTTCAAAGTCAGTAATTGCTGCTGAGTTACACCAGTCTGACTTCCATTAGAAAACATGGCATCCATAGCTTCATAACACTTCCCCAGGTCCCAGAGTGCATCAATATCGGTGGCAATAAGGGGCCTAACCCATTCTCTAGCAGCACCCTCCAAGTGACTGACTACGAAAGCAATTCTCTGCGCATCGCTGGCAAATTCACTTCTTTGCAAATCCAGGGCATATCTAATCTCAGTCTTAAAACCCAAATACTCCTGGGGGTTGCCACTGAACCTGCTGACCAAAGAAGGTACCTTTCTCCCCACCGGAATGATCCTGCTCTCTTGATCTTGACTCCTTCTCTCTTCCAGGCGAATTCTCAATTCCTGCGTGTGCTTTTCCAGCTCCTCATTTCGCTTCTTCAAAGCTGCAAACTGTCTCTTTGCTTCCTCATCCATCACGCTGCTGTCTCTCTCCCTCGCAAGCAGCCCGCAGTGACTTCCGGATTGCTGTCATAGTGATTAATGACTGCTTGCGGAGATAACAGTTCGGAACTCCAGCCTGTCTTTTACAGGATTTATTGAGTGCAAAATACTATATACAGTGCAGAGATTTCAAAAGCATGTCTGCCCCAATCGCTAACAGAATCCGGAAGTACTCCACGCCTGTTCCCACTCTAGCAGAGAAACCCCGGAAGCCCCCCCCCTTCTTTCCTTCTCCTTACGTGGAAAACTAAGCGACGCAGACTGCTCCTTTCTCTCTCTGGTGGCAGCCTTTGGGTTCCTTCCTCTCTCATCTTCCATGTCTCCTGACTGCCTCTCCTCCCCCGACTCTGACAAAGTACAGCTGCTCAGCAGAGGAGGAGGCTCTCTGTAAATTCCTGTCTCTCCCCCCTCCCCTGCAAACCGATCCCTGACAGCCGTTTTTTCCATTAAAGAAAGAATTTGAATCCTGAGTAAAGGAAAAAGAGACTAATTCGAGTTAAATATTTGGAACGAAAGGGATTCTAAAATCGGAGGTCGATCCCTTTCTGCTGATTTAAAAGTGAAAGTAGTTACCGCTGACGGAAGCTGTAAATGGGAAAAACGGTCAGAAAACTTACAAGCAGACTTAAAATCCCCCTTCTAGCAGGGGGAGGGGGGGTAACTTTATTTTTAAAAGAAAACCCTGCATGCCGGTGATCTGAGCTTAAAAAGACTCTTTCTTCCTGAAGCGGACCTCCCGGTGGGGAAAGGCTAGACTCCATTGTGACGTCACAAAGGAAAACGAAATCTTCAACTTTTGCTTCCCCTTTTGGTTGATACAAAGTATCCTGCAGCTGCCTGAACTGGTTTCTATGTTGTAAAAAAGTATCTTTCACCCTCAGACCATTTAAAAAAGTCTAAAGTGAATGTCAAGAGTATTTAGCAAATTGTTTTACAAGTTAAAAGGAAAAGGGGAGCTGCTGAACTGCCTGCAGCTGGCTGTGGTGGGAATCTATTGTTTTCTCCTTTCTCTCTGACTGTGGGACTGACCTTGAAATTCTTGTGCAATTATGAATGGAGAGAAAGGAGGGAAGAGCACAAGATGGGCCTCTAGAGTTGCATCCTTTGAGGAAAATGTGATGCAATTATTGACTGAAATTTAAGAGGAGGTGAAAGGAAATCAGCAGCATATTGAAAAACTGAGTAATGACTTTGGTGACTTGAGAGCTGAGCTGAAAGAGGTTAAAACTGAGGTCACAGGTCATGAGACAAGACTGACGCAACTTGAGTCAGTCAGAGTACTGGACGTTGAGAAATTGCAGTATGAAAATTCTAATGCTATTGCTTTTCTTCAGATGAGGGAATGGGAAACCCAGTTGAGATTGAGAGGGGTACCCCAACAGGAACAGGATAATCTCAAAGGTTGGTTAATTGATCAATTTGTTGTGTGCTGGGATCTCCATAAAGACGAATTAAATTCTTGGATCGAAAAGGCCTACACATTTGGTCCCAAAAAAGACTCTAAAATTACTCACGACTGTACTCATGACTTGGTCTTTAGGACCAAGGAACAAAGAGACACTATTTTGGGCCTTCACTATAAAAACAGTTTAAAGATTCAAGACAAACCAATTGTCCTGTTTAAGGAGATCCCAAAACATTTTTTAAATTTGAGAAGTAATTACGCAGATTTTGCAGGCACCCTAAGAAGGAAAAACATTTTCTTCAGGTGGGAATTCCCGGAAGGTCTTTCCTTCAAATCTGAAGAAAGAAAACAAAGAATTAAGTCTGCTGGAGAAATGGATAGGTTTTTGGAAAAGCACGCAGCACAACTTGGATTGGAAAGTCCACAGCCTCCTGGGGCTGGGGCTGGGGCTGGGGCTGGGGCTGGGGCTGGGGCAGCGGCCCCCTAATATAAAAAGATGGCTTTGGACACTGCAAATTGTGGATAAGATGGACTGTTTCAAGAAGTGGCAGAGAGATATTTCTAGATTTGTCTGGCAGGGCAAGAAGCCCAGAATAAAGTTTAAGATATTAACTGATGCCAAGGAAAGAGGTGGATTTGCCCTGCCAGACTTTAAACTTTACTATGAATCAGCAGCTTTTTGCTGGTTGAAAGAATGGCTACTTCTTGAAAACACAGACATTTTGGACTTAGAAGGTTTTAACAATGTATTTGGATGGCATGCATACTTATGGTATGATAAGGTCAAAGCACACAAAGCATTCAAAAATCATATTGTCAGGAAAGCATTGTTTAATGTTTGGATAAGATATAAAGATTTATTGGAAAATAAAACCCCAAGGTGGCTGTCACCAATGGAAGCAAAAGCTCTGAAAAGGCTCAATATGGAGGCCAAATGGCCGACATATTGGGAAATTCTGGAACAAGAAGGAGATAAATTGAGATTACAGAGTTTCGAAAAATTAAAAAACAAAGTGAGAGATTGGCTTCATTATTATCAGATAATGGAGGCATATAATTTGGATAAGAAAATAGGCTTCCAGGTGGAAAAGTCAAAATTAGAAACAGAACTGCTAGAACCCAAAACTAAGAATCTGTCAAGAATGTATAACTTGCTGTTGAAATGGAATACTCAGGACGAAACGGTGAAATCTGCTATGATTAAATGGGCACAAGATGTTGGACATAATATTATGTTTGCTGACTGGGAACAGTTATGGACCACAGGTATGAAGTTTACGGCATGTAATGCCTTAAGAGAGAATATTATGAAAATGATATACAGGTGGTACATGACCCCAGTCAAGCTTGCAAAAATCTATCATTTGCCCGATAATAAATGTTGGAAATGTAAAGAAACTGAAGGTACATTCTTTCACCTTTGGTGGACGTGCCCAAAGATCAAGGCTTTCTGGGAAATGATATATAATGAATTGAAAAAGGTATTTAAATATACCTTCCTGAAGAAACCAGAGGCCTTCCTTCTGGGCATTGTCGGCCAATTGGTGCCAAAGAAGGATAGAACCTTTTTTATGTATGCTACAACAGCAGCAAGAATACTCATCGCAAAGTATTGGAAGACACAAGATCTACCCACTCTGGAAGAATGGCAGATGAAGGTGATCGACTACATGGAACTGGCGGAAATGACTGGCAGAATCCAAGACCAGAGAGAAGAGTTGGTGAAAGAAGACTGGAAGAAATTTAAAGACTATTTACAGAAATATTGTAAAATTAAGGAATCTTAGAAGGATGTTGGATAGAAACTAAGAGGTTTTTAGCTGTAATGCTTTAAGAGATATGAAAAAAGGTTTGCAATTGGGTAATTTTAATGGTAAGGATTTGCTGAACTAACAAATTGAACTGGAATACAAAAAAGGGAGGTATGAGGAGGTCCGGGGAAATAAGTATAGGGAAGATAGGTTATGGAAAATTAATGTCCTTTTAACTGTTTTATTTGGTATGTTTTTATTATTATTATTATTTACTTTTTTGGTTATATTTTAAAAAAAACTTTATTCTTCTTTTTTCTGTATTCTGTATTTTTTGTATTTTTTGAAATTTTAATAAATATCATTATAAAAAAATAAATAAATAAAAAGATGGCTTTGAGAATTTGCTCCTGGAATGTTAATGGTCTAAATTCTCATTGAAAAAGAAATCAGATTTATCATGTGTTACCAAAACAGAATTTGGACATAATTTGCTTACAAGAAACTCATGTCATCAGATTACACAGGAAAATCCTTCAGAATAAAAAACTTGGATAGGAATTCATATCGTCAGACAAAGTTAAAAAAAGAGGAGTGGTTTTTTATGTTAAAGAAAAATGGAAACCAAAATTGACATTTAAAGACGAGGATGGAAGATACATTGCGGTTGAGATTAATGCACAGGGCGAAAAATACCTTTTGTCGGGAATTTATGCACCAAATGATGGCAAAGCAGAATTTTTTAAGAATGTGGAAACAAGACTTCTGGAATATTTGGATTACAAACTTATCTTAATGGCAGACCTGAATGGAGTTACATCAACATTAATGGCAGAAAATAATGAACTCTGGCAGACTACCAAAGACTTTTTTTGCTATGATAGAGAAATTTGACCTGTCAGACATATGGAGAATCAGAACTCCAACTGAAAAAGACTTCACATTCTATTTAGATACAAACCAAACATTTTCTAGAATTGATTATTTATGGTTATCCAGAGACTTGGTTCCTAGAGTAACTAAAACGGAAAATTGCCCTAAAACTTGCTCAGACCACAATGCAGTGTCTATGGAAATGAAATTATCTCTACAGGGATCCTTTAGATGGAGAATGAATGATGATTTGCTGAGGAATGAGCAAACAATAAACAAGGCCCAAAAGACTCTAAAAGATTATTTTGAGATAAATATGAATTCTGGATTGCAAACAAGAGTCGTTTGGGACGCAAGTAAGGTAGTAATGAGAGGATTCTGCATACAACAAAATTCAATCAAGAGAAAGATACAGAACAAAAAGAAAGATAAGATTTTGGACCAACTAAAAGACAAGGAGAAGAACTTGATAAGTAATCCAAAGAAGTTGCAGATACAAAAGTAAATTCAAGCTTTGCAGACCCAGTATTCACAGATCATAAACCAAGAAATAGAATGGAAATTAAGAATGATGAGACAAAGGAATTTTGAATCTGCAAACAAATGTGGAAAACTCCTAGCTTGGCAGCTAAAAAAGAGGCAGAAACAAAGCACCATCACAAACATTGTATCAGAAGGAAAGTCTGTGGAGAACCCTGAGGAGATAAGAAGATGTTTCCAGAAATATTATAAACAATTGTATAAAAACGGCAAAGAAGATAAGGATAAAATTGAGCAATTTATTAAAACTAATGGACTGCAAAAAAACCCCGAAAATAAAAGGATCCTACTAAGTGGATTAATTACACGACAGGAGGTTGACAAGGCGATAAACCAGATGCAACTTGGCAAAGCCCCGGGACCAGATGGATTATCAGCAAAGTACTATAAGACAATGAAAGATTGGCTTATTCAGCCATTGGTAGAAGTTTGCAACACGATAATAAGAGGGGACAAAGAACCCGAAACCTGGAAGGAAGCCTTTATAACCCTGATACCAAAGCAAGATCAAGATAGATTCAATGTAAAAAATTATAGACCAATCTCATTACTTAATGTGGATTACAAAATTTTTGCTAACATTTTGGCCAGTAGGTTGAAGAAGGTATTGTCAGATTATATTCACAAGGACCAGGCAGGATTTCTGCCTGGAAGACATATGAAAGATAACATTAGGAATATAATCAAAATTTTGGAAAGGTTGGAAGTTAAAAAAAATGGTAAAGCAATGTTAATGTTTATTGATGCGGAGAAGGCCTTTGATAATGTGTCTTGGAGATTTATGATACAAAATTTAGAAAGTATTGGGGTTGGACAAGACTTTTTAAATGGTATTAATGCGATCTACCACAAACAAAAAGCAAAAATCATAATTAATAATGTGGTGTCAGAGGAAATTAGAATTGAGAAGGGTACCAGGCAAGGGTGCCCACTTTCCCCTCTGCTTTTTATATCGGTTCTGGAGGTTTTGTTAAGTATGCTAAGGAAGGAGGATCAAGTTAAAGGTATAACAGTAGGATCTAAACAATATAAATTAAAAGCCTTTGCTGACAATTTGGTGTTAACACTTCAAGACCCAGACTCCAGTGCAGTAAAAGCACTGGAATTGATACAGGAGTTCGGGCAGGTAGCAGGATTTAAGTTAAATAAGAGCAAAACCAAAATATTTGAGAAAAATCTGGATAACGAAGAGAGGAAAACTCTTCAAGAAAAAACGGGCCTAGATTTTGTGAAAAAAGTTAAATATCTGGGTGTAAATTTGTCGGTGAAAAATTTGAATTTATATAAGGACAACTATGAGAAATTATGGAATGAAATTAAGAGAGATCTTGAGAGTTGGTCAAATTTAAAATTGTCATTAATGGGCCAAATATCTGTGGTCAAGATGAATGTTTTGCCAAAGATGTTGTTTTTGTTCCAAGCCCTACCGATTATTGATAATGTGAAATGTTTTAAAGAGTGGCAGAAAGCTTTGTCTAAATTTATCTGGCAGGGAAAAAAACCCCAGAATTAAAAATAAATTATTAACTGACTCAAAAGAAAGAGGGGGATTTTCCCTGCCGGACTTGAAGCCGTAGCCCTTTGTTAGGTTAAGGAATGGATCCAACTAGACAATGCTGATGTTCTTGATTTGGAGGGGTTTGACAATGTATTTGGTTGGCACGCTTATTTATGGTATGATAAGATAAAGGCCCATAAAGGCTTTAAAAATCATGTAATTAGAAAATCTCTATATAATGTCTGGATAAAATATAAAGATCTCTTAGAAAGGAAAGGGAAACACCCAGATGGCTTTCGCCAATGGAAGCAAAGGCCCAGAAAAAGTTAAATATGGAGAGCAATTGGCTGAGATATTCTGATTTGTTGTTGGAAGATAATGAAGGATTTAAATTAAGACAATTTGACCAAATCAAAGACAAATTAGATTGGTTACAATATTACCAGATCAATGAATTGTACAAGCTTGATAAGAAAAATGGTTTTGCATAGGAAAAAAACAAATTGGAAACGGAGTTGTTAGATACTAATGTCAAAAACTTATCTAAAATGTACAATTTACTGTTGGAGTGGCATACAAAGGATGAACAAGTTAAATCTGTCATGATTGGGCAAGAGATGTTGGACACAATATAATGTTTGAAGATTGGGAAAGGTTGTGGAAGAAAGGGGTTAGGTTTACTGCATGTACGATGTTAAAGGAAAATATTATGAAAATGATGTATAGATGATACTTAACCCCAGTAAAACTAGCAAAGATCTACCATACGAGTGATAATTTATGTTGGAAATGTAAAGAAAAAGAAGGTACCCTTTACCATATGTGGTGGATGTGTCCAAAGGTGAAAAACTTCTGGGAAAAGATATATAATGAGTTGGAAAAAATGTTGAAAATATACATTTATTAAGAAACCAGAAGCCTTTCTACTTGGAATAATAAGTTTGGAATTGTCCAAAAAAAAGTTAGATTATTTTTGTGTGCCACAACTGCAGCAAGAATTTTGTTAGCCAAAAATTGGAAGCTACAAGAAATACCAACAGTGGAGGAATGGCAGGTGAAGATGATGGACTTTTTGGAGCTGGCTGACCTGACTGGAAGAATCCGTGATCAGAAGGAGGAGGAACATCAAGAAGAATGGAAGAAATTTAAGGACTATTTGGCTAGATATTCTAACATAATTTAAGTAGAACTACTTGTAGGTACCAAATTGGCCTAGGAGTAAAATAGATTGGTTGTATAACATTATGGATTGAGAACATTATCAAAAGAAAGAAAGATGTTAATGGAATAAGTTAACTCTATTTGAAAGTGGATATTGGAAAACTGCTAAAATGAGTATTATGGAAACACAGTTAGGAGGGATCTGAGGAAGTCACTTAACAATGTTAACAATATTAATGTTGTATTATTTTATTGTTGTTAAACCCGGCTTCGGCTGGACAGGGTGGGATATAAATAAAAATTTATTATTATTTATTATTGTTATTTAAATTGGGATTTTAACAGTTAAGATATATGTTTGTTTGTCATTGTATTGTATTGTTTTCCTTTGTGTTTATTATAAATTTGGAAAACCAATAAAAAAAATTGGGGGAAAAATAAATCCATGGATCAGGCAGTCGGTTGGGTGATTCTGGTCTGTATAAACTGACTCTCCTCCCTCATTGTCCAGTAATGTCCAATTAATTGGTTGGAGGACTTCACCATCAGAAAAAGGTGTGTAAGAGCCATTCAAGCATTGGGCTCGATTCCAAGCGTTATTGCGGGTTAGGATGAGTTTCCCTAGGAGGGTATAATTTGGTGAGCAGATTAATAGTTCCCAGGTCTGGTGGGCTGTCAAGGTTGGTAAGACCGAATAACGGAGGAGGATGTGGGTCTCTGGCAGGCAAAAGTCAAAGTCACCCAACCAGTCTAATGACCCCTTTTTCACCATGTCCACAATCCCAAAATCCAGGTGTTGTTCTTCAACTTGTAGTCCCGGACACCAGTGGTGTTGGGGGTTTGTGGGTATGGCAGTCTTGGAGCAGGGAAGAAGGGTAGTGAAAATGCAGGATGTGAGAAGAAAAGAAAAGAGGAGAAGTGGGCTGGTACCGGTGGGAATCATAACTGTTGTAAGCTGTCAAAAGCGGTGGGTGGTCAAAGTGGTGAGCTGTCAGACGCGGCGAGCTGTCAAATGCGGTGAGCTGTCAAATGTGGCGAGTTGTCAGAGCAGTGTCGTTTTGCAGATTTGGAGGCGAATTGGGGGTCTCCCTTGTTCGTCTGCGGCGGGAAGTATTTCGGATGTCCAATGGGTTGTTGTTGTAGGTGGAGCTGGTCCAGTCTGTTTGGCTCGATCCATGCCCCAAACTGGTCTGGTCTGTTGGGCTCGATCCGTGCCCCAAACTGGTCCGGTCTGTTGGGCTCGATCCGTGCCCCAAACTGGTCCGGTCTGTTGGGCTCAATCCATGCCCCGAACTAGTCCGGTTTGTTGGGCTTGATCTGTGCCCCAAACTGGTCCGGTCTGTGGGGGGTCCTCGGAGTCACTGTCGTCGTCCCTGGGTTGTGGTGGGGTGGCATAGATTGTAGGGATGTCATCCTGGTCTGTGGTGTCAGTGGGTGGGAGGGCAGCTTTACAGCGTGTGTGGTGAAGCCAAGCCAACTTTTCTGTTACCTTAAGAGAAGTGGGGGTAGTCAGTAATACCTGATGGGGTCCCTCCCAGGTGGTTTCCACGGGCACCTTGTGGTAGGTCTTTGTCAGTACCCAGTCGCCTGGCTGAAAAAAGTGTATATTCTCATCCAGGGGTATATTTTGACTCCCAGCTGCATACCTGTGAAGAGTAATCAATTGCTTCTGGAGCTGCATTATATATTGGGTTAGTTCTGATCTCCCACCTGTAGTCCAGAAGAGGGAAATTGGGTGTTGTACACGGCAGAAGGTCTCCCAAAGAGTAGCTCATACGGAGAAAGGTTCAGGTTGCCTCTGGGGCATCCTCTTATGTTATGTACAGTGGTGCCCCACAAGACAAATGCCTCGCAAGACGGAAAACCCGCTAGACGAAAGGGTTTTCCGTTTTTGAGTTGCTTCGCAGGACGAATTTCCCTATGGGCTTGCTTCGCAAGACGAAAATGTCTTGCGAGTCTTGAGATTTTTTTTCCGCTCCCCCCCTTTATCTAAGCCGCTAAGCCTTTAATAGCCTTTTAGCAGCTAATCCGCTAAGCCGATAAGCCTTTAATAGCCGCTAAACCGCTAATAGTGCTAATCCGTTTAGCCGCTAATAGGGTTGCTTCGCAAGACGAAAAAACCGCTAGACGAAGACACTCGCGGAACGGATTAATTTCGTCTTGCGAGGCACCACTGTAGTACCAAGGGGAGGGCGTTGACCCACTTCAATCTGGCGATTTTGCAAAGTTTCCCTAATTGTAACTTGAGTTGCTGGTTCATTCTTTCAACCTGGCTGGAGGACGGGGGGGGGGGCGTGGTGGTAGGGGGTGTCCAGTTTCCATTTAATTCCCAATGCTTTGGCTATTTGTTGAACCACATCCGATGTAAAATGGGATCCTCTGTCGCTGTCTAAGTGCCTTGGGACCCCAAAGCGTGGTATTATTTCATGTAACAAGGCTTTTGCCACTACCTGTGCTGTGGCCTGGCATGCAGGGAAGCACTCAACCCAGCCCGACAGCTGATCAATGAGGACCAGGGCATGTTTGTAGCCCTGGCAAGGGGGTAAGTCTATGAAGTCTACTTGCAGGCTTTCAAACGGAATAAAAGCCCACGTTCTAGCTCCTGGAGGGCTCCTGGCAGTGTGTTTTGGGTTGAAGGTCTGACAGGTATGGCAATTTTTAACTGCAGCCTTTGCAGCGAGGGCTAGTCCCGGTGCATACCAGCAGCATTGCATGTTATCCACAAGCTTGTCGCTTCCCCAATGAGTACATTGGTGTAATATTCTCAGATGCTTTGGCACCCAGAGTCTTGGCAGCAAGAGTCTTTTATCGGGGAGGTACCAAATGCCATCTTTCAAAGCAGCCCCCTGTTCCCTCCATCCCTCAAGTTCTTCTGGGGTCGCTGTTTTATACATCTGTTCGAAATCAACATCCGAAGGTAATTGTGCTCCCTGGAATTTATTGTCTGGTTGTAGGGCCATGCCTGTTGTCTTTGTCCATGGAGTTTTCTTGGCAGGGATACTGGAGTGGCTTGACTGGACTGCAAGAAGATACTGGACTGCAAGAAGATCAAACCGATCCATTCTTAAGGAAATCAGCCCTGAGTGCTCACTGGAAGGACAGATCGTGAAGCTGAGGCTCCAAGACTTTGGCCACCTCATGAGACGAGAAGACTCCCTGGAAAAGACCCTGATGTTGGGAAAGATTGAGGGCACAAGGAGAAGGGGACGACAGAGGACGAGATGGTTGGACAATGTTCTCGAAGCTACAAACATGAGTCTGACCAAACTGCGGGAGGCAGTGGAAGACAGGAGTGCCTGGTGTGCTCTGGTCCATGGGGTCACGAAGAGTCGGACACGACTAAACGACTAAATAGCAACAACAGGGCCATAGAGCCGCTTCCTGTGCCGCCTGATCGGATCCTTTCCCTTGGTGTGGGTTTTACAGTGTACCACCGCTATGGCTTCGGGAAGGTGTATGGAGTTCATCAGGCGCTCGACTAAAGTTGCATGGACAATGTGTGTGCCTGCGGCTGTTAAGAAACCCCTTTGGAGCCAAATTTGACCTGTAGCATACACCAGTCCGAAACAATAGATCGTAATTCTTTGTCCCGCCCCCAGTTCACAGGCTCTGATTAGGGCAATTAGTTCTGCTGCCTGTGCACTATATCTGGCATGAATGGGGCGCGCTTCTAGAATGTCAGTATCAGTTACTACTGCATAACCACTTTTGCGCTCCCCTCCCACTACTTTGGAGCTCCCATCTGTATATATGATGAGGTCCAGATCTTCCAAGGGAAGGCAGTCCAGATCCTCTCATGGTTTTTCAGTGTGGTGAACTACTTGGGAGCAATCATGGTGTGGTGATCCGTCGTCAAGGAGAGGTAGGAGAGAATTTACCCTTTTGATTGTTACGTTCGAGGGACTGAGGAGGATGGCTTCATACCTATTTAGTCTCTGTATGGTGAAACGTTGGCACCCCCGTAGGTTAAGGAGGGTGACCACAGCGTGGGGAACGTTTATAGTCAGGTCGTGTCCTAATACAGTTTCTTGTGCCTTCTCTAAAAGTAGTGCAGCTGCTGCTACCACTCTTAGGCACCCCACATTTCCCATTGCAGTGGTATCTAACTGGAGGCTGTAATAGGCAACTGGTCTGTTCCTTCCTTGGAATGGCTGTGTGAGGACACCTGAGGCCACTCCTTTATTTTCATGTATGAACAAGGAGAAGGGCAACCGATAATCAGGGAACCCGAGGGCAGGGGAGGACCTTAACTCCCGTTTGATGGATTTGAAGGATTCAAGTGCCTCTGCAGACCACTCAAGTTGTTCTGGGGCATTGTCATGAGTCATAGGGGTGAGGGGATGGGTGAATTCTCCATATCGGGGAATCCAGGCACAGCAGAACCCACTCATTCCGATGAAGCCTCTAAGTTGCCTTTTTTGTCCTGGAGAGGGGTAGTTTTGTTATAGCCTCTATCCTATCTGTTGTTAAGGCACAGGTTCCTTCTCCTAAGATGTGACTTCCCTTTGGCAATACTGTATTTTCTTTGGAGATACCTTGTGTCCCTTGTGTGCTAAAGCCGTGAGAAGGGCTATGGTGTCCAGCTTACAAGATTCTAAGTCCTGCGAACATAGTAAGATGTCAGCAACGTATAGAAGGAGGGTGGACCCTTTTGGAAGGGTAACGTCCTGTAACTCCTGATATAGTATAGCAGAAAAGATTGCTGGGGATTCCACATAGCCCTGGGGTGGTCGCATCCATGTTACTTGTCCGGTTTGCCACGTGAAGGCGAAAAGGAATTGACTTTCTGCATACACTGGGATGCTGAAGAAAGCGGAACGTAAGTCAATGACAGAGTAAACTACAGTTCCCTCTGGGATTGAGCTCAGGAGGTGATGAGGATTGGCCACCCCAGCATGACGGGGAATGACAAAGGAGTTCACAAGTCTCAAGTCCTGAACCAAGCGCCACTTTACAGGGTTTGTGGGGGGCTTGCGGATGGGGAGCAAGGGGGTGTTACAAGGAGAAGCGCAGGGAACTAGAACTCCCATTTTTAAGAATTCCTCAATCATCGGAGTAAGTCCTTCTATTGCTTCCTTCGGCAATGGGTATTGTTTGGTACAGGGAAAAGGGAGGTCTTTCCTTTAGTTCACTTTTACTGGGGTGGCAGACTTCAGGAGTCCAACCGACATGGATTCAGTTCCCCACAGCCGGGGGGGACCCCATTTAAGAGCTCTGGGGGAAGGTCTAGATTTTTATTATCTGTTTTTTGTAAGATCCCTTGGAAGTTGAAGATAGATTCATTGGGCATATGCAGGTAAATCCCCTCCTGTCCGCATTGGATGGTGGCATGTAGTTTACAAAGCAGATCCCTCCCAAAAAGGTTGACGGGGCTGGAAGTTAATAAAAAAGTGTGTAGGCCAGCACTCGTGGGGATTCTCCTTTCTGGTCCTTCCTTTTTTGTTCATCCCTTGAATTAAAGACAGACTTGGCAATAGAGAGGATCTCATTTATCGTTTTCCCATCGTAGCCAAGGTGTGCGTTTAACGCCTTCCATATGTCGGTCGTGGCTTGGTCTTTAAAGAATCCTTTAACAATAACCTCCTGTTGTGGGCTTTCAGGGTAAATCCCACCCCAGGTTTTGATTGCGGACACCAATCGGGTATAATAATCGGAAGGGTGTTCATCGGGTCCTTGTAGGATGGCTTGGACTTTAGTCCAGTTTACTGTTTGCTGTCCTGCAGCTTGCAAGCCATCTAGGATAGCTTTCTTAAATATCTTCAAACCCCATATACCCCTGATTGTGTTATAATCCCAGGCAGGGTCGTTCAGGAGGTTTTGGGCTGTCAAAGGGGGAATATCAGCGGGTTTGTCTGCTTGATAGTCAGGTCTGCTCAAAGCTTCCCCTGCTTTCACTAGTATCTCCCTCTTCTCAGCTTCATTAAAAAGGGCTCCTAACAACATGTGCACGTCAGCCCACGTTGGATTGTGAGTGGAAAAGATAGTGGCTACTTGTCAATAGCATTTATCGGGGTCATCTTGGAGGGAGGGCATTTTATCTGACCAATTCATTAAATCGGAGGTGAGGAAAGGCTGGTGGGTGAAAACCATGCGAGGCGGAGCGCGATCTCGCCGCAAGCGGGGATTTTTCTGCGAGGGAAATCCCGGGCTATTTCGGAGGAAAAGGGATGCTACAGGGCGCGGTGGCCCCCTAAAAATACCTCTGGTGGGTGTCCAGAAGGTCAGGTTCCCGGCGGGACCAGAAGCGGTCCGCCCGCCCGTCAGGTAGCTTCCAAAAGAAGCGAAGAGAACGGCGGAGCGGAGCAGCGGGTCGAGGGAAGCCATTATCTACCTCCGAATAGTGAAGCCCCGAGCTTGCAGAGAAAGCGCCTCGCTCTCAAAGGAAAGAAATCCGGCGAATAAATTGAAAATTTGGGATTAATAAAGAGAACCAGGAGAGAGAGAAAATTTGTGTGGAGTTCAGCTGACAGCCGAAATCAGCACGGACGCAGAGATTCGCAGAGCGGAAAAAGGAAAGTGAGTTGCCCTAGCGGCTATTGTTTCTTTTCCCCTACGAACTTGTTACCAAAAAA
Organism: Podarcis pityusensis; assembly: GCF_964106645.2. Taxonomy (NCBI): domain Eukaryota; kingdom Metazoa; phylum Chordata; class Lepidosauria; order Squamata; family Lacertidae; genus Podarcis; species Podarcis pityusensis. Next base: position 31,737,455 of record NC_138045.1, on the reverse strand, counting down.
AAGGAATCTTTTTGAAGAGGATACTTTATATTAAGGACAGTTTTGAAGTAAATAGGGGGAACAGAAAGTAACGTTTGATTAAAATCTGAAGTCTTTGGTGTAACTGAGGTGGTAAACAGAAGAAGGAATACTTTTCTACTTTCACTTTTGAAGAACAAAGGATAGAGAAACGGAAGAGAAGGCTCCGACGCCATTAAGGAATTTTAAGCATAGTAAAACTGACAGACAACGAACTGAAAAACAAGCGCATTTTGGTTAGTTTAACTGAGCTAATTTATCTGAATTTTTGTTTGTTTCTATTCGATTTTGGACACAGAAATATTAAAGGGACGTTAAGTTATTGAATTATCTTCACAATCATTTTATTTTGGAAACTACGCCACATTAAAACATTGACGAATTGAGGACCCCTAGTGGATGGAATAAGACACTACAACTTGTTTTTCTATTTTGCTTTTCTTTTATTTTCTTTATGGATGAACACTGAAAGTTAGATATAAAATGATTAGTAATTGAAGGGTGCCTTCTGCCACTGGCGGAGGCAGAATTTGGAGTACATTTTCTTTTCCTCTTTTCCATATTTGGTGATATATATACTTCTCCCGACTTTGGAGGTTAAAAAGCTGGAAATAAAAGAGGATACAAAATTGGATTTTATTTTGCTAAGAAGGTTTTGAATATCTTGTCTCTCTCATCCTTAAAGACGGTTTTTATTTGCCCATTTGCTATTTCTTTGGATTTACTTCAAAATCTCTAGACTTTGGAAGAAGTTGGATTTAAACTGAACGAAGACAAAATTAATAGAGAAATAAGTCACAAAGAGGATTAGCCTGAGTGGAGGCAAGAAGATGAACTAATCCTGCTCTGACATTTGGTGACATATTGGTGATATATTGGTGATATATTGGTGATATTGTTAACTCATTGAAGGGTTATAAATTAGAAAATTGGGCAATTGTGAAATTTATAAGTATTTTGGTGTTTATAAGGTTTATTTGGTAATTGGAATAAAATGTCAAATCCACCAAAGAGGACTGATGGGGGGACATCAGCAGAAAGAAAAGGGTCTAAACAAGAAACAGATTTTAAAGCAGATATATTAAGAATGTTTGCAGAAATTAAACAAAGTGAAAAAAACTTAGAATCAAAGTTGGAGTAGGTAGATAATAAGATTGGAAAAATGGATAAAAAAATGGATGAAACAGTTAATGAATTGAAAGGGCAAATAAAAGAGGTGTTTAGGAGAACGCAATCTGTAGAAGAAGGAATGAAAAAGACGAAATTAGAAATGAAAGACGTTAAACGGGAGGAGGATAGGATTAAAGCAGAGATGATGGAATTGAATAAAGCGCAAGAGGAAATGAAGGATGTAATAGCCATGAATGAACTGCGGCAGAGGGAAGTAAATCTGAGACTTAGAGCGGTGCCAGAATCACAAGGAGAAAATATTAAAGAGAAATTGATAACAGAATTAGCCCAATGGATGGAACTACCGAAAGAAGAAATGGCAAGAACAGTACAAACTCCATTTAGAATGCGTGTAAGAACAACCAAAGCAAAAAAAATTGTAGGAGATTGTTTGATCACATTCAAAGATAGAGAAATGAGAAATATGATTCTACAAAAAAACAGAGAAAAGAGACTAAGCATTGATTGGAACTTCATAATAATTTTTAAAGACATTACAATCAGACTACTCAAACGAAGAGACCAGTATAAAGCATTGGTACAGACACTGAAGAAAAACAACATCGAATTCAGATGGGAGTTCCCGGAAGGAATTTCATTTATTTACAGAAGTAAGAGGCACAGGCTGACAAGTCCAGAAGAGACTGGAAAATTTCTGAGAAAATATAAGGAACTGAGATCAGAAAAGGAAGAGGATAAAGGAGCAGAAGCTGCAGGAGGAGCAGATTTAGAGGAAGAAAAGGGAAAGACATCAGAAGAGGAAGAAGAACAGGAGGAAGAAGAAACAGCTAAATTATAAAAAGACAAATAAATTTATCTAAATCCAGGACATTATGGCGCTAAAAATTTGGAATTGGAATATTAAGGGGATGAATGAGAAAAAAAAGAGGAACAAAATTGAACAAATTCTAAAAAAAAGAAAATTTGGACATTATTTGTTTACAAGAGACACACGTGGCAAGAAGACATAACAAAATATTGATCAATAAAAGATTAGGAAATGAATTTATATCTTCAGATAAAGATAAAAAGAGAGGAGTGGTCATCTATATCAAAAATCAAATTGAAGCTCAACAAATTTTCAAAGATGAAGAAGGAAGGATAATTGCGGTTCGAATCAAATGGCAAGGAGAAAATTTGATTATAGTCGGGATCTATGCACCAAATGGTAACAAGACTGAGTTCTATAAAACTTTAGAAGAAAAACTATTTTAATACATGGATCAGAAAATCATAATAATGGGTGATATGAACGGAGTGGTGTCATTGGAAATGGACAGACTTAGAGATGGAAGAAGTAAGGAAGGGAAGCTACCTAAATCCATTTTTTTTCATTGGTAAAAAATTGTAATTTAATAGATATTTGGCGACTCAGACACCCATTGGAAAAACAGTTTACTTATTATTCCGAACCGAACCAGTCAATGTCTAGGATTGATCAGATTTGGATCTCGAACGAACTGACTCCAAGAACTCTTCAAATAGAAATTCAACCGAAAGTGATCTCTGAGCATAACCCAATAAAAATGGAATTAAAAGGTTTTGAAGAGAGAACTTTCAGATGGAGAATGAAAGATTATCTCTTAGATGATCAGGAAATTATTGAAAAAGCACAAAAGAGGTTGACGGAATACTTTGTGGATAACTTGAACAAGGGTACAAAGACAAAAGTGGTTTGGGATGCAAGCAAGGCAGTGATGAGAGGATTCTAGACTTCCGGGGTGGCGCCATCGGTAATGGCGGACTCCCTCTGATCCGGAGGGACTGGCTCCACGGAAAATGGGTCTTTCCCGCTACGGCGAAGCGGGGACCCTTTGAAAAATCACAGGCGGATGAAGCCTGTGACCATGGGACTCGGCGGGCACCTTTCGCGCCCCCCCAACTCGTAAAGGAACCCAGTTACGGGCTCCGGAGCGAAGAGGGGCAAGTGGCGCGGTGCTGAGAGTCAACTGCTTCTTCCGTGGAGCGAAGCCGCATAGCCGTTGCCGGAGAGCGCTGCCTTTTTCCTGGGACAATTTGGCTTTTAAAACAATTACCCGTGAGTAGCTCAATTTCGAACAATTGGACTTTAAATAATGACCTGCGAGTAGAAAGGAAAATTGGACTAAGAAATTCTTCTCAATTTGGCACTGAAACGGGAAGGTCTAAACAGGAAGTCAGCCTTCCGTTTCTTGTAGATAGATTAAAGCAAAGACATGGCAAACTAGAGTTCAGAAAATCGTTTGTAAAGGATTAACTTTCATCATTTAAAATTGTTGAACCCCCTTCGGAAGCAGGAGAAGAGGGGAGATTTTTTTTTGGACTGGTTAAACCTGCAGAAGAGAGTGTAAAGAAAAGTAATTTTCCACTGTCTCGGACCTGGGAGCGGGGTGTCAGGACTGACGTTCTTTGGGAAGTTCATTGACCATAGACAAACGTCTTTGACAGACAGTTAAAAGAAGAGAAACATAGTGATTCCATCGTTCTCCTTCGCATTTTAAAGGAACAAATATTGACAAAATATCTGAAAAAGGAAACTTTGTTGCTAGATCTACTTTTAAAAGAAAAGATCAAATAGAAGTTCTTCCCCTAGAGGGAGCCTGTGAAACTGTTACTAAATCTAAATCGGGGAGCTCTGCAGCTGCAACAGATTACGATCGTGGGAACAGACTTCTGACCTTGTATAACAATGTATTCAGAAGCTCTGGTGCGTGCTTTCTGCAAAACAAGTGCCCTATTGGAACAGTTACATGAGAAGACGGACTTGATGACTGTTGCGATCAGAAATTTTGGACAGGTAGTGGGTATAGAACCCACCCAGGAATCAAATCAGGAGTGTGCTCTGACAGATCAGATGAGGGAAGAGGATGTTGCTGGACCTTGGGTGCCAGAGATGGAGGGAGTTGTGGCCCAGCAGGAACATGAGTTGTTGGATTTGACAAATGATCTTGGAAAAAGCCAGGCTTGGAGAGATAGAGTTTCGTTTGGTTTGGAAATGGGGGGTTGGATAGACCCCCCTATGCAGGGATGTTTTGACTTTCCAAGTCTGGCAATGGGCCGTGAGATGTTTGGGGTTGTGGGGGCTCTTAATTCTGGAGGGATTTTGAAACATGTTTTTAAATAGCACATGGAGTTTAGTGTGGACTATGGAAAAGGGGCTGATTTGTCGAGAAGGGTCAAAAACACTGTCAAGTTGGAGTTTCCACGAGTGAAAGGAGCAGGAGACAAAGTAAAGTACAGGTATAAATATGAAGAAGAGCTGCGGAAGGGACATGGAAGAGACATAAGGGCCTCGGACATAAGATTACCAGGTTAATGAGCTAGATTGATGGGATAGAAAGGACTGACAAAACCCGGGACCAGGAGGAAGAGACGCTGGATGAAGATTGGAAGAAAGTTTTTTTTTAAAAAAATAATATTAGGATTGTTTTATAAAATTGATGAATGTTAGAAAAATGTTGGAACGAAATTATTTGGCTTTAGCAAAAATGTTAAAAGAATTATGTAAGAATATGTTATGGTTATGAGAAACTGGTATAAATAAGATCTAAGTTTTAAGTTTTAGGGTCTTTTATAGTAAGATAAGGTTAAAATAGATTAAGGTAATTTAATGACAGAATATTATGAAAAATGGAAAGGATTTGCTGTGATAATTAACAACTAGGATACAAAAAAGGGAGGAGTGAGGAGGTCGATGAAATAAGGCAATGACAGTTAAGGATTTTGGAATATTGGATTTGTTTTTAAATTTTTGTGGTTTATTTTTGCTTTTGGATTGTCTTGTGTTACGTGTTTTGTTGTTACTTTTTGATTTTGACTTTTATCAATTTGTATTGCTTGATTGTGGTTTGTTTTTCTTTTGTTTTTTCTCTTTCTCTTTCTTTTTGTTTTTTCTGTAATTTTAAAATTCTTAATAAATATCATTTTTATTTTTTTTTAAAAAAAGGAGAGGATTCTTCATCCAGCAGAACTCTATTAAGAATAAAAGCAGAGAAAAAGGGAAAAAAGAAATTCTGAAGCAGATAATGGATAATGAACAAAAATTAGTTAAAAAGCCTAACAATAAGAAAATAAAAGAAAATATTAAAGCTTTACAATCCCAGTTCGCAATCATAATAAACAGAGAAGTGGAATGGAATATCAAAAAACTGAGACAAAGAAGCTTCGAGTTCGCAAATAAATCAGGAAAATGGCTTGCATGGCAAATCAAAAAAAGAAAGGAACAAAATACTATAAACAAAATTACAGTGGAGGGAGAAGAGATAACTAACCCGAAGGAAATTAGAAAAGGATTCTTGGATTATTATAGAAGATTATATAAAAATAGAGGAAAAAACAATTTGAGGAAAATAGAAAGATTTCTGAAAGAAAAAAAGGTGCAGAAGATCCCGACAGATAAAAAAGAACAGTTGAATACACCAATAGAAGTAGAAGAAATAAAAGAAGCAATAAAAGATTTAAAAAGGGGAAAAACTCCAGGTCCAGACGGATTCACCGCAAGTTACTACAAAGTTACTACAAAGAAATGAAATATACGCTGATGATACCATTGAAAGAAGTAATGAACAACATCTTAAGAGAAAGAGACATACCAGAAACATGGAAAGATGCATATATTACATTAATTCCAAAACAGGATTCAGATCTAACCCTAGGAAAAAACTACAGGCCGATCTCATTATTAATAATAATAATAATAATAATAATAATAATAATAATAATAATTTATTATTTATACCCCGCCCATCTGGCTGGGTTTCCCCAGCCACTCTGGGCGGCTTCCAAAAGAATATTAAAATACTATGATACATCAAACATTAAAAGCTTCCCTAAACAGGGCTGCCTTCAGATGTCTTCTAAAAGTCTGGTAGTTGTTGTTCTCTTTGACATCTGGTGGGAGGGCGTTCCACAGGGAGGGCGCCACTACCGAGAAGGCCCTCTGCCTGGTTCCCTGTAACTTGGCTTCTCGCAGTGAGGGAACCGCCAGAAGGCCCTCGGTGCTGGACCTCAGTGTCCGGGTAGAACGATGGAGGTGGAGACGCTCCTTCAGGTATACTGGACCGAGGCCGTTTAGGGCTTTAAAGGTCAGCACCAACACTTTGAATTGTGCTCGGAAACGTACTGGGAGCCAATGTAGGTCTTTCAAGACCGGTGTTATATGGTCTCGGCGGCTGTTCCCAGTCACCAGTCTGGCTGCTGCATTCTGGATTAGTTTTAGTTTCCGGGTCACCTTCAAAGGTAGCCCCACGTAGAGCGCATTGCAGTAGTCCAAGCGGGAGATAACCAGAGCATGCACCACTCTGGCGAGGCAGTCCGCGGGCAGATAGGGTCTCAACCTACGTACCAGATGGAGCTGGTACACAGCTGCCCTGGACACGGATTTAACCTGTGCCTCCATGGACAGCTGTGAGTCCAAAATGACTCCCAGGCTGCGCACCTGGTCCTTCAGGGGCACGGTTACCCCATTCAGGACCAGGGAATCCCCCACACCTGCCCGCCTCCTGTCCCCCAGAAACAGTACTTCTGTCTTGTCAGGATTCAACCTCAATCTGTTTGCCGCCATCCATCCTCCAACCGCCTCCAGACACTCACACAGGACCTTCACCGCCTTCACTGGTTCTGATTTAAAGGAGAGGTAGAGCTGGGTGTCATCTGCATACTGATGAACACCCAGTCCAAACCCCCTGATGATCTCTCCCAGCGGCTTCATATAGATATTAGAAAGCATGGGGGAGAGGACAGAACCCTGAGGCACCCCACAAGTGAGAGCCCAAGGGTCTGAACACTCATCCCCCACCACCACTTTCTGAACACGGCCCAGGAGGAAGGAGCGGAACCACTGTATGACAGTGCCCCCAGCTCCCAGCCCCTCAAGACGGTCCAGAAGGATGTTATGGTCGATGGTATCAAACGCCGCTGAGAGATCCAGCAGAACTAGGAAACAGCTCTCACCTTTGTCCCTAGCCCGCCGGAGATCATCAACCAGTGCGACCAAGGCAGTTTCAGTCCCGTGATGAGGCCTGAATCCCGATTGGAAGGGATCCAAATGGTCCGCTTCTTCCAGGCGTGCCTGGAGTTGTTCAGCAACCACTCGCTCAATCACCTTGCCCAAGAATGGAAGATTTGAGACTGGGCGATAGTTGGCCATCGTGGCCGCATCTAAAGATGGTTTTTTAAGAAGCGGTTTAATAACCGCCTCTTTCAGCGGGTCTGGGAAGGCTCCCTCACGGAGGGAAGCATTCACCACCCCACGAAGCCCATCGCCCAGCCCTTCCCGGCTAGCTTTTATAAGCCAGGATGGGCAAGGATCAAGGAGACAGGTGGTTGGTTTCACTCGTCCAAGCAGCCTGTCCACATCCTCGGAGGTAACAGATTGGAATTGATCCCACGCAATTTGACTAGACAGGACTCTAGCACTCCCCCGCCCCGGCCCTGCTCCCACGGTGGCGTCTACCTCTTCCCGAATCTGAGCGACTTTATCTGCAAAAAACTTTGCAAAATCATTGCAGGAGATCATGTGGCCCGTATTGGGCCCCGATGTAGCAGGTGGTTCCGCTAAATTGCGGACCACCTGAAAAAGTCTCCTGCTGCTGTTTTCTGCAGATGCAATAGAGGCGGCGAAGAAAGCCTTCTTCGCCGTCGCTACCGCCACTTGGTAGGCTCGACACTGAGCTCTAACCTGTGTCCGGTCAGCTTCAGAATGGGTCATCCGCCACCGGCGCTCTAGCCGTCTCAACGATTGTTTCATTGCCCTCAGATTCGTGGAAAACCACGGGGCCGTCCGGGCTCCATGCAATCGGAGAGGGCGCTTCGGAGCCAAACAGTCAATAGCCCTGGTTAACTCCACATTCCAGCGGGCCACCAGGGAATCAGCTGAAAGGCCATCAACATGGGATAAAGCATCCCCTACCGCTCTCTGGAAACCATCTGGATCCATTAAGTGGCGGGGGCGGACCATCCGAATCGGTCCCACCTCCCTGCAGAGGGGAAGGGTCGCGGAGAAGTCAAGTTGCACCAGGAAGTGGTCTGACCATGGCACTTCTTTTGTTTCGCTTTTACTTAGTGTCAGAACACCAACATCCATGGAGGTAAACACCAGGTCCAAGGCATGTCCGTGGCTATGGGTTGGGCCAAACTTATTCAGGGACAGCCCCATGGAGGCCATGCTTTCCACGAAGTCCCGAGCGGCCCCTTGTAAGGTCGTGTCGGCATGGATGTTAAAATCCCCTAGGACAACCAAACTAGGTGTCTCCAGGAGAACATCCGCCACGACCTGAAGCAGCTCGGGCAGGGAATCCTTGGTGCAGCGGGGAGGTCGGTACACCAAAAGGAATCCTGTACTGCCCCTATTGCCCAACTTCCAGAACATGCACTCAGAGAACTGGGTCTTCCCAATAGGATGCCTGGTGCAAACTAATGACTTCCTAAAAATCACTGCAACCCCCCCTCCCCGCCCACAGGGCCTGGGTTGCTGTGCGTAAGAGAAACCTGGTGGACAAGCAGCGGCAAGAACAGGCCCACCTGCTTCATCCAACCAAGTCTCTGTTACACAAGCCAGGTCAAATCCTCCATCCATGATTACGTCATGGATGGCAGTGGTCTTATGAATCATTGACCTGGCATTGCACAGCAGCACCTTCAGGCTATGTGGGTATCCCTTGCTGATTCTAGTATCCGTCCGGACAGGACCAGACCCGGAGGCAGGGATAGTCCTCAGACAACGACTAAACCTGCCTCCTCTGTAATGACATGGTCTGGTCTTAGCGTAACTCCTCCTCCTACCCGTGATCACTGAGATCGGTTGTCCCAGCGCATCCCCCTCCGTGGAACATACCCCAGCCATTTTGTTGGCTGGGACCCACTCCCCGGCAGCCCTGACCCTTCCCCTTAAGAACAAAATAAGACCTTAAAACAATAAAAAACCCCAGAAAACAAAAAACAATACAAATGAAAAACTATAAAAATTACAAATCCATTAAAATCAAACAAATTCCCAACTAAACATCCATCCCACCCCCATCCCCTGTCAGTATCATCAGCCCACAGGCAGAGGTACCTGGCCTCCCCCAAGGCAATTGAGCGAGATACTGCGTGTTTACCGTCCGTCTGCGACCTCCGGCAGGCTAGGTAAACAAACCGGCGATCCTCCTCAAACGTGAGCAGGACACACCCTCCTCCTTCCTCCCTCCCTGCATTCTCCCAGGGAGGGGAAATGAGACAGACAGGAGTCCTCTCTACATGTTTTATTCCTGTCATTCAACAGTACATAGAAATGTGACTGTTCCCTTCAGACTCCATCAGAAGAGTCACACACTCCTCCCCTGTACTTCCAGCACAGGTCATATGACACACTGAGCTAACATCCGGTGCTCAGTACAGAGAATAGGCTCCACCTTTTCTCCAACAGTACATCTGCACTGTTTTGCATTCCAGCCATCTGGAGCTGGCTTTTGCCTTGGTGCTTTTTCCTGACATCCTCCCCCAAAAGCATCAATAGGCAAAACATGATCCAGAGAAGAGAACAAACAGTTGTTATACATATAACAGTCCCTTGTTGTTTCAGTTCCACCCTTGGAACTCCCCACCACTGGTTTCACCAGTGTACCTCTCTGGTTGTCTGGCTTCCAAGGATTGAGTGCTTCTGCATTACCTTGGCTAGCTACTCTCTGTTGTGTCTTTGTCTCTGACTTAGACACTGCTTCAACCTGCTTTGAGTTGTTAACAATAGCAACACACGCAACAGCTAAGTTAGCAAACTCTTTTGAGTACCTCTTTGGTGGTACACCCTTTGTAACTCTCTCAGACCTGCGTATGAGGTTCTGATCCTCTGTGCTCACTGGTTCAACCTTTGGACTCTGTTGAGAACCAGTAGCAATCAGTGGTTCTTCCTTCACCTGTGAAGGTCTTTCCATTGTGTGAGATTTTCTCTCAATGACAGTTACAACTGAACTCTCTGAGCTATCACTGTCATCATCATCAGTACCACTGTAATCTGTGACATCAGAAAAATCATCATCATCATCTGAATCGTTTCCTGTGGGAAATGTCTGTACTATCCGCTCTTGCTTTGGAGCACTCTCTAGGAACTTTGTGAGAATCACCTGACCAGATTCAGACAAAATTACTCTGTAGAGACCCTTTTCATAACCCACAAAAATGCCTCTGGCATTCTTTACTCCACCTGGAGCTTCTGTTCTCACATGAGACCCGAAAACCTTAAAGTAGGCAACAGAAGGTTTTCTATTGAACAGCTTCTCAAAAGGAGAACATCCCAACTCTGTTGAGACCTTTCTCAACCACACATGAAGATAGGACGCTAGCGATTCGGCCCAATATTCATGTGGCAAATGTGAACTCAGCAATTGCGCATTCATCCCCTTTTGCAATTCTTTGTTCACCCTCACACAGACCCCCCTGTTCCACGCTTCTTGCGAGACTGCAACTTTGTGGTCTATCCCTTTTCCATCCAGGAACTTCTGAAACTTCTGTAACAGAAAAATTTGCTTCTCATCTGTGAAAAGACAATCAATGTTAGCATCATGCATATTTTTAACCTTGTCACAAAACTCCTGAAACTTTTCTAAAGTTTCTTGCGGTTTCTCCATCATATAAACCCAAGAATAATTAGTGAAACAATCCACACACACAAGGTAAAATCGTGCACCGCCTCTAGATGGTTCTAGAGGACCAATCACATCAGCATACACCCGCTGAAATGCTCTGTCGACCTTCTTGGTCTTGGTCACACCTGCAAGAGAGATTTCGTTAGAAACAGAAGAATTACATTTCATGTAATCACTTTGATCAAAAGTCAACAAATACAGTCCATCTTTCTCTTTGGCAGTAAGAAACAGTTCTCCATCTTTGTAGATCTTGCAGCTTTTAGCATCATAGGACAGTTTCAGTCCTTTCTTTGCAATCTGCGACACGCTCAGCAGATTAAATCTCAGTTCTGGAACCAGGTAAACATCGCTTATAGTCAAGTTCAGACTCTCAAGATACACAGTCCCAATTCCAGTTGCTTCCAACTCTTGACCGTTGGCCTGTTTTACAGCGAAGCTTTGCTTCTTCAACGTCGTAAATAGTCCTCTGTGCGGGCACATATGAACCATGGCGCCCGTGTCAATTATGAACGAGTTCCCAACATCTGGCGTGGTTCCTTTCGCCATCATAGCCTTTGCAGGTTTCACCTGGCACTTGGTACGGCTTTTGCCTGACGCCTCAGGCTTCGTAGAGCTGCTCTTTGCTCTTCTTGACTGGCGCGGCTTCTTACAGTTTCGCTGTAGATGCCCAGTCTGTCCACAATTGTAGCATCGGACAGCACTCAATGCTACACCATGCTCCCAGTAGCATCATCAGTGGGGAGATTTGAACTCTGTTCTTCCCTCCCCCTGTCAGCAACACCCATTGCACCTTGTTCAGGAACACCAACAGTTCCAACAGCCACAGTTCCTGCACTCTCCCCTCTGGGGTCAAAGCTCTCCTCAGCTTTCGTTGAGCTCTTAGGAACTTGGCCAGCATCATCTTGGCTCACCCCTTCTGGGGTAGTTATCCATCCAGACCCTGATGAATAACTGTCTCTGGTCAGGGGAGATGAGTTAGGCAAGTCTCCCCCCTTCTTGGCATCCATTTTGAATCCAAGCCTCTCTCACGATGTCAAACAAACTGTAAAATCCAACAGTTGTTTTTTCCTTTCTCACGCAGGCAGGCAAACTGCAAGTTGTTTACGCCCTTTTGCACCTGGCAGCTAAACTCTGGCTGCTTTTGAAAGTCCCTTCCAAGGGCACGTAAACTTGTTTGTAGCCAAAACATTCTCTGGTTTTGTTTCGCTTTCCCAGGCTGACACTCACAGTCCAGCCCCTTTGCCAGTAACTTCCGTTACCTAGCAACAATGCATTTCAATAGGACATCTTATCTTAACCACAAAAATTTGTGGAATGCAGGCCTCTTCTCCCGGAGCTGTATTTTTCCAAAACGCAGCTCCCCGTGAAGCAGTGAATTAATCCAACTGCGTTCATACTTTTAGCCCGAAATGCAGCAGCATACCTTGAGCTCCGTTGCTTGGAAAACACCTCTTCTTTCCACCAGCTGTCTGTTGAGCCTCTGGCTTCTGTCAGACGCTTGTCTTCCTCCTTGGAGCAGAGGAGGACAATCCATCAGCCTCTCATGCAGAGGTCGATGAATCGCAACCATCCGAAGGCTGCCATATGTCAGTATCATCAGCCCACAGGCAGAGGTACCTGGCCTCCCCCGAGGCAATTGAGCGAGATACTGCGTGTTTACCGTCCGTCTGCGACCTCCGGCAGGCTAGGTAAACAAACCGGCGATCCTCCTCAAACGTGAGCAGGACACACCCTCCTCCTTCCTCCCTCCCTGCATTCTCCCAGGGAGGGGAAATGAGACAGACAGGAGTCCTCTCTACATGTTTTATTCCTGTCATTCAACAGTACATAGAAATGTGACTGTTCCCTTCAGACTCCATCAGAAGAGTCACACACTCCTCCCCTGTACTTCCAGCACAGGTCATATGACACACTGAGCTAACATCCGGTGCTCAGTACAGAGAATAGGCTCCACCTTTTCTCCAACAGTACATCTGCACTGTTTTGCATTCCAGCCATCTGGAGCTGGCTTTTGCCTTGGTGCTTTTTCCTGACATCCCCGTCCCCGCATATACAAAAAATGAAAGGAAAAGGAACATTTTAAAACAAACTCTGCGCCCCTCCGGATCCCCCTGGGTCGCAGCAGCAGTGACAACAACCGTCCCTGTGAGGCCTGTCAGGCCCCGCCCTGGGCCAGGTGGTGAGTGGCAGGAAGGAGCAGGGCCCTCAGACACTCACACAGGAGAGTCCTCCTGGGCAGCAGAACGCAGCAGTCCCTGTGAGTCCTTCAGGCCCCGCCCCGGGCCAGATGGTGAGTGGCAGAAAGGAGCAGGGCCCTCAGACACCCACACAGGAGAGTCCTCCTGGGCAGCAGAACGCAGCAGTCCCTGTGAGTCCTTCAGGCCCCGCCCTGGGCCAGATGGTGAGTGGCAGGAAGGAGCAGGGCCCTCAGACACTCACACAGGAGAGTCCTCCTGGGCAGCAGAATGCAGCAGTCCCTGTGAGTCCTTCAGGCCCCGCCCCGGGCCAGATGGTGAGTGGCAGGAAGGAGCAGGGCCCTCAGACACCCACACAGGAGAGTCCTCCTGGGCAGCAGAGCGCAGCAGTCCCTGTGAGTCCTTCAGGCCCCGCCCCGGGCCAGATGGTGAGTGGCAGGAAGGAGCAGGGCCCTCAGACACTCACACAGGAGAGTCCTCCTGGGCAGCAGAACGCAGCAGTCCCTGTGAGTCCTTCAGGCCCCGCCCTGGGCCAGATGGTGAGTGGCAGGAAGGAGCAGGGCCCTCAGACACTCACACAGGAGAGTCCTCCTGGGCAGCAGAGCGCAGCAGTCCTTGTGAGGCCTCAGGCCCCGCCCTGGGCCAGATGGTGAGTGGCAGGAAGGAGCAGGGCCCTCAGACACTCACACAGGAGAGTCCTATACACAGACTATAAAATTTTCGCAGGAATTCTTGCGAAAAGAATGAAAAATATATTGTTAGAAATTATTCACAGGGATCAAGCGGGCTTCTTACCAGGCAGGCAGATGAAAGACAATATAATAAATATAATAAATATAGTGGAATATCTGTCTGCCAGGAATGAGAAACAAGCTATAATGATGTTTGTGGATGCAGAGAAGGCCTTTGACAATATAACATGGGACTTTATGTTAAAAAATTTGGAACATATGGAGGTTGGTAAAGAATTCTTTAATGGAATAAAGGCAATTTATACAGAACAAAAAGCAAAATTGATTATAAATAATGTAGTCACAGAAGAAATAAAGATAGCAAAAGGAACAAGACAAGGATGTCCACTTTCCCCATTATTATTCATAATGGTGTTAGAAGTTCTTTTGAATTCGATAAGACAAAATAGGAAAATAAAAGGAGTAACAATTGGCCAAAATGAATATAAAGTTAAAGCATTTGCAGATGATTTGGTAATAACGATAGAAGAACCAATGAACACAGCAAAAGAAGTATTGGAAGAAATTGAACAATTTGGAAGAGTGGCAGGTTTTAGATTAAATAAGAAGAAAACGAAAGTGATTGCGAAGAATATGGATCAAAGTGTAATTGAAGTAATGCAACAACAAACAGAGATAGAGGTGGTCAGAAAGGTGAAATATTTAGGAATATGGGTAACCCCCAAAAATATAGATTTATACAAGAACAATTACGAACCAATGTGGAATGGAATAAGAAAGGACCTAGAGGTGTGGGGAAGAATGAAGTTGTCATTTTGGGGTAGGATATCTACAATTAAGATGAACGTGCTCCCAAAGATGTTATTTTTATTCCAGACTATCCCTATAATTAAGGGAAACAAGATTTTCAAAGAATGGCAAAGAGCAATTTCAAGATATATTTGGCAGGGCAAAAAGCCGAGAATTCAATTTAAGTTATTAACAGATGTGAAAGAAAGAGGAGGCTTTGCCCTGCCGGATTTGAAATTATATTATGAGGCATCTTGCCTTTGCTGGTTGAAAGACTGGATAAAACTAGAAAACAAGGAACTGTTAGATTTAGACGGGTTTGATAACAGATTTGGGTGGCACGCGTATTTATGGTATGAGAAAAGGAAAATCCATAAAGGTTTTGAGAGCCACATCTTCAGAGGTCCTTTGATTGAAGTATGGGATAGGTACAAAAACCTATTAGAACCTAAAGTACCACACTGGTTATCTCCGTTAGAAGTTATGAGTGTAAAGAAAATTAATATGAGAGGCAATTGGATCACATATGGTCAACTGCTATTTAAAGAAAGGGGTAAATGGAAAATGAAACCATACGAACAAGTTAAAGAACATGTATATGATTGGTTGCATTATTTTCAAATAAATGAAATGTTTAGGGAAGATATCAAAGATGGCGGTTATGCTGACAAAGATTCAAAATTTCAGACTGAAATAATAAATAATGATTACAAAATTCTATCCAAAATGTACAAGCTGTTGTTAGAATGGAATTTAAAAGATGAGGAAGTTAAGTCGGTAATGATACACTGGGCCAGAGATGTTGGATATAATATACAATTTGAGGATTGGGAAAAACTATGGAAAGAAAATCTAAAATTTACAACATGTATGACGTTAAAAGAGAATGTTATGAAAATGTTTTATAGATGGTATATAATACCGGTGAAATTAGCAAAAATGTATAAGACATGTAATAAGTGTTGGAAATGTAAAGATAAAGAAGGATCTTTTTATCATATGTGGTGGGAATGTAAGAAAGTGAAAGGCTTCTGGGAAAGGATATACAATGAATTGAAGAAGATTCTAAAATATACATTTACAAAGAAACCTGAAGCCTTTCTGTTAGGAATATTAGGAAATGAGATAAAGAGAAAGGACTGTAAATTTTTCCAATATGCAGTGATTGCAGCAAGAGTGTTACTGGCTCAGAAATGGAAACAACAGGAAATACCGACAGTGGAAGAATGGAGAATGAAGCTGTTAGACTATGCTGAGTTGGATAAATTGACTGGGAAAATTAGATATCTGAGAGACCAAAAGTTCATCGAGGACTGGGGGAAATTTGTGGAATATCTGGAAAGTATAAGTGAGGGACAGATAACGCTAGAGGGGTTTAAAAAAGCACTGTGAAAAACTAAGAAGTATTGTTTAAAGAGAAAGGAAACTAAGGGTATAAATAATGACAATATAAATTACGAAATGCGTATTTAAAATAATGACTATGGATGATTTACGGAGAAGCTGAAGGAAGTCCAGAAAAGAAGCAATTTGTGAAAATTGGATGTGGAAAATTTTATGTATGTTTTGTTTTGTTGTAAATTAATAAAAAAATTTATGAAGAAAAAAAAAAGAAAACCATGTGAGGCGGGTCTCCTGCTCTTGCAGGGGGTATGGGTAGCGCTCTGAGGGGAAGCACAGCCTGTACTTCTCCATTGACTAGGTTATTTCTGTTGCGAGTTCGTTTAGATATCAGTTCTTCACCTTCCTCGTCCGAAGAGGTAGAGTATTGGGGTCAGGGTCAGCTTGTCCCCCCCCCCTTCCTGATGCGTTCTGGAGAAGGTTATTCTGAGCTGGGATTTGTAGGTTCTGGGAGAGATTGGGGGCAGGATTCCCTGGGCTGTCCACGGCTCCTGCCCCAGCCCCGGCTCCGGCTCCGGCTCCTGGTCTGTCTGGCAGGGGTCCCATTGGTTCAGTGTAGTAAAACGGGAAGAGGGATCTATCTGACTGTTCCTCTTGTATCCTGATTTCATCATAAGAAGGGGGTCTGGCAGTTCCCAGTACAGCCATATGTCAAGTAATCTGTGCTTGTTTACATTTAAAGAGTTCGCGGGCTTCCACAAAGGCATTTAAGTAGTAAAGCTGTCGGGGGTTTTCATCAGCTAAGTAAGATCTAAGTGCTTGCATCTTCGTAACGTAAAAGGAGCCTTGAGGCAGCCATTGAGACCCTGCCTCTAGGTGATGGGTAAAAGCCACCCATGAAAAGTTACAAATGCCTCTCACTTTGGACTTGGAAAGACCCTTTCGCCCTTTTAAATTTTTCCAGTTGGAGATGACAAACTGGAGAAGCGTATCAGAATCCTCTCTGGGGCAAAAAGGCTTCATGGAAGCTTTGTTGCCAGGAGGAGTCCAGCTATGGTGCTTGGAGGGTTGAGCTCCTATTTCCCTTTTATACCGAGGGGGGGTTGCTCAATAGGAAGCTACACAAGAAAATAGGCAAACAGAAATACAGGAGAGGGACAAAGAGGGAGGGAAAGAGAAAGGAATATCCTATCGGTATTATTCAATTTAACACTCAGGTGCCCTTGCGGTCCTTTCTGGGCAAACTCCAACGGATCAGACTGAACAAAGCTAGTAGAAATCTAAAATCAGGCAATCCCTGCCTACAACTAAAACCACAGGCAACTGGCCTGGAAACCATGGATCTATTAACCCGGAAAAACCACGGATCCGGAATTCACTCAACGCTGCTCACAAGACTAATCCTAGTGCGGGGCCCCGTCCTTTCCATGAACCTCCTGCTCTACCGCCCACGACAGCCTCCTTCCTGATCTCAAAACTAGATTCAGGATTCCCTACTGGATGCTTGCGCAGTGCAATGCCAAATTGGAACCCGAGAAAACAAAGGTTTGGAAGGGAACAAACGACCTTGCGTTCTCACGTACATGAGTCAGCCCCAACAAGGGTTGTCGTGCCAGAGGTGCGGATTCGTTTGGGTTAAGGAGGGAAAAAAAAGAGTTTAGGAGAAGGTAAAGCCCCTTCAACCTTCTCTGGCCGTACTCCAAGGGATCGGGTCAAGGGGTATTGTTCAGAAAAGTGGTGAAAGTTTTCCACAGCCCTCTCTGGGCAAACTCCAAGGAGAGAGAGAGATTTCCCATGACCCTCTCTGGCCAAACTCTGAGGGATCGGGTCAGGGAGAAAGAGAGGTTTTCCTGGGACCCTTTCTGGCCAAACTCCGAAGGATCGGGTCAAGGAGAGAGAGAGAGAGAAAGATATTTCCCACGACCCTCTCTGGCCAAACTCTGAGGGATCGGGTTGGGGAGAGAGAGGTGCTTTCCTGCGACCCTTTCTAGTCAAACTCTGAAGGATTGGGTCGAGGAGAGAGAGATTTCCTATGACTCTCTCTGGCCAAACTCTGAGGGATCGGGTCTGGGAGAGAGAAAAAAGAAAGGTTCGGCTGTCGTGGAGACGTTATCCTTCCACCCACCCCCTCCCAGTGCACTAATTTCAAACCATACTCACGTCCTAAGAATGTCCCTTGTGGATCCTGGGATCCTTAGTTAGCCGGCTTGACCTTGCCTTTGCTCCTCCTGGCTGAGCCTTTGGTGACAGTTGATTACTGCCCGCAAAGGAAAGGCAGGGTCAAGAAAAAGGATCCCTGGGCTAAGGTTGCCCAGTGGCGCCCGATCCCCTCTATCTCCCCCTTTGCCTTCACAGGAGAACCAAGAGTCCCTGAGCGTGGTCGCCAAACTGTTAACGGAGAAATCCAAGGGCTCCCTTGGACAAAAAGCTCATTGGCTGGAGCACAGCAGTTCATTTGCACGGGGAAACTGGTCTACCTGCATTGAAAACAATGAATGGGGTTCCGTGGGGATAGACTGATGATTCAAGTGCTTCCTTATTTACAGAAGGCTTTTAAATAAAGTTTATTGAAGGAAGTGGGGCGAATGTCATGTGTGTGCATGTGTGTGTTGTGCTTGTGCAAACTGAATCGTGTGGGGGGGTCCTGCGACAGTTCCCCCCTTCGGAGATAAGATTGCGAAGGTGGGTACCTCACAATCCTTCTCTCCACACAAATTAGTAAAAATCTGACATGTCAAAACCAAAGCCTGTATCTCTCTGAGTCCCGAGGGGCCTCATCTCGCTGCAAGTGGAGTGAACATCCCGGACCTGAGGCCCCGTTCTGGAGCGAATTGACGTTCGCAGCTGATGAACTGGGACGCAGGCGTTGCATGTTTGACAGCAGAGCGGAAAGCAGTGGATCGTGCAGCAGAATAAAGCGACGCAAGCTGCCACAGCAATCAGTATCATGAGGCCATTCACCAAAAGTTGCTTTATCCATCCAGACCTGGGTAGCCAGCTCCAGAATTGTGTGTCAGAAAGGCCTTCATGTTGGATGTCTCTAAGTTTGCCGGTCAGTTTGTGTATGTTGTTTAAATGTCCCGTGATGTTCAGGGTTTGATTATAGACATACGTGCAGCACTCTGTTCCCATGAGGGCACAAACGCCTCCGGTAGAGGCCAAAATATAATCTAAAGCTAATTTATTCTGAAGAGCAGCCTGCCTCACTTCCGTTAGTTCCGTTAAGACAGATTGGGTGGCTGCATTAGACTCCTCCATAAATGTCAATAAAATGTCAGTCAGCTTGAGAATATCTATGTGATTAGAGCCTGCTCCGTAGGCAGGGAAAAGGGCTCTGCCATAGGTTTCACCATTTGCAGATACATTTGACAGTTCTGACAAGTCCTTTTCTCTCTTATTGCTTCTCCTCCCTGCGGGAGGTTCGGGGGTGACCCTAATTCCAGGTAAAATTAGTCCAAGGTAGCAGGAGCCATGGGAGTGAGGGCTTGCCCATACATAGCTGCAGTGGTCACACACCCAGAACAGCCCTTGAAGGCAAGAGTCTATGCGGCCTGTGAGGAACGTATGGAAAAAGCATTGGGAAGTGGGCGAGGAGGTCCAGGAATTAGGTAAGTTCATTATTTGCTTCCAAGTGGACAATAGGTCTGGGTGGAGGGTGGGAACATCATGTTGCCACAGGGTTATTCTACCGGACAAAGTAATGTCAATGGCCCCTTCATGGATCACTGCCTTGCTGTGGCGAAGGGGCTTGAATAACTTGGAGAAGCTATGAGCTATGCCAAGCAGGGCCACCCAAGATGGACAGGTCACAGTGGAGAGTTTTGCCCAAACGTGATCCACCTGGAACAGGAACTGGCAAGCCACTCCAGTGTCCAGTATCCTTGCCAAGAAAACTCCATGGACAAAGACAAAAGGCATATAAAAGTTATGATGCTGGAAGATGAGCCCCTCAGGTCAGAAGGCGTCCAACATGCTATTGAGGAAGAGCGGAGGACAAGTACAAGAAGATTCAGAGCTGATGAAGCGGCTGGGCCAAAGCCGAAAGGTCGCTCAGTTGCGGATATGCCTGGAAGTGAAAGGGAAGTCCAATGCTGTAAAGAAAAATATTGCATAGGAACCTGGAATGTAAGAACCATGAACCTTGGTAAGTTGGATGTGGTCAAAAATGAGATGGCAATAATAAATATTGACATCCTGGGCATCAGTGAACTAAAATGGACGGGAATGGGCGAATTCAGTTCAAATGACCATCATATCTACTACTGTGGGCAAGAATTCCGTAAAAGAAATGGAGTGGCCCTCATAGTCAACAAAAGAGTGGCAAGAGCTGCGCTGGGATACAATCTCAAAAATGATAGAATGATCTTGCTACGACTCCAAGGCAAACCTTTTAACATCACAGTAATCCAAGATTATGCACCAACTACTGGTGCTGAAGAAACTGAAATTGACCAATTATGTGAAGACTTACAACACCTTCTAGAAATGACACCCAAGAAGGATGTTCTGTGAGGTTTGGTATTTATGGGGTTAACCTCTATGTGTCCTGCATCTGGGGAGGAGCTTCCTACATCCAGGAGCTGAGTTCTTTGTCTGTGAGTTACTTTCACTTCTCAACAGAGAAGAAAGAGAGACACATGCGATGTCTGCTGTCTCCGACGGTGTTTGTTATTTTATCTGTCTGTGTAAATAAAGCTGTTTAGTTTAGAAAGAATCAGCGTATGGACTCTCTCTTCACTCACACATCAAGCACGCGCTGCCACTCTGCTGCTGACTGGGAATTCTGGAGCAATGGAAACGTACCGGACCCAGCCAGATGTCCAACAGGTTATGGAAGGTCCCAGGCCACGTTTGTGCGGAGTGTGAGGATGAGACAAAGCGGAGTCCAGCTCTGAGATCCTGCCTGCTGCTGGGAAAGGGGCAGAGGCAGTTGTGATCTTGCTGGTGAAAGCGGAGCTTGCTGCAGGAAGCATCTTTGAAGCAACCGGCCGGCAGGAAGCGTGAGTAAGCTTATAGCCCCGGGAGGATGCTATCTCAATCCATCTCAATCACATGAGACTTTTAATGTTCCTTTTGAGCAATTGGATGGCCGCACTTGGGAGGACTGGTCGAGGTGGATCAAATATTGGCTGTTGGCCAAGCAACTCTGGGAGTGTACCCAAAATGAGCCACCAGTTGCAGCTGCTGGGGCGAATGCTGCTGAGATTGAGAAAGTTAACGCCGCAGTTAAGAAGGACCAGAAAGCTATGTCCCATATTGTAATGGCCCTTGAGGCGTCTCAATTGCTTCACATTGATGGGTTATTGTCTAGCACTGGGATTTGGACAGCTTTGGTCAGAGTGCATCAAAGAACCACAGCTGGTGCCAAGATCCATGTGATACACTCTCTTTTTGAGAAGAGGCTGTCTCCAAGGGAATCGGTACGTGATCACATCACACAGATGCTGTCCATTTTCACTAAGCTGTGTCAGCTGAATGTACCTTTCCCTGATGAGCTGAAGGCATACACATTTCGTACAAAGATTACCATAATAAAGGACAAAAGTGGTAAGGACCTAACAGAAGCAGAAGACATCAAGAAGAGGTGGCAAGAATACACAGAGGAATTCTATCAGAAAGATATGGGTGTCTTTTACACCCCCGGTAGTGTGGTTGCTGACCTTGAGCCAGACATCCTGGAGAGTGAAGTCAAATGGGCCTTAGAAAGCACTGCTAATAACAAGGCCAGTGGAAGTGATGATATTCCAGCTGAACTATTTAAAATTTAAAAAAAATGATGCTGTTAAGGTGCTACACTCAATTTGCCAGGAAATTTGGAAAACTCAGCAGTGCCCAGAGGATTGGAGAAGAACAGTCTACATCCCAATCCCAAAGAAGGGCAGTGCCAAAGAATGCTCCAACTACCGCACAATTGCACTCATTTCACACGCTAGCAAGGTTATGCTTAAAATTCTACAAAGAAGGCTCAAGCAGTATGTGGACTGAGAACTCCCAGAAGTGTAAGCTGGATTTTGAAGGGGCAGAGGAACCAGAGACCAAATTGCAAACATGCGCTGGATTATGGAGAAAGCTAGAGAGTTCCAGAAAGACATCTACTTCTGCTTCATTGACTATGCAAAAGCCTTTGACTGTATCAACCACAGCAAACTATGGCAAGTTCTTAAAGAAATGGGAGTGCCTGATCACCTCATCTGTCTCCTGAGAAATCTCTATGTGGGACAAGAAGCTACAGTTAGAACTGGATATGGAACAACTAATTGGTACAAAATTGGGAAAGGAGTACGACAAGGTTGTATATTGTCTCCCTGCTTATTTAACTTATATGCAGAATTCATCCTGCGAAAGGCAGGGCTGGATGAATCCCAAGCCGGAATTAAGATTGCCGAAAGAAATATCAACAACCTCAGATATGCAGATGACACAACCTTGATGGCAGAAAGTGAGAAGGAATTAAAGAACCTTTTAATGAGGGTGAAAGAGGAGAGCGCAAAATATGGTCTGAAGCTCAACATCAAAAAAGCTAAGATCATGGCCAATGGTCCCATCAACTCCTGGCAAATAGAAGGGGAAGAAATGGAGGCAGTGAGAGATTTTACTTTCTTGGGCTCCATGATCACTGCAGATGGTGACAGCAGTCACAAAATTAAAAGACGCCTGCTTCTTGGGAGAAAAGCAATGACAAACCTAGACAGCATCTTAAAAAGCAGAGACATCACCTTGCCAACAAAGGTCTGTATAGTTAAAGCGATGGCTTTCCCAGTAGTGATGTATGGAAGTGAGAGTTGGGCCATAAAGAAGGCTGGTCGCCGAAGAATGGATGCTTTTGAATTCTGGTGCTGGAGGAGACTCTTGAGAGTCCCATGGACTGCAAGAAGATCAAACGCATCCATTCTTAAGGAAATCAGCCCTGAGTGCTCACTGGAAGGACAGATCGTGAAGCTGAGGCTTCAGTACTTTGGCCAAATTATGAGAAGAGAAGACTCCCTGGAAAAGACCCTGATGTTGGGAAAGATGGAGGCCACAAGGAGAAGGGGACGACAGAGTATGAGATGGTTGGACAGTGTTCTCGAAGCTACCAGCATGAGTTTGACCAAACTGCGGGAGGCAGTGGAAGACAGGAGTGCCTGGCGTGCTCTGGTCCATGGGGTCACAAAGAGGCGGACACGACTAAATGACTAAACAACAACAACAAGTCCACTGAGAGTTCTGAGAGTTGTCAAGAGACCCCTATTCCTCTCACAAAGCTACAATTACCAGAGTGGTTCACCCCCTCTTCCCATTAATTAAAACACAAGCCACTTTTTATTAATGGAAATGTTTATTTGATAATGATAATAGAATATTTATTTATTTAAATGCTCATATTCCTCAATCTCATGCCAAAGTGCCACAAGGCTGGGAGCGAGGGATCAGATTCCACTTCCTCTGGAAGAGAGTTCCAAGGTTTTGGAGCCAGCACTGGGAAGGCCCTGTCATGCCTTGTTCAGCAAGGAAACTGTGCCTCTGAAGCAGGTCTTCATCACTGGGTTGGTTTCCAGGGGAGAAGGGTACTTCTGGTATCCCCAGTTGTTGGATCAGCCTGGATTTGTGGTCAGAGTGTCAGACTGGGGCCTAGAGAGGCACCGGTATAACTCCCCCCTTGACCACAAAGTGCTCTGGGTGACTTTGGGCCAGTTGCTCTCTTTTGACCTTGTCTACCTTGCAGGGCTGTGGAAAGAATTAATCTTCCTCTTATTAAAATTTATATGCCATCCTGCACCTGAAGATCACAGGGCAGTTTACTACATGAAAATACAACATGAAAACACAAATTACATAGCATAATAGCAAAACAACAACACCCCTCCCCCACTATCACACTTAAAAGCCGTAGATGGCTTAATCAGCCAAAGCCCTAGTTGAAGAGGAATGTTTTTACCTGGCTCCGTGAAATGGGTGAGGTACTAACTTTGTAAACCACCTTCCACAACCTTCCATTTGCATGTCTGCTGTTTCCCCCTCAGATCTTGAAGAAAGCACAGTCAAAACCTGTCCCACAGCTCATAGCTCAGGTTAATGCATGAGCGAATGCGACAGTGGTGAGTCTAAAGCATTGGCTTCAGCCCTTCAACCCTGAGGGCTTCCACCTGTGGTCCAGCATCACTGTTTTGCTGGCCAGGCCTCATGGGCCCTGGAGCCTTTTCTCAGTGCCCCCAAGTGTTTCCTGGGTGAGTCTGTAGGGAAGTTGATTTCTGGGAGAATTTGGGGTGGTACAGGTTGCAGGGGGTTGGACTTGAAGATCCATGCGGTCCCTTCCAGCTTCACAGTTCTGTAATTTCTGTAAGAAGCTGCCAGACCCCTGAGCCATCTAGCTGAGCAGGATGATTTCTGGCAGGGGCCATTTGTAGCTCTACCTGGAGCTGCTGATGGGGAGTGGGATTGAATCTGGAACCTTCCTCACTCAAAGCCAGTGCTCTTCCACTGAGCCACAGCTCTGGGGACACGTGACAAGTGTCTAGCCTTGTCTCAGGAGACCCACGGTGGGCAAAGCTTCTTAAAGTCTGGTTGTGGGGCACAGACATCTATTGGCACATCTTCTCATCTCAGCTCTCCACATTGCCCCTCTGTCCCCGCCCCCCCACTCCCGGATTTATGGCTTCCCTACACACTTTCCCCTAAAGTGCCTTCAGCTTGTGCACTGCTCCCAACCCAAAGTTCCCATATAACAGATTTTGGAACAACTGCTACTAAAAATACTTCAAAAATGGCTTTGTGCAGATCAGACACATCTGGGTGGATTTTTCCAAAAGGGAAGGCACACACACCCCTTCACCCACCCTGCCCCCATTTAGTCCCCCTTCTCTAAGCTGGGGGTCTTGTTTCTGGCTACAGATTCCCGAGAGTGTCTTCCAGGCAGAAGCCCGAGGCGTGGACCTTTCAGTAGCCGCTGGTTACCTAGGGGTGGTGGAGATGGTCCTGACGGACGCTGAGCCGACATCTCTGGATGCAGCTGCTCTTCTGGGCATCTTGCAACTGCTGAAGGAGGTCTCAGACATGGATGCCAACGAGCCGGAGGAACTGGCAACGCTGGAGCAGCTGGGGCAGCACTACGTGGCAATTGCCGGGGCAATCCTGGAGGAGCAGAACGCTGAGGAGTGGTCCAAAATAAAGCCGGTAAAATCATGGCTTCCTAGAAGTAAGGGGCAGGCAAGGGGGGGGGGTCTGGTGAGCCCCAATGTTTGAGGCAGGAAATCCAGAAAGCTAAAGCAGTCCTGATGGTCCACCATCCCTTTCCGTCCTTGAGAGTATGTGGCCAGACCAGGACCCATGGGAGACCCTAGGGCCATGAAGCTGACAGAGGTGACCTTGGAAGGCAATGCAGGCCTCTTAGTCCCACTGACCTCACAGGGTGGTTGTTCGGGGGTTAAACACGGAGGGGATACCTTGAGCTCCTTGGAGGTTTATTTGGCGGGGCGGGGGGAGGTGAGATAGAAACACAATAAATAAAGAAACACTAGATGGTTGTCCGGCCTCTGCTGGAAGATTTTCAGGAAGGTAGAAATATATAAGGAAATAAATATCCCTGGGTACACACCTTAATTAAATGAGTTGCATCACACCTATGCTCACAGCAGTTAGACTTCTGGCAAAAATCTAAGTTATCAATCCCACTGTCTGCTGTGGCAGAATTTTACGCAACTAAATATGTACTTTATTACATGATTTACTACATTATTCCACAACATCCATTTCAATGCAAAGGAAACACAATTCGGTTTGGAAGGGCAGTTCATAGAATCAAAGGACTGCAGAGTTGGAAGGGATCCTCAGGGTCATCTAGTCCAAACCCCTGCAATGCAGGAATCCCAATTGGTTCCATATCATTGGCAAGCTGAACACAACAAAGGTGAAGACCAATCATATTCATTGATTTCTGTTCCAGACATGGGGCAAATAAGCAAACTCTGCTTCCGTTTCCATCAGGATTATCTGATGTCTCATAACACCTCCCTCTGTGTGACTGGCTCCATTGTCAAACTCTCCCTACTATCAAGAAGCTTCCCTAATCTTTGACCAAAATCTACCCTCCAGTAACTTAAGCAGCAGAGAGGTCATAGAATCATAGAACCATTGAATTGTACAGTTGGAAGGGACCCCAAGGGCCATTTCGTTCCAACCCCCTGCAATGTATTAAGCAGCCTTTGCTCTCTTCAATGGGGCAGCCCCTCAGAGATGCTATTATGTGCTCCCCCCCCCCCCCAGTCTGCAGGAGGAGGGCCAGGGAAACCCTTGGGCAACATCGGATGATGATGATGATGATGATGATGATAAGGTTTGGGCAGCTGCTCCTGTGCTCCTCAGATCCTTGATGGACCCATGACAGTTGTGGAAAACATGGACAAGATGGTTTCCAGCCTCCATCAGCTCCTGAGTACAGAGAGGCCAAAGTCACCATCTGGTGTAAGAATGTTGGTGAGTAGCAGCAAGGCTCTGGGGTGCGAGGGGGAGGAAGAGCCTGGGGAATTGTTAAAGCAAATTTGATGCCAGAAATTCAGTAGGAAATGAATTGAAAGTAAAACTGCAAATATCCTAATGCTGTTACACAAATTTGTGGTGCATCTCCCACAGTACTGTGTAGAGCACTCACCTCAAAAAGGATACTGCAGGGCTGGAAAAGGTTCAGAAAATGCAGCCAAAATGATCTGGGGGATGGAGGGACTCACCTATGAATGAAGGCTTGCAAAATTTGGGGCTTTTTAGCTTTGAGAATGTGCGAATGTTGTGGATAGAAAGAGAGGACAGATTGATTAAATATTGTCCTCCCTCCCTGACACTAATGAGTCAGTAGCACATTCCCCAGTATATAGCAGGAAGCTAGTTGGTAGATTCGTTTGAATCTCTTTACTTCAGCAAACCAGGATTTGATCCTGGTAAATTCCCCTTTTATCCCTCTTATCATTACTTTTAAAGAAGACACAACAGTCTTCTTTAAAAGTAATGATAAGAAGTTTACTTACATGCTGTTCACAGTAGGTTCCCTGAAGGCAGGCTTTTAGCTTGGAGTTACAGAAAAGAATGTGGGGATTTGAGCCCATGTGCGGCTGGCTGAGAGCCAGCAAACAGCAGAATACATCAAGAGAACAGCATCAAGAGTAAATGGTCAAGGACTTCCGGTCTGCTGCGGAGTGCTAAGTGTCGCCCGCAACACGGAGCCAGCAGAAAGGCTTGGAGGGCAGTGCTAGAGCTCAGCGCACCCCCAAAAAACCCCCCACAGGAGAGTGGGGACCTGAGAGCTCCAGTGGAGCGGAAAATCTCTCTCACACACACCCCGATTGTCTCGCGGCCGCTGCTGTGTGCACGGGAGGGAAGGCGAAGAGGCTTGAGTTCGCTCTCGGCACCAACACAGCCTGCTGCGAAAGCTACGATCCGTCACCAGAAGCAGCAGATCTTCCAATTAGAGGTAAAAGTCAAATAAAACATTTTGAACTTTGAATTAGAGCTAAAAATTTAATTTGGTGAAATGGAAGCAAAAGAGGAAGTCAGCTTCCGATTTCTGTGGACGAGCTCTGCAAAGGGAACTTTTTTGTGAATGGGACTCAGACACAGCCGACAGCAAAGGAGAGTTGTAACATTTAACTCTGACTTGGTGGATGGTTACATTCTAACGGATTTATAGATTAACTGTATTCAGTTACCTATTGGGATACAAAGTTAAAAAGCTACTGCCAGCTGGAGGAATCTGAACAGTCTTTTAAAAATTGGTGGCGCTGAAGAGGAAAAGGGGAAAGAAAGAAAGCCTGCAGGGGACTCTCAGCACATCTGGGGGGTAACCCCAGAAAGTGGAAAGAGCCTGGAACAGCTTCCAAAGCATCTTTGATACTACGAAAGACTGAAAGAGCCCACCAAGAAAGATGTGTTAACTGAAACCCCAGCATGTCTGTGAACTGAATAACAAGACAAATGCCATGGGATTACAAATAAGAAATAAAATGGAAATAAAACTTCTGGAACTATTGCAAGCCACCACTGTTTGAGATACTCATAAGTAGATAAGTACAAATCAAAGAACAACTTCCTCCCCCCCCTTTTTTTAAAGACATAAACTTGAAATTGAACTTGCCGAACATTTTTATTTTTTCCTTTCCTCTGCTTCCTGGATTTTTTTTTTTTTATAATATTTTTTATTGGTTTTCATCAAGAAAAATACATATCGCACCACACTGCAACTTTAACAAGTTTTCTCATTTTTGGACTTCCTTCAGCCTCTCTGACAATCATCCAAATTAAACTTTTTAATTACACATTTCCTAAATTTGCTATTGCCTTTTAACATACCCTTCCACATCTGTTTTTCTTTTTTGCAATATTTCTTAGGTTTTTACAGAGCTTCTTTAAATGCCACTAACGTTATTTCATTATCACTTATACATTCCCAATACTCTACTAACTTTCCCCAGTCCTCGATGAACTTTTGATCTCGTAGATATCTGATCTTCCCTGTCAGTTTATCAAGTTCTGCATAGTCCATCAGCTTTATTCTCCACTCCTCCAATGTTGGTACTTGTTCTTGTTTCCATTTCTGGGCCAATAAAATTCTAGCCGCTGTTACTGCATATTGGAAAAGTTTACAATCCTTCCTATTTATTTCATTTCCTGTAATTCCTAAGAGAAAGGCTTCTGGTTTCTTAACAAATGTATATTTCAACATTTTTTTCAATTCATTATATACCAATTCCCAGAAGCTCTTCACTTTCTTACATTCCCACCACATATGATAGAAAGTACCATCCTTTTCATTGCATTTCCAACATTTCTTGCATGTTTTATACATTTCTGCAAGTTTTACCGGTGTAATATACCATCTGTAAATCATTTTCATAACGTTTTCCTTTAATGCAGTACATGCAGTAAATTTAATATTTTCGTTCCATAGTTTGATCCAATCATTAAATTGTATATTATAACCAAAATCTCTGGCCCATTGTATCATTACAGATTTAACTTCTTCATCCTTTGTATGCCATTCCAGCAATATCTTATACATTTTAGATAGAATTTTATATTCATTATTTATTATTTCTATTTGAAATTTTGAATCTTTCTCTACGAATCCATATTCCTTAAGATATTTTTTTAAATATTTCGTTTATTTGAAAATAATGCAACCAATCATATACAAACTCTTTTACTTCTTCATATGGTTTCATTTTCCATTTCCCCCCTTCCTTAACAATCAAATTCCCATATGTAATCCAATTCCTTCTCATATTGATTTTTTTAACACTCATAACCTCTAATGGAGACAACCAGTGCGGAGTTTTTGGTTCAAGTAGGCTTTTATACCTAATCCCATATTTCTATCAACGATCTTCGGAAAATGTGGTTCTCAAAGCCTTTATGGATTTTCTTCTTTTCAGACCATAAATATGTGTGCCACCCAAATCTATTATCAAATCCTTCTATATCTAACAACTCTGTATTTTCTAATTTTACCCATTCCTTTAACCAACAGAGACATGAAGCTTCATAATATAATTTCAGGTCTGGCAGGGCGAAGCCTCCTCTTTCTTTAGCATCTGTTAGTAACTTAAATTGAATTCTTGGCTTCTTACCCTGCCAGATATACCTTGAAATTACTCTTTGCCATTCTTTAAAGGTCACAGTCCCTTTGATTATTGGAATTGTCTGAAACAAAAATAGCAATTTTGGCAGTACGCTCATCTTTATCGTTGAAATCCTCCCCCACAATGATAACTTCATTCGTCCCCACACCTCCAGATCTTTCTTTATTCCATTCCACACTGGTATATAATTATTCTGATACAAATCAATATTCTTAGGGGTTATCCAAATACCCAAATATTTCACCTTCTTCACCACTTCTATGCCTATTTGTTGTTGCATTATTCCTATCGTATCTTGGTCCATATTCTTAGCAATTATTTTAGTCTTTTTCTTATTCAATATAAATCCTGCCACTTGACCAAATCTTTCCACCTCTGTAAGTATATTTTTGACACTTTCTAAAGGTTCTTCCACCATTAAAACCAGATCATTGGCAAAGGCTTTAACCTTATATTCATTCCGGCCTACTGCAACCCCTTTTATTACCTCATTTTCCCTTATAGATTTTAGAAAGACTTCCAGGACCATGATGGATAACAGTGGCGAAAGTGGACACCCTTGTCGTGTACCCTTGGTTATCCCTATTTCTTCCGTAATCACGTTGTTAACAATTAACTTAGCTTTCTGTTCAGTATATATTGCCTTTATTCCATTGAGAAATTCTTTCCCCACCTCCATATATTCTAAATTTTTTAACATAAAATCCCAAGATATATTATCGAAGGCCTTTTCTGCATCCACAAATATTAACATAGCTTGTTTCTCATTCCTGGCAGTCAGATATTCCAAAATATTAATTATATTCCTTACGTTGTCTTTCATCTGTCTGCCAGGTAGGAAACCCGCTTGATCTTTGTGAATGACTTCTTGTAATATTTTTTTTAATCCTCCTTGCTAAGATACTTGCAAAGATTTTGTAATCTGTATTTAGTAATGAAATAGGCCTGTAATTTTTGACTTGTGTTAAATCGGAATCTTGCTTTGGAATAAATGTAATAAATGCTTCTTTCCACGTTTCCGGAATTTCTCTTTCCTTAAGAATATTGTCCATAACTTCTTTCAGAGGTATCAACAGGATGTGTTTCATTTCTTTATAGTAGCTTGCTGTAAATCCATCTGGTCCCGGAGCTTTCCCTTTTTAAGTTCTTTTATAGTCTCTTTTATTTCCTCAATTTCTATTGGGGCCTGTCTCTTTTTTCCGTTGGGATCTTCTGCACCTTTTTTTCTTTTAAGTATCTTTCTATTTTTCTCATATTATTATTCTCTGTTCTTTTATATAAATGTCTGTAAAAGTCCAAGAATCCTTTTTTAATACCTTTTGGACTGTCTATTTCTTCTCCATCTACGATGATTTTATTAATTGTATTCTGTTCTTTTCTTTTTTTAATTTGCCATGCCAGCCATTTACCTGGTTTGTTAGCAGATTCAAAATTCCTTTGTCTCATTCTTTTTATATTCCATTCTACTTCTTTGTTAATTATCATCACAAATTGAGTTTGCAGAGCCTTTATATTCTGTTTTACTTTTTCATTATTTGGTTTTTTAACTAATTTTTGTTCATTGTCCATTATTTGTCTTAAGATTTCCTTCTTGCCTTTTTCTCTGCTTTTATTTTTAATTGAATTCTGCTGAATAAAAAATCCTCTCATAACCGCTTTGCTGGCATCCCATACTGTATTCATTTTCGTACCTTTATTAGAGTTGTTTACAAAATAGTCCATCAGGTTCTTTTGAGCTTTCTCAATAATTTTTTGGTCATCTAGAAGATAGTCGTTCATTCTCCATCTAAACGTTCTTTCCTCATATCCTTGTAGTTCAAATTTTATTGGGCTGTGATCTGAGATTACTCTCGGTTGAATTTCTATTTGCCTGATTCTTGGAGTTAATTCATTTGAAACCCAGACTTGATCAACTCTCGACATTGACTGATTTGGGTCTGAATAAAATGTAAATTGTTTTTCTAGTGGGTGTCTCAATCTCCAAATATTGATTAAATTACAATTTTTTATCATCGAAAAAAATGTCTTTGGTAATTTCCCTTCTTTACTTGTCCCTGCTGCTCTTAATCTATCCATTTCCATTGACACCACACCGTTCATATCTCCCATTATTATAATCTTTTGGTCCATATAATCGAACAGGTTTTCTTCCAAGTTTTTGAAAAAGTCAGTTTTATTTCCATTCGGTGCATAGATCCCGATGATTATTATTTTTTCCCCTTGCCATTTGATCTGGACTCCAATGATTCTTCCTTCTTCATCTTTGAAGATTTGTTGAGCTTCGATTTTGTTTCTAACATATAGTACAAACCCTCTCTTCTTATTCTTGTCAGAAGATATAAATTTGTTTCCCAGTCTTTTGTTAATCAAAACTTTTCTATGTTTTCTCGCCACATGAGTTTCTTGTAGACAAATTATATCCAAATTTTTCCTTTTTAGACATTGTTCAATTCTGTTCCTTTTTTCTGTCATTCATACCATTAATGTTCCAATTCAAAAATTTTAATGCCATTTTGATCTCCTGATTAAATAAAAACTTTTATTATTATTTAAAGTCCTTCTGCTTTCCCTTCTTCTTCTTCTTGCTCCTCTTCCTCTTCTTCTTCGGTTTCTTTTTTTAAAAAAATAATATTTATTACTTTTCCAAAAAAATTAAACACTAAAAAAAAATACACTACAATACATTAAACTAACAAAACAAAACAAAAACAATAAAATAAATCAAACAATTTCATTATCCCATCTTTCATTCACTTATTTCCACGACCTCCTCACACCTCCCTTTTTGTTTTCCACTTCTGTTAATTATTTCAGCGATTCCTTTCCATCTTCCTCTATTTTCTATCCTATAATTATCTTAACTCATTCTAACCTTATTTTTTTTCCTTTAATACTCTATTAATCTATTTATACTTAATTCCTTATAACATTTCTACTAAAGCCATGTAACTTCATTCCAACATTTTTCTAACATTCATTGATTTTACAGTATTTCTGTAAATAATCTTTAAATTTTTTCCAGTCTTCTTCCACCAACTCTTCTCCCTGGTCTCGGATTCTGCCAGTCATTTCCGGCAAATCCATATAGTCCATCAACTTCATCTGCCATTCTTCCCGGGTGGGTAAATCTTGTGTCTTCCAATATTTTGCGATGAGTATCCTTGCTGCTGTTGTTGCATACATAAAGAAAGTTCTATCCTTCTTTGACACCAATTGGCCGACCATGCCCAGGAGAAAGGCTTCTGGTTTCTTCAGGAAGGTATATTTGAATACCTTTTTCATTTTGTTATAAATCATCTCCCAGAATGTCTTAATCCTTGGGCATGTCCACCAAAGGTGAAAGAATGTGCTTTCAGTCTCGTTACATTTCCAACATTTATTATCGGGCAGATGGTAGATTTTTGCAAGCTTGACTGGGGTCATGTACCACCTATAAATCATTTTCATTAAGTTTTCTCTTAGAGCATTACATGCCGTAAATTTCATACCTGCGGTCCATAACTGTTCCCAGTCAGCCATCATTATGTTATGTCCAACATCTTGTGCCCATTTAATCATTGCTGATTTCACCGTTTCATCCTGAGTATTCCATTTCAACAGCAAGTTATACATTTTTGAGAAATTCTTAATTTTGGAATCTAACAATTCTGTTTCCAATTTTGATTTTTCCACCTGGAAACCAACTTTTTTGTCCAAATTGTATGCCTCCATTATTTGATAATAATGGAGCCAATCTCACACTCTGTTTTTCAATTTTTCAAAGCTCTGCAATTTTAATCTGTCTCCATCTTGTTCCAAAATTTCCCAATATTTCGGCCATTTGGCCTCCATATTGAGTTTTTTCTGTGCCTTCGCTTCCATTGGTGACAACCATCTTGGGGTTTTCTTTTCTAACAAATCTTTATATCTTATCCAAACATTAAACAGTGCTTTTCTAACAATATGATTTTTGAACACTTTATGTGCTTTTACCTTATCGTACCACAAATATGCATGCCAACCAAATACATTATTGAAACCTTCTAAATCCAACACGTCAGTGTTTTCAAGAAGCAGCCATTCTCTCAGCCAGCAAAAAGCTGCTGATTCATAATAACGT
The DNA here is from genome assembly GCF_964106645.2 of Podarcis pityusensis. NCBI lineage: Eukaryota > Metazoa > Chordata > Lepidosauria > Squamata > Lacertidae > Podarcis > Podarcis pityusensis. Next base: position 31,703,945 of record NC_138045.1, on the reverse strand, counting down.
TTGAGGTCTGGCAGGGCAAATCCACCTCTTTCTTTAGCATCAGTTAATATCTTAAATTTTATTCGAGGCTTCTTGCCCTGCCAAACAAATCTGGAAATATCTTTCTGCCACTTCTTGAAACAATCCATCTTGTCCAAAATTTGTAATGTTTGAAACAAAAACAACATCCTTGGCAGCACATTCATTTTTATCACAGCAATTCGGCCTAACAATGATAACTTCAAATTTGACCATATTTCTAAATCCTTTTTCACTTCTATCCAACATTTTCCATAATTATCCTTAAATAGATTCACATTTTTGGCAGTCATGTTAACCCCTAAATATTTCACTTTCTTAACCAATGTTAGTCCAGTCTCTTCCTGAAACTTCTCTCTCTCATTCACAGTTAAATTTTTCTCTAAAACCTTAGTTTTCATCTTATTCAGCTTAAAACCTGCTACTTGTCCAAATTCTTGAATCAGTTCCAATACTCTTTTTGTACTGGATTCTGGCTCCTGTAAGGTCAATACTAAATCATCAGCAAATGCTTTCAGTTTATACTGTTTAACTCCCACTTGTATACCTTTAACCTCTTGGTCCTTTCTTATCATGTTTAACAAAACCTCAAGGACCGATATAAAGAGCAGTGGAGAAATTGGGCAGCCTTACCGTGTCCCTTTCTCAATCTTAAACTCTTCTGTCACTACATTGTTCACAATTAATTTTGCCTTTTGTTCTGAATAAACTGCACCTATACCATTTTCAAAACCTTGACCTACCCCCATCCCCTGTAGATTCTTCTTCATAAAGCTCCAGGAGATGTTGTCAAAGGCTTTCTCCGCGTCCACAAATATCAAGAAAGCCTTAGTATTGATATTCACTTGAAGTTTTTCTAGAATATTAATTATATTCCTCATATTATCAGACAAATGTCTGCCCGGGAGAAAGCCCGCTTGATCTTTATGAATTTCTTCTACTAACACCTTTTTTAATCTTTTAGCCAAAATATCTGCAAAAAATTTATAATCCACATTTAGCAGCGAAAAGGGGCGGTAGTTCTTGAGCTGTGTCTTTTCAGTCTCTATTTACTGTATAAGTGTAATATACGCTTCCTTCCACGACTCTGGTGCCTTTCTCCCTTCCAATATTTCATTGCAGACTTCCTTCAATGGTTGTATTAACCATTCTTTCAAAGATCTGTAATATCTTGAAGTCAAACCATCTGGTCCTGGAGATTTACCTAACTGCATGCTCTGGATAGCCCCTTCCACCTCCTGGTCCATTATTTTATAATTCAACATTAATTGTTTTTCCTGAGAGATTTTGTGTAGTCCATTTATTTTCAAAAATCGATCAATGTCCATTTCTTTCTGCTTCTCCTGTGTATAAAGTTGTTTAAAATACCTCTGGAAACACTTCCTAATCGCCACTGGGTTCTGAATATTTTTTCCTTCCACTTCCAAATTCGTAATAGTATTGAGGTTTTGTCTTTTCTTCATTTGCCAGGCCAACAATTTCCTACAGTTATTTGCCGATTCAAATGTCTTTTGCCTCATCTGTTTAATCTTCCATTCTATTTCCTGATTCATCAGCTTCGCATATTGTACTTGATATAACTTTATCTCTTTCAGAATCTCCTGTGACTTTGGTTTTGCTCTCAGTTTCTTCTCTCCTTCCTCTATCTTTCCCAAGATTTTATCCTTTTTTTCATTCTGAGTTCTCTTCTTAATTGCGTTCTGTTGTGTCAGGGAACTGACATCAGAGCCAGAGGCGGAGGCTAGGCTCTCAAGCGATGCTGGAGAAGGGCCCAGCAGGGGGAGAGGCGGCTCACCAGCTGGGGAAGGAAATCAGCGTAACACCAGGGATAAAGGGGGGCAGATGGGGGAATCTGCGAGGGGGCTCCAGGACTCCTCGCCGGAGATCAGCGAGGAGAGCACGGATCCTCCGCTACCCACACCCTCCCTGCGCAGAAGACTTCCGCGCAGGGAGAGTAGGAGGAGACTTGGAGTCAAACAATTTTTATGCTGGAAAAGATTTAAGAAACGCCCACTGACGGATTCTGCTAGTGACTGAACAGCCACGAAGTGTAGGGCTGTCCAGACAGAAAAGGTTTAACAAGGCAACCTAGCCAGGAGTGGCACCAACTTGCGCACGAGCAACCCCTACGTTTACGACAGCAATCCGTCAGTCTTTGACGTTGCTTGTGCGCAGCGACAGGCAGGCAGCAGAATGAGCCAAACCGGAGAAGCTGGCGCCACGGAGGGAGCAGCTGGAGTGCAAAATATGGTGGTGAGGAACCGAGATTTGGAACAGCATGTGGCTCTTATCACGGCGCAGTTGGAAGAAAGGAGGGCTCACGATGCACAGGTCAGACCCACCCCCGTAGCAAGGAAGGTACCGGGACTGGTACACAAGTTTGGGGAGAAGCCCCAGGACTACAACGCGTTCCGAACGGAAATAGAATACGCTTTGGAACTGCAGCATAAGGATTTTGCGGACGATGGGGAGAGGGTGGCCTACATTATTGGGCATCTGCAGGATGGGGCCAGGGAATGGATCAGGCCCCTAATGGCAACGCAAAATGCCGCCTTGAAAGACCTGAGGAAATTCTTCCAGGCGATGGATGCGATGTATTCCAGTGATGTGCAGCAAAGTGTGACTCGGCGGGAACTGATGGGTTGTAAACAGGGGAACCAGTCAGTTAGAGACTACTGGTCGCGCTTTGCCATGTTAGTCCACCGGCTCGGGTGGGAATTGGACTCGGAACCCATTCAGATGTTGTTTGAGGAGGGGTTGTCCCCAACGGTGAAGGACGAGCTTTCCTGCGCGCCCCGCCCGCAGTTGATGGATCAGCTGACCAAGGCTGTGCTTGCGATTGGCGTAAGACAGGAAGCGCGGGCTCAGGAGAAGCGCAAAGGGAGAGGGGAACGTTGCCATGACTACCGCATTCCTGAAATACCGAGGCAGCCTTCCCTGCCGGCGGAGCCAATGGAAATTGATGGCGCGCGCGAGGGGGGGATGTTTCAAACTCCAGTGAAAGTCACAAAAGGGAGGGAAAGGATTGGAAAACTAATAAGAAGTGTTTCCTCTGTCAGCGGCCAGGACATTTTGCCAGGGTCTGCCCTCAAAGAAAGGCCTGGCAAGGGATGCTGGGAGCTGCTGGAGGTGAGGAGGAGGGGGAAAAGGGGCAGGAGCAGGGAAACGCCAACGCTTGGCTGCCACTCAGCGGGCACAGCAGCCAGGCCAGCAACCAATAGAAGTGCCCCAGCCAGACCCCCCCCCCAGGGCGGCCATAGCCATAGAAGTGGTGCTAGAACTCCCGAATGGGCACCCAGTCAAAGTGAAGGGGCTGTTGGATTCAGGCAGTTCCTGCAATTTCTTCAGCAAGGACTTCGCCCTAGACCACCAGCTCCACCTGCTGCCCCTGGATTTTCCCTTGCAAGTGACCACCATTGATGGCAGGGAGCTTCTGGGAGGGGAAGTGACGCACCAGACCCCACCAATGAGAATGAGGGTTTCCAAGCACACGGAGACCATTGCCTTTCACGTAGCCACACTGGCAGGACCCCCAATAATATTAGGGATGAGCTGGCTGGCACTACATGATCCAGTAGTGGCATGGCATCAGCGGACGGTCACCTTTGGGTCAGCCTACTGCTTGGAACACTGTCTAGGGGGGGAAACCCCAAGGATGACCGTGGCCAGGGTGGCTGGGATAGCTGTGGAGCCGAAAGGGGAGGTGCCACCACAATATGCTGTCCTGCAGGAAGTCTTCAGCGAGAAGGAGGCGGATAGACTACCCCCCCATAGGCCCTTTGACTGCCAAATCAACTTGCTCCCAGGGGCGCAGCTGCCGGTGGGTAAACTGTATGCCATGTCGGACAGGGAGATGAAGGAGTTGCGGTAATTTATTGACAAGAACCTGAAAAGAGGTTTCATAAGAGAATCAAAGGCGGTGGGGGGCAGTCCGGTGTTCTTTGTGGACAAAAAAGATACTAATCAACCCAGGCTCGTTATGGACTACCGGGCCGTCAGTTTGGTGTCAGAACCCGTGACCTTCCCAATGCCCAGGACTGACGACATTTTAACACGGGTGAGGCAGGGAAATTTTTTTACCAAGCTAGACCTCAGGGGAGCATACAACTTGATTAGGATGAGGGAGCGGGACGAATGGAAGACCACAATGTTCACACCCCTGGGGGCCTTTGAGTACTTAGTTATGCCATTTGGATTACAGTCGGGCTCCGCCTGTTTTCAAGCTTTCATGCATCACGTGTTGGGGTCCCTGCTGTACAAGAACTGCGTAGCCTTCTTGGACGACGTCTTAATCTATTTGGTTAATGAGAAGCAACATGTCAACGACGTCAGGGAAGTGCTAAAGAGACTGCAGAAGCACCAGTTGTGGGTCAAGCTAGAAAAATGTCAGTTTCACGCCAGAGAAGTCGAGTTCCTAGGGTACAAGTTGTCAGACAAAGGCCTAGCTATGGACCCAAGCAAGGTGCAAGCGGTGCTGGAATGGAAGGCCCCCAAAACCCGGAAGGACGTGCAGAGGTTCCTAGGGTTCAGCAACTTCTACAGGAAGTTCATCAAGAACTTCGCCCACTTGACAGCGCCCATCACAGATTGTCTCAGTAGCAAAAAGAAGTTTGTCTGGAGAGAAAGTGCCCAGCAATCCTTTGAAAGACTGAAGAAGGCGTTCGCTTCGGAAGAGCAGCTCCTACACGTTGATCTGGAGAAACCCATGAGGCTAGAGACCGACGCGTACGACAGAGCCATTGGGGTGGTTCTTTTGCAGCCAGGGAGGAGCAAGCAGGAATGGAAGCCGTGTGCCTTTTTCTCGAGGAAGCTGAGCAAGTCGGAGCAAAACTATACGGTGTACGACCGCGAACTGCTTGCAATCTATGCGGCGTTTCGCCGATGGAGACATCTGCTGATAGGGGCACGGCACAAGATCCAGGTTTGTACTGATCACAAGAACTTGGAGTACTGGAGGACCGCACGAGTACTCAACCAGAGACAGATTCGATGGGCACAGGAGTTCTCCAAGTTTTCCTTCGAAATCCAATACGTGCCAGGAGAGGAAAACGTAAGAGCAGATGCTCTCTCCCGGAAGCCGGAGTACATGGAAGGAGAGGGACCGCCGGAGATACGACACGTGATCCCTGAGGACCGATGGGTGTGTGGGGGAGCCTTGGTTGGGAAACGAGAACTGGCCGGACTTACTAGAAACGACGTTTTCGCTCAAACTAAAATCCGGGAACTCCGAGATGGAAGAGAAAACCAAGGGGATTTTGAGGAGAAAGAAGGGGTGCTGTACTATAAGGGGGCGCTGTATGTACCGGGGGAGACCCTGAGGCGGAAGGTACTCAAACAACTCCACGACAACCCCACAGCTGGGCACTTTGGACAGCACAAAACCATGATGCTTGTCACCAGGCAGTTCTGGTGGCCAAGGGTGAGGGAGGATGTACGGGAATATGTACGGGGGTGCGACTGCTGCCAAAAGGCAAAGGGGGAGAGGGCTGCCCCCGCAGGGTTACTGGAACCCTTACCCACGCCGGGAAGACCCTGGGAGGTGGTGTCCATTGATTTTATGACCGATTTGCCCTATTCCCGGGGAAGACAGCAGTCATGGTAGTAGTCGATCTATTGACAAAGATGTGCCATTTCATAGCTTGTTCACATGCCGTGACCGCAGAGGAGACAGCCAAGTAGTTTGTGGATCACATCTTCAGGTTGCATGGAGCTCCCTCGAGGGTAATTTCGGATCGCGGGAAACAATTTACTTCCCGGTTCTGGAGGAAGCTCATGAGCTTGCTGCAGGTAGAGGTGAGCTTCTCGACGGCGAGACATCCGGAAACCAACGGGCAAGCAGAAAGAGCGAACAGTGTACTCCAGCAATACCTACGCTACTACGTCAGCGAGAGGCAGAACGATTGGGTAGAGAAACTAGCGCTGGCTGAATTTGCGTACAATAACGCTGAACATGTGTCCACGGGAATGAGCCCGTTCATGGCCAATTATGGGTGTCACCCCAGGGCCTTCCCGGGGAGTGGGGAGGAAGGGTGGAGCGTACCTGCGGCAGAGCAGTTTGTGGAAGAAATGGAGGCCCTGCACCAGCAACTTAAGATGAACTTAGAACGGGCCAAGGAAATTTACAAGAGGCAGCAGACAAGCACCGTAGGGAAGGGGAGACCATACGGGTGGGGGACCGGGTATTGTTGTCAACCCAAGGGTTACCCTTTAAGGGGGGGTGCAAGAAGTTGCAGCCAAGGCGGCTGGGGCCATTTGAGGTAACACAGCAGGTGAACCCCGTGGCATTCAAGCTCAAGTTGCCTGACAGCATGAAGATACACCCGGTGTTCCATAGGTCCCTACTCTCACCGTACAGGGAGGGGCGGGGAGTCCCGGGGCGGGAAGGCAAAGTCACCACACACCTGCAGATAGAGGAGAGGGAACACCACAACCGGGCCATGGAAATACTCGATTCAAGGTGGCCAGGGCGCCAGGTGGAGTACCTGGTAGCTTGGGAGGGAGAACCCGGGTCGGAAAACACGTGGGTTCCCGCGGAGGCAATCAATGACGGGTATCTTGTGGAGGAATTCCACAGCCTGTTCCCGGACAAACCCAAACCACTAGCGAGATTCTGGGAGGAGCAATTTGGAACCACAGACGATGAGGAGGATTTTGTGGGTTTTTCTGCCTCCAAAGAGGAGGGAGGAGAGGCTTCGGAGGAAGAAGAAATAGACTGGGAGGCCCACCCCGCGGGGAGAGATCGGAGCGGGTGGGAAGCGGGTTTTGAATGCTCAGAGGATGGTGACAGCTCCTTCCGGGGATTCCCCGCATCGTCGGCCGAGGAAAGGGCCGAAGTTGGATCAAAAGATCGGGCCGGGGGTGAAGGGGGTCCTGGGGGGGAGTTGGATGTCAGGGAACTGACATCGGAGCCAGAGGCGGAGGCTAGGCTCTCAAGCGATGCTGGAGAAGGGCCCAGCAGGGGGAGAGGCGGCTCACCAGCTGGGGAAGGAAATCAGCGTAACACCAGGGATAAAGGGGGGCAGATGGGGGAATCTGCGAGGGGGCTCCAGGACTCCTCGCCGGAGATCAGCGAGGAGAGCACAGGTCCTCCGCTACCCACGCCCTCCCTGCACAGAAGACTTCCGCGCAGGGAGAGTAGGAGGAGACTTGGGGTCAAACAACTTTTATGCTGGAAAAGATTTAAGAAACGCCCACTGACGGATTCTGCTAGCGACTGAACAGCCACGAAGTGTAGGGCTGTCCAGACAGAAAAGGTTTAACAAGGCAACCAAGCCAGGAGTGGCACCAACTTGCGCACGAGCAACCCCTACGTTTTCGACATGTTGTATTAGGAATCCTCTGATAACCGCTTTGCTTGCATCCCAAATTACTCTTTTTTCCACTGTAGTATTATGTTTATCTCAAAGTAATCTCTTAGAGTTTTTTGGGCCTTCTTGGTCACCTCTTCATTCCTAAACAAAGTGTCATTCATCCTCAATCTAAAGGAACCAATTGGCGTCAATTTCATTTCCATCTTTACCACATTATGGTCAGAACAAGTTTTGGGGCAAATCTCCACTTTGCTGATCTTCAGAGCCAGTCCCCTGGTTACCCAGATTTGGTCAATTCTTGTCCATGTCATTTTAGCCTCAGAGAAGAAAGTTCCCTCTCTTCCCAGAGGGTTCTTCATTCTCCAAATATCAACTAAGTCCATATTTTCAGTCATGTCAAAAAAAGTTTTTGGTAGTCTACCATCTTTGGTGACTACCTGTCTCTGTGCCTTATCCATATTTGTAGACACCACTCCATTCATATCTCCCATCAAAATCATATTATAGTCCATATAATCCATCAGAGTCTCATGTAACTTCTTAAAGAATTCCAATTTTCCTTCGTTTGGTGCATAAATACCTAGAATCAAGAATTTCTCTCCTTGTGATTGAATTTCAATTGCTACAAATCTTCCTTGATCATCTTTAAATAAGAATTTCGGTGATAGGCTCTCCTTTGCATAAAGGACCACTCCTCTTTTTTTAACTTTGTCTGATGAAATGAATTCTTGGCCCAATCTTTTATTACTCAATATCTTCCTGTGTAGCCTCATCACATGTGTTTCTTGTAAACAAATTAAGTCCAAATGTTCTTTTTTCAATAAATGAAAGACTCTCCGCCTTTTTTCTGGGGAGTTTAGTCCATTCACATTCCAGCTCAAGACCTGCAACGCCATCATGTAATTACGCTGATGTTCCTCCAACTGCACCCAATGCTTGCTCTTCTTCTGTTCATGGTAATGGTAGCACGTTCACTGGGGAGTCCAATCCAAAAGACAATGTTGATATATCCAATATTCCCCTGTTTGGTGATCTCCTATCTGATGCTCTCTGCTCTAGTCCTCTATCTGGTGATCTTCTGTCTGGTACTCTTGGCTCTTTTCCAGATCCCTTCTGCAGATCTTCTTTGTATTTGTTCAGAAACTTCACTTTATCTTCTACTGATCTTATTTTTATTTTCCTACCTTTGAAACTGAAAGTTAAACCTTGGGGGAACTCCCACCTAAAGATAATTTTGTTCTTTCTCAGCAGGGCAACAATATCTCCGTAGTCAGGCCTAAGATCCAAAAGATATTTCGGGACGTACTTCTAGGTTCTTCTGGTAGTGCCAACCCAAGATTCTGTCTCTCTCTTCTTTAGTTCAAAGGGTAATCAAGCAGTCTCTTATTGTATTCTTCTCTTTTTTCCCTCCTCTTCCAAGTCTGAAGGCCCTCACAATTTTAAACTCTTTTTGTCCCAAGTCCAAGTCCCAAAAGTCAGCAAATTCCTGTGTAAGAAAGTCTATCAAACTTTTCCTTCTCGAATTCAGGTAGGCCTCTGATCCTTAGATTCGTCTGTTTTTCTTTAAGTTCAATCATAGCAAGCGTCAGCTTATGTTCATCAAGTTGCCTCTGTAGGGCTGGGACTCTCTCTCTCTCCATTTGCATTACTTTACATTCAGCAGCAGCAGCTTTCTCCCTAGCTTCCTCTGCAGTCTGCCGTAACAGAGTGGATTCCTGTATCAATTTCTGAATAGTTTCTGTATTAGTATTCACCTTTAGTCCCAGATTGTTTATGCTTTCCGTATTTAAGTCGATTTTAATAGTTGCAGCATCCACTTTCTTATTAAGCTGTTCCAATGAATCATTTATCTTACCTAATGCGACCGCTAGTACCTCTTCTGGCAACATTCCTCTTGATTTTGGTTGTGCTGATATAGACACAGCAGCAGCCGGAGGAGTAGGGTCTGGTATTGAACTTCTAGGTTGCTGCCTAATCTTCCCAGACCTTAATGTTTTTTCAGCAATTGACAGATCTGTTTTTTCCTTTCCATTTGCCATAACACTTAAAAGATTCAAGGTCAATCCCAGAGTCTCACAGTTTTTTATCTTGCAGCTGGAAATTTCCCCAGCCCAACTCTTGTAAAACAACCAGTTTCAAAGGCTTCCACTAGGGGAAAACAGTTTCTATTTATGCTATTTTGTATTAGTCAATAATGTCCTCTTTTAAACACAGTTCAGACAATCCAAAGTTAGTTACAGTTTTCTGTTACTCTTTACTCCTTTTTAGAGACAGCCAGAGACTGTAGAAACAATGTATTTCTCTCACTTAGCTAGCTGTCAGTGAACGTTCTAAACGCTGTCAATGGACATTCCAAAAACGTCAGTCCTACTAGCAGCCCATTTCCAGGGTCAGAGCGGCGGTATTCTAGCTCTCTTCACTCTCTCCTGCAGGCATACTCAGTCCACAACTTCCCCCCTCTTCTCCTGCCCCCAAGGGGGGGTTAACTGTTCTTTACCATTGAAAGTTTAGTCTTTTACCAAAGGCTTTCCAAGGCTTCAGTTTGCAGCTTCATTGCGTCAGTCTATTTACAAAAGGGGAAGGCGGACTTCCTGTATTGAACCTCCCCGCTTCGATACCAAATTATATGTTTAGAAATCCAATTCTCCCGTTTCAGCTCTACTCACGGGTAATTACTTTAGAGTCAAATTGTCCACAGGAAAAAGTCAGCGCTGTCCGGCAACGGCTGTGCGGCTTCGCTCCGTGGAAGAAGCAGATGATTCGAAGCACCGCGCCACTCACCCCACGTCGCTCCGGAGCCCCGAAATCGGGTTTCCCCACGAGTAGGGGAGGCGCAGAAGGTGCCCGCCGAATCCCACGTTCACAGGCTTCTCCCGCCTGTGATTTTTGCGGGTCTCCGCCTTCGCCGTGGCGGCCAGACCCAATTTCCCACGGGGCAAATTCCTCCCGGTCAGAGGAATTCTGCCATTGCCGATGGCGCCAACCCGGAAATCTGTTTCTTTTCCATTCTCGTCTTCATCATCTTTCAACTCCGCTCCTCCTGTTGCTCCTGCTCCTCCCACGGCTCCCTTTTCTTCTTCCTCTTCTGATCTTAGTTCCTTATATTTTCTCAGGAATTTACTTGTCTCTTCTGGGCTTGTCAGTCTATGCTTCTTGCTTTTATAGAAGAAGGAAACTCCTTCGGGAAATTCCCATCTAAATTCTATATTATTTTTCTTGAGGACTTGAACAAATACTTTGTATGGGTCTCTCCGTTTCAACAATCATATTGGAATATCTTTAAAGATGATGATAAAACTTCCGTCAATATTTAATCTTTTTTCTCTATTCTTTTGCAATATCAGATTTCTCATGTCTCTGTCCTTAAATGTTATTAAACAATCACCTGGGACTTTCCGTGTTCTAGTTGATCTTACTCTCATTCTGAATGCACCTTGAACTGTCTTTGCAACCTCTTCTGGTTCTATCTCCAACCATTGAGCCAACTCTTTTATCAATTTCTCCTTAATATTCTCTCCCTGTGTCTCCGGTATGGCTCTCAACCTTAGGTTGCCTTCTCTTTGTCTCAATTCATTCATTGCAATCGCATCCAAAGCTTCCTCTTGTGTTTTGTTAATCTCTGACATGCCTGTTTTTAATTTCTCTTCTTCTCTTTTCATCTCCTTCATTTCCACTTTCGTTTTCTTCCATCCTTCCTCTAATTTTTGTGTTCTTTTAGATACATCTTTTAACTGACCTTTAAGCTCATTAACTGTTTCATCTATTTTTTTGTCCATTTTCCCAATTCTATTATCCACATGTTCTAATTTAGATGGTAAATATGGTAGTTATGATCCAATTGTGTCTCGCAAAAACTTCCCACCAAGATCAAATGTAGAACAAACTTCCCAAAAAGAGTAGAGCAAACTTCCAAAAAAGATGTAGAGGAGATAATTGAGCATAAAAAAAATGAGGTGAAAAGATCTTAGTCCAATATTAGATAAACCACTCATAAACCACCCAAAAGTCTCTTGTAGAGATAGATCCAAAGTTATAAAAAGTACATAATAGAAAAAAAATTAAGTTTCCAGTCCAAATAAAAATGATTTTAGCAATTTCTAATTTGGGGGACAATATAATCCAAAAATATAATCCATGAGTTAAGAGTCTCAGTTTAGATGCACTATATCCAATCAAATGAAATAAAATGCGTTAAATCCAGTCAATCTCAAAATTTGCAATAAAAAGGTAAAAGCCACCAACAGATAGCAACATTACCAGCTGCTATAAACCAGCAGCCAGTAGAGCGATCCAAAAAGAAAAAAGAAGTCAAAGCAAATAAAAAAAACAAGTTGTAGTTCCCCTGCTTGACCGCAGGGCTCTAAAAACCAAATGTTATGTTTGTAATGTAATAAATTTTGGTGACTTTATATTTTAAATTTCCCCTATTTCAGTTCCAAATTACAATTCTTTCCAAAACAAAAAAGATTCCAACCAAAATAGCAGACAGATATTACCTTCTCTTCTTTAACTTTCCCAGACAAGCAGTGCAGATCCAAAGGAAAAAAAGTAACAATGGAGTCTGAAGCTCCGTTGCACAGATATTTCAAAAGTGAAACCTGAGTTATTTAGCGACTTCTTCTGATTCAACACCTTATCTTTACGAGGACTTCAGAGTTCAAAACCGCTTCCTGGATTTTTAAATTACTTTATTAATTCTCTTTTTTTATTTTTCACCCTTTCAATTGTATATTTTATGTTTTCTGGTCCATTGGATGGTTTTATTTCTTTTTGCCTTTTTTCTCTTTTTGTTATATAACTGTATGATGTATTGTGGTGGGGAGGGAGAAGGCAGACAAAAGGGAAAGAGAAACTAGAAAGAATCTGGGAGGGCGGAGTCAGTCTCACAGTTGGATAGACTCAGGACCTGCAGGTGTGACCTTGAACAACTCATACAACACTGGGAACCAACTGATAAGAGATGTCGGGCAAGGAGGGAGCAACAACTAGGAAAGTGGCAGCTGCGGCGGCTGCTAGATGGGTTAGTGTACAAATTGGGGACATTGGAGATAAAGGAGAGAGAGAGCAGACAGATCTCTGCATTGCAACTCTCGGAATTCAGGAAAGAAATGATCCAATCAGTGCAAGAATTTACACAACAGGTTCACAGTGACATGGAAAAATCCAATCAATCACTGAACAAGTGCACTGAGACATTGAAAATTCGAATAGAGTCCTGAAAGAGCAATTTGGGATACTGGGAGATAAGGTTAATAATTTGGAAACATAAGTAGACAAATTAGAAAAAATTAAAGATGAGGTAGGAGAATTGAGAGAGGAACAAAAAGGGATGATGGGAACTGTAGAAGGGGTTCAAGGGAAGCAGAATGAATTGGAAGATCAGGTTCTTCTTCTGCAACTAAGGGAAAGAGACAGAACACTACGAATCAGAGGTTTGCCAGAATCTGATTCAGAGCCAAATTTGGAGACATATGTTACACAGACGATTTCAGAATGGATGGGGGAAAGCAAAGACTGGCTGGATGGGCTAGCAGAGAGCTGTTTTAGAATTAGATCACGCCAAAGTTGAGAACGGAGGCAGCCAGAAGATGTTTTATTAACATTAGTAACATAAAGAGTGAAGGACGCAATCCTTCAGAATAGTTTTGAAAAAGATCTTGTGGTTGCCGGGCAGAAAGTAGACATTTTTGGAGACATCCCACTGAAATTGGGACTCAGAAGAACAAAATATAGGTTTTTAACAGCAGCACTCAGGAGAGCCAACATTAGAGACAAATGGGAATTTCCAGAGGGTATCTCTTTCACATACATGAAAAGGAGATATAGATTAACATCAGAATTCCAGGCAAGAGAGTTCCTTGAGAAAAATAGGAGAGACTTAGATCCCAAACAAGATTGGGGGGATCCCCGAGCTGAACAAAAGGAAGCTTTGGAACGGTTAGCATTGGAAGATGTAACACCAGAAAAAAACAGATATTGTAACTGACTCTGACAATGGCCAATCTTAAAATACTGAGTTGGAATGTGAATGGTTTAAATTGTAAAGCCAAACGTCTTCGGATTGAGCATATAAAAGCAAAACAGAAATTAGACATATTCTGCCTCCAAGAGACACGCATTGCAAAAAAACATAAAAGGGTATCTCTTTCACATACATGAAAAAAGCAAAAAATTAGGTATGGACTTCATCTCATCAGATAAAACAAAAAAGAGAGGAGTTGTTTTTTACATAATCCTGCACTTGAACCCAAATTGATTCAGAAGGATGAAAAAGGTAGAATCTTAATAATACAAGTCAAAATCCAGGGAGAGAAAGTGATACTGGTTGGCATCTATGCACCAAATGACAAAAAAGCAATCTTCTTCAAAAAAATCAGAAACAGAACTACTTGAATTTGCAGATCAAAAAATGATCTTAATGGGAGACTTAAATGGAGTTCCATCTTTAGATAAAGATAGATCAGCCAGGAAAAAAGAGACTAAGGAAGGCAAATTACCAAAGACTTTTTTTGATATGACTCAAAATATGGATAATAAGACATATGTTTGACAAAGAGTTCACTTATTACAGCCATGTACATGATAGCAGCTCGAGAACAGATTCTTTGTGGATTTCCAAAGAATTGGAAATAAGAGTCAAAAAAATCGAAATTAATCCCAGAACCTTTTCAGATCATAATTCCTTGATTATGGAAAAAGAAAGTCAAATCTCTTTCAGATGGAGATTATTATTTTTTAACACCAAATTACTGCAAATTTAATGCAAATTTAAAAGTTGACTTCCCATCCCACTGCCTGATGTTTCTTTTTTTTTTACATATATTTTTTATTAATTTTCCAACATAAATTTGTACAAAATTAAACATCCAATCCTCAATCATTCTTTTAGACTTCCATCAGCATGTCTGACAATTCTCCGTATTATCGCTTCCTCTCACATTTCTAAATTTTATATTGCACTCTAACATTCTTAATCACATCATATTTTTAATGCAATATTTCTATCAATATTTTTCACAGAGCTTCTTGAAAACCAACAAGTATTAATTGTTCATCACAAACATTTTTGATATACTCTGTAAATTTCTTCCAGTCCTCGGTGAATCTCTGGTCTCGTTGGTTCCTAATTCTCCCCGTTAGTCTATCCATTTCTGCGTATTCCATCAATTTCATTCTCCATTCTTCTCTCGTGGGCATTTCTTCCTGTTTCCATTTCTGCGCCAGCAAAATTCTGGCTGCTGTTACTGCATACAAAACTAATTTCACATCTTTTTTACTAATTTCATTACCCAGTATTCCCAATAGGAAAGCTTCTGGTTTTTTAACAAAAGTATATTTCAACATTTTCTTTAACTCATTATAAATCATCTCCCAGAAACTTTTCACCTTCTTACACTCCCACCACATATGGTAAAATGTTCCTTCTGTCTCCTGACACTTCCAACAATTATTACTAACTTTATACATTTTACCCAATTTTACTGGTGTTATATACCATCTGTACAACATCTTCATAACATTTTCCTTAATCGTAGTACATGCTGTAAATTTTAAACCATCCTTCCATAATTTAATCCAGTCATCAAATTCAATATTGTATCCAAAATCTTTAGCCCACCTAATCATTACAGATTTAACCTCTTCATCAATTGTATTCCATTTCAACAGTAATTTATACATTTTAGATCAAGTTTTCCTTTCATTATTCAAAATTTCCTGTTGGAATCTAGATTCTTTTTCCAAATATCCCCTTTCTAATAACTCCTTTTTGAACATTTCATTCAACTGAAAGTAATGCAGCCAATCATTCACATATTCTTTTACTTCTTCATATGGTTTCAGTTTCCACTTATTTCCTTCTTTATTTATTAATTTCTCATATGTTATCCATCTCCCCGTCATATTTAACTTTTTAACGCTCATAACCTCTAATGGTGATAACCAGTGTGGAATCTTTGGCTCTAATAGATTTTTATACCTACTCCAAACTTCAATCAAAGATCCTCTGAAGATGTGGTTTTCAAAACCCTTATGTACCCGCTTTTTATCATACCACAAATATGCGTGCCAACAGAATCTATTATCGTAACCTTCCAAATCCAACAATTCATTATTTTCTAACTTCATCCATTCTTTCAACCAGCAAAGACATGACGCTTCATAATATAACCTCAAATCTGGCAAGGCGAAACCTCCTCTTTCTCTTGCATCAGTTAATATCTTAAATTTAATTCTCGGTTTCTTGCCCTGCCAAATATATCTTGATATTGTTCTTTGCCATTCTTTAAATATTGCCACTCCTTTAATTTATTGGAATTGATTGAAATAAAAACAACATTTTCGGTAGCACATTCATTTTTATCGTTGCTATCCTTCCACAAAATGATAATTTCATTCTTCCTCACACCTCCAGATCTTTTTTAATCTTATTCCATACTGGTACATAATTGTCCTGAAATAAATCAATACCTCTGGGAGTTAACGTAATCCCTAAATATTTCACTTTCTTCACCACTTCTATCTGTAACTGTTGCTGTATTCTTTCAGTTACTTCTTGATCAATATTTTTCACAATTATTTTAGTTTTCCTCTTATTTAGTTTAAAACCAGCCACTTGTCCAAATTGTTCTATCTCCTCCAACACTTCTTCTACACTCTTTGTGGGATCCTCTATTGTTATAACCAAATCATCTGCAAAAGCTTTAACTTTATACTGATTCTGTCCTACTGACACTCCTTTTATATTTTCATTATTCCTTATTGATCTTAAGAAGACCTCCAGGACCGAGATGAATAACAGCGGCGACAGGGGACACCCCTGTCTTGTACCTTTGGTTATAGCAATATTTTCCGTCAAAACATTATTAACGATCAATCTTGCTTTTTGTTCTGAATAAATTGATTTTACACCATTTAGGAAAGATTGACCCATATCCCATTTGGATCCCTTCCAATCGGGATTCAGGCCTCATCACGGGACTGAAACTGCCTTGGTCGCACTGGTTGATGATCTCCGGCGGGCTAGGGACAAAGGTGAGAGCTGTTTCCTAGTTCTGCTGGATCTCTCAGCGGCGTTTGATACCATCGACCATAACATCCTTCTGGACCGTCTTGAGGGGCTGGGAGCTGGGGGCACTGTCATACAGTGGTTCCGCTCCTTCCTCCTGGGCCGTGTTCAGAAAGTGGTGGTGGGGGATGAGTGTTCAGACCCTTGGGCTCTCACTTGTGGGGTGCCTCAGGGTTCTGTCTGTTGGAATTCTGCCTGGGTCAGAGGAATGTGCCACAAGCGTAGGCACCGGCAGATATTCCTGTCGACCTCCCCTTGTCCCATACCTCTGCTGATAAGCAGGCGAGGTCCGGCGATTCTTCTCAGATGTATGAGAGGAACACACCGTTCTTCCTCTCTCCCCTTTGGTGTCCCCAGGGAGGGGAAAGAAGCAGACAGAAAACTATTTACATCATTTATTTCTGCCTCTTACATCAGTACAGAGAATCATGTCTGCACTCAACAACAGCAAGAAGAAACTCCTCCCAAGTACATCCAGTACGGGTCATATGACACACACACACTGAGCTAACATCCGGTGCTCAGTACAGAATGGACTGCCCCTTTGTTCCCATGGCAACAGTCACAAACATCCTGTCTGGCTTTCCAGCCACAAGCAGCTGGCTGAGCTGCTAGAGCCTTTGCTTGCTGCAGCATTGGTGCTTTATGGTAACATACTCCCCCTAAAGTATCAATGTGTGCCGCGAGCAAAGCGTCATCCAGAGAAGAAAACAAACAGTTGTTATATTTATAACATTCCCCTGTTGTTTCAGTTCCACCCTTGGAACTACCCGCCACTGGTTTAACCAATGTACCTCTCTGGTTGTGTGACTTCGCATTACCTTGGTTAACAACTCTCTGTTGTGCCTTTGTCTCTGACTCAGACACAGCTTCAATCTGTCCTTGGTCGTTTACAATAGCAACATATGCAAGGTTAGCAAACTCCTTTGAATACCTCTTGGGTGGTACACCCTTCGTTGCTCTCTCAGACCTACGTAAAAGTTGCTGCTCTTCTCTGCTTTCTGGTTCAGCCTCTGAACTCTCTGGAGAACCAGTACTAAGCTTAATCAATGGTTCATCCTCCTCTTCTGAGGGTCTAGTCATTATGTGAGATTTCCTCTCAATGACTGTGACAACTGAGCTGTCTGAGCTATCGCTGTCATCATCAGTACTACTGAACTCAATAAGATCAAACTCATCATCATCATCATCATCTGAACCGTTTCCTGTGGGAAATGTCTGTACTATCCGCTCTTGCTTTGGAGCACTCTCTAGGAACTTTGTGAGAATCACCTGACCAGATTCAGACAAAATTACTCTGTAGAGACCCTTTTCATAACCCACAAAAATGCCTCTGGCATTCTTTACTCCACCTGGAGCTTCTGTTCTCACATGAGACCCGAAAACCTTAAAATAGGCAACAGAAGGTTTTCTATTGAACAGCTTCTCAAAAGGAGAACATCCCAACTCTGTTGAGACTTTTCTCAACCACACATGAAGATAGGACGCTAGCGATTCGGCCCAATATTCATGTGGCAAATGTGAACTCAGCAATTGCGCATTCATCCCCTTTTGCAATTCTTTGTTCACTTTCACACAGACCCCCCTGTTCCACGCTTCTTGCGAGACTGCCACTTTGTGGTCTATCCCTTTTTCATCCAGGAACTTCTGAAACTTCTGTAACAGAAAAATTTGCTTCTCATCTGTGAAAAGACAATCAATGTTAGCATCATGCATATTTTTAACCTTGTCACAAAACTCCTGAAACTTTTCTAAAGTTTCTTGCGGTTTCTCCATCATATAAACCCAAGAATAATTAGTGAAACAATCCACACACACAAGGTAAAATCGTGCACCGCCTCTAGATGGTTCTAGAGGACCAATCACATCAGCATACACCCGCTGAAATGCTCTGTCGACCTTCTTGGTCTTGGTCACCTTCCTGGTGCTCACACTGGTCACACCTGCAAGAGAGATTTCGTTAGAAACAGAAGAATTACATTTCATGTAATCACTTTGATCAAAAGTCAATAAATACAGTCCATCTTTCTCTTTGGCAGTAAGAAACAGTTCTCCATCTTTGTAGATCTTGCAGCTTTTAGCATCATAGGACAGTTTCAGTCCTTTCTTTGCAAGCTGCGACACACTCAGCAGATTAAATCTCAGTTCTGGAATCAGGTAAACATCGTTTATAGTCAAGTTCAGACTCTCAAGATACACAGTCCCAAATCCAGTCGCTTCCAACTCCTGACCGTTGGCCTGTTTCACAGTGAAGCTTTGCTTCTTCAACGTCGAAAACAGTCCTCTGTGCGGGCACATGTGAACCGTTGCGCCCGTGTCAATTATGAACGAGTTCCCAACATCTGGCGTGGTTCCTTTCGCCATCATAGCCTTTGCAGGTTTCACCTGGCACTTGGTACGGCTTTTGCCTGATGCCTCAGGCTTCGTAGAGCTGCTCTTTGCTCCTCTTGACTGGCGCGGCTTCTTACAGTTTCGCTGTAGATGCCCAGTCTGTCCACAATTGTAGCATCGGACAGCACTCAATGCTACACCATGCTCCCTAGTAGCATCAGCAGTGGGGGAATTAGAACTCTGTTCTTCCCTCCCCCTATCCTTTTCTTCCAGTGCAGCAAGTCTGTCGTGTTCATTCAGGACCACAGCACAAACTCTCTCCGCGGTCAGCTGCGCGGCCGGTAGGGAACCAAGCTGACTGGCAACAACCTTGTAGGTGCGGCTAAGGCTGTTTATCATCATGAAGCAAAACACTTCCTCCTGAAGACGGAAATTGCGTTCCACCATCTGTTGACGCAGAAACTTCATTTCTGTCAGGTGCGCTTGAACATCTCCATCAGGCGCAAGTCTCAGATTGGTCAATTTCTCAAAATACAGCAACGCTGAAGAACCAGCATCTCTCTGATGCGTTGTACGCAGCGTGTCCCATACCTCTTTCGCATTTTCTAAATGCTGAACATGCACCAACTGATCATCTGAGACACACAGAATTATAGCAGTCCTGGCCCTTACATTCTGTGACTCCCAACCTCTGGTTGGTGCTGCAGGGATGGGGTTTTCAATTACATCAAAAAGCCTCTGATTCTGCAGCAGGGCCTTCATCTTTACAGACCAAGATGAATAATTGTCATTGGATAAGGGAGGTGGGCAAGGCAAACCTCCCCCTTTCTTGGCATCCATCTTGAAGCCAAGCCTCCAGCTCAGACTGTCAAACAAACTGTAAAATCCAACAGTTGTTTTTTTCTTTCTCACGCAGGAAACTGCAAATTGTTTACGCTCTTTGCACCTGGCAGCTAAACTCAGGCTGCTATCGAAAAGTCCCTTCCAAGAGCTCGTAAACCTTGTAGCCAAAACATTCTCTGGTTTTGTTTCGCTTTCCCAGGCTTACACGCAGAGTCCAGCCCCTTTGCCAGTTATTTTCCAGGACCGTTACCTAGCAACAATGCATTTCAATAGGACATCTTATCTACCACAAAAATTTGTGGAATGCAGGCTTCAGCCTTCAAGCTGCAGGCCTCTTCTTCCGGAGCTTTTGTTTTCTTTGAAACGCAGCTCCGTGAACCAGGGAATTAATCTTCCTGCGTTCACACTTTTAGCCCGAAATGCAGCATACCTTGAACTTTGTTGCTCTGGAAAACACCTCTTCTTTCCACCAGCCGTCTGTGGAGCCTCTGGCTGCTTTCAGACGCTTCTCTTCCTCCTTGGAGCAGAGGAGGACAATCCACCAGCCTCTCATGCAGATGTCCGATGAATCGCAACCATCCGAAGGCTGCCACTGTTGGAATTCTGCCTGGGTCAGAGGAATGTGCCACAAGCGTAGGCACCGGCAGATATTCCTGTCGACCTCCCCTTGTCCCATACCTCTGCTGATAAGCAGGCGAGGTCCGGCGATTCTTCTCAGATGTATGAGAGGAACACACCGTTCTTCCTCTCTCCCCTTTGGTGTCCCCAGGGAGGGGAAAGAAGCAGACAGAAAACTATTTACATCATTTATTTCTGCCTCTTACATCAGTACAGAGAATCATGTCTGCACTCAACAACAGCAAGAAGAAACTCCTCCCAAGTACATCCAGTACGGGTCATATGACACACACACACTGAGCTAACATCCGGTGCTCAGTACAGAATGGACTGCCCCTTTGTTCCCATGGCAACAGTCACAAACATCCTGTCTGGCTTTCCAGCCACAAGCAGCTGGCTGAGCTGCTAGAGCCTTTGCTTGCTGCAGCATTGGTGCTTTATGGTAACACTGTCCTCTCCCCCATGCTTTCTAATATCTATATGAAGCCGCTGGGAGAGATCATCAGGGGGTTTGGACTGGGTGTTCATCAGTATGCAGATGACACCCAGCTCTACCTCTCCTTTAAATCAGAACCAGTGAAGGCGGTGAAGGTCCTGTGTGAGTGTCTGGAGGCGGTTGGAGGATGGATGGCGGCAAACAGATTGAGGTTGAATCCTGACAAGACAGAAGTACTGTTTCTGGGGGACAGGAGGCGGGCAGGTGTGGGGGATTCCCTGGTCCTGAATGGGGTAACCGTGCCCCTGAAGGACCAGGTGCGCAGCCTGGGAGTCATTTTGGACTCACAGCTGTCCATGGAGGCACAGGTTAAATCCGTGTCCAGGGCAGCTGTGTACCAGCTCCATCTGGTACGTAGGTTGAGACCCTATCTGCCCGCGGACTGCCTCGCCAGAGTGGTGCATGCTCTGGTTATCTCCCGCTTGGACTACTGCAATGCGCTCTACGTGGGGCTACCTTTGAAGGTGACCCGGAAACTAAAACTAATCCAGAATGCAGCAGCCAGACTGGTGACTGGGAACAGCCGCCGAGACCATATAACACCGGTCTTGAAAGACCTACATTGGCTCCCAGTACGTTTCCGAGCACAATTCAAAGTGTTGGTGCTGACCTTTAAAGCCCTAAACGGCCTCGGTCCAGTATACCTGAAGGAGCGTCTCCACCTCCATCGTTCTACCCGGACACTGAGGTCCAGCACCGAGGGCCTTCTGGCGGTTCCCTCACTGCGAGAAGCCAAGTTACAGGGAACCAGGCAGAGGGCCTTCTCGGTAGTGGCGCCCTCCCTGTGGAACGCCCTCCCACCAGATGTCAAAGAGAACAACAACTACCAGACTTTTAGAAGACATCTGAAGGCAGCCCTGTTTAGGGAAGCTTTTAATGTTTGATGTATCATAGTATTTTAATATTCTTTTGGAAGCCGCCCAGAGTGGCTGGGGAAACCCAGCCAGATGGGCGGGGTATAAATAATAAATTATTATTATTATTATTATTATCCATTAATTCTAAAATTTTTAACATAAATTCCCAAGAAACATTATCAAAGGCCTTTTCCGCATCCACAAATATCAACATCGCCTGTTTATCCTTCCTGTTATTCAGATACTCCATTATATTAATTATATTTCTTACGTTATCTTTCATCTGTCTACCAGGAAGGAAACCTGCTTGATCCTTATGTATCATCTCATTTAAAATTGTTTTCAACCTTTTTGCTAATATATTTGCAAACATCTTATAATCATTATTCAACAACGAAATCGGCCTGTAATTTTTAACTTGAGTCAAATCAGAGTCCTGTTTTGGGATAAGAGTTATATAGGCTTCTTTCCATGTTTCCGGTATTTCTGCCTTTTTAAAAATATTATTCATCACTTCTTTTAATGGTGCAAGCAGTATATGTTTCATTTCCTTATAATATCTTGCGCTGAACCCATCTGGTCCTGGTGTCTTCCCACTTTTCAATTCTTTTATAACCATTTTAATTTCCTCTGTTTCAATTGGTTCATTCAATTTGTGTCTATTGCTTTCCGTTATTTTCTGCACCTCTTTCTTCTTTAAATAATCCTCTATTTTCTTTTTATTGCATCTTTCCTTTTCCTTATACAGATCTCTATAAAAGTCCACAAATCCCCTTCTTATTTCTTTCGGATTCACAATCTCTTGATCTTCAACTATAATTTTATTTATTATACTCTGCTCTTTCCTTTTTTTTAATTTGCCAAGCTAGCCATTTCCCTGACTTATTCGCTCATTCAAAATTCTTTTGTTTCATTCTTTTTATATTCCATTCCACTTCTTTATTAATCATCATTGTGAATTGTGTTTGAAGCATTTTTATACTCTGTTTCTCCTTTACATCTCCAGGTCTAGTAATCAATTTTCGTTCAATTTCCATAATTTGTTTCAAGACTTCTTTTTCCCCCTTTTCTCTCATTCTGTTTTTAATAGCATTTTGTTGTATAAAGAAGCCTCTCATTACCGCTTTACTAGCGTCCCAAACAGTACTCATCTTGGTTCCTTTATTTACATTATTTACAAAATAGTCAGTTAGGCATTTCTGAGCTCTTCCCACAATCTTTCGATCATTGAAAAGATTCTCATTTATTCTCCACCGAAAAGATTTTTCCTCATAACCCTTTAATACACCTTTAATCGGATTGTGGTCAGATAAAACTTTTGGTTGAATCTCTATTTTTGTGAACCTCAGAGATAATTCATTAGATATCCACATCCGATCTATTTGTGACAATGATTGATTTACTTTTCAGAATGAAAAGTAAATTGTTTTTCTAATGGGTGTTTCAGCCTCCAAATATCAATCAAATTGCAGTTTTCCACCATATCAAAAAAAGTCTTTGGTAATTTCCCTTCTTTTGTTTTGCTTTTAGCCCGGAGTCTGTCCATTTCCATTGAAACCACCCCATTCATATCCCCCATTATTATAATTTTCTGATCCAAATATTCAAACAATCTTTCTTCCAATCCTTTGAAAAATGCTGTTTTATTTCCATTCGGTGCATATACTCCAATAATTATCAGTTTTTCACCTTGCCAATTGATTTGGACTGCAATTAGTCTTCCTTCTTCATCTTTAAATAGTTGTTCTGCCTCTATCTTACTCTTAATGAATAGTACCACTCCCCTCTTTTTACTTTTATCTGATGAAATGAATTCATTTCCTAATTTCTTATTAATTAGAATTTTCCTGTGAGTTTTTTTTAACATGAGTCTCTTGTAAACAAATAATATCCAAATTCTTTTGTTTTAAATATTGTCCGATTTTATTTCGGGGTTTTTTATCGTTCATTCCATTCACATTCCATGTCCATAGTTTCAGTGCCATAGTGTCTGCCAATTAAATATTCTTTATTTTATATTAATTTACTTCTCCTCTTCTTCTTGTCCTTCTGTCTCTTCCTCTTCTTCTCGTTCTTCTCCTCTTTTTCCTTTTGTCCCTTTCTTTTTCCTACCACTTTCTTCTTCCTCATCCAACTCCAAAGAGTCTTATTCCTCACCTCCTGCTCCTGCTATCTCCTCTTCCGTTCCTTCTCTGGCAAGCCCTTTGTATCTTCTCAAGAATTTATCCACTTCACCCGGTTTTGTCAGTCTGTGCCTCTTGCCTTTATACGTAAATGCCACTCCTTCTGGAAATTCCCATTTGAACTCAATTTGGCTTTTCTTCAAAATTTGCACCAGCTGTTTATAATAATCTCTTTTTTTCAGAAGCCTCAACAGTACATTTTGAAAATAATTATATAATTCCCATCAATATTCAGACGCTTCTCTCTGTTTTTTTGCAGAATTAGATTTCTCATTTCTCTATCCTTAAATATAATCAAACAATCTCCTGGGAACTTCTTCGCTCTCGTAGTCCTTGTTTTAATTCGAAATGCATTTTGGATTGTTTTGTCCACCTCTTCTATTTGCATATCCAACCATTGGGCAATTTCTGCCGTCAATTTCTCTTTAATCTTTTCTCCCTGCACCTCCGGCACAGACCTAAATCTCAGGTTCGTCTCCCTTTGACGGAGTTCATTCATTGCCACCACATCCCACAGCTCCTCCTGTGCCTTATTAACTTCTGATACTTCTGCTCTTATTTTTCCCTCATCTCTTCTGACTTCTTTCATTTCCAATTTTGTTCTTTTCATCCCCTCCTCCAGACTCTGTGTTCTCTTAGAAATTTCTTTCATCTGTCCTTTTAACTCATTTACCGTTGTATCTATTTTTTTATCCACTTGCTCTAATTTAGTTTCCATCTGACCCAATTTAGTCTCAATATTTTTTTCACTGTTTTTAATATCAGTCTTTAGCTCTGTAAACATCTTTAATATTTCTCCTTTCCAATCTGGTTCTTGTTTTGAACTCCTCCTATTTCCCGGTGTTGCAGAATTCCAGAAACATGGAAAGAGGCCTATATTACAGTAATTCCAAAACAAGACGCAGATTTGCTGCAAATTAAAAATTACAGGCCTATTTCTTTGTTAAATAATGATTACAAATTGTTTGCAAATATATTAGCCAATAGATTAAAAAATATACTAAATGAGTATATACATCAAGATCAGCCATGGTTTCTACCAGGTAGACAAATGAAGGAGAATATAAGGAATATTCTGAATATAATAGAATACTTAGAGGCCAAAAATGAAAAGAAAGCAGCAATGATGAAAGAGGCTGAAAAAGCCTTTGACAATGTTTCTTGGAAATTCATGACAACGTTGTTAGAACAAATTTAATGTGGCTCTAAATTTCTAAAAGGAATAGCAGCAATTTATTCAAAACAAAAAGCAAAATTAATTATTAACCAGGTGATAACGGATGACTGTAAGATTCAAAAAGGAACTAGACAAGGATGTCCATTATCACCATTATTGTTCATCCTGGTACTGGAAATACTTGCCAGAAATATAAGAGCAGACAAAGAGATTACAGGTGTAAAAACTGGGGAAAGTGAGTTTAAACTAAAAGCATATGCAGATGATTTAGTGATAACAGTGGAAGAGCCCAAAATTTCACTCCCTAAAGTAATAGAAAAGATTCAGAAATTTGGGGAAGTGGCAGGATTTAAGTTAAATAGGAACAAAACCAAATTATTAGTTAAAAACCTGAAGGAAGAGGAAAAAATGGAGCTAGAACAAAATATTGAGAATGAAGTCCATAAAAAGGTTAAGTATTTAGGGATATGGTTAACATCAAGAAATATAAATCTATTTAAAAATAATTATGAAAAAATCTGACTTGAGGTAAAAAGAAATTTAGACATATGGAGCAGAATGAATCTCTCATTGTTAGGTAAAATAGCAGCGATCAAAATGAACGTGTTGCCAAAAATGCTATTTCTTTTTCAATCAACCCCAGTCATCCTGAAAGATGAATGTTTTAAAAAATGGCAGAAAGAGATTTCAAAATTTATCGGGGGGGGGGGGGAGGCCAAGGATAAAATATAAAATACTTACAGACGTAAAAGATAGAGGCAGGTTTGCCCTCCCAGATTTTAAATTGTATTATGAATCTGCTTGTTTGGTATGGATCAGGGACTGGATGAGGTTGGAAAAGCAAGAAGCATTAGAACAGGAAGGACATGATAACAGATTTGGCTGCCATGCATATCTATGGTATGGGAAAGGAAAGGTACACAGAAGTTTCTACAACCATATAATTAGGAAATCATTAATGAGAGCATGGGAGAGATACAAAGACTTGTTAGAACAAAAGACTCCTTGGTGGCTTTCACCACGTGAAGCGTTACTGCTCAAACCACTTGGAAAGAAAGGAAAATGGCTTACATATGCTGACCTGTTAAAGGATCAAGATGGAAAATGGAAATTAAGAAATTACGATGCGATAAAAGATCATTTTCAGAGTTGGTTGCTGTGATGGATGTGTTTGCTGCCAAGCTAGTTAAAGATAAAGTTCCAGGCTCCGAGCCACTTCTGTCTGGTAGATTTATTGCTAAAAGTTCAAAGCAAATGCAGGAACTCAAACAAACGCGTCCGTGCTTTCTCAGTTAGTTGACTCTTCTGAGTCTTTGTGACGTTTTCTCGACCAGCATGCCCATCGAGGCAGGGCACGCCTCTTACTTTCTTTGTTCTGTGAATAGCTAGTTCTGGGGACTGACTGGCCCCTCCCTATTTCTGCCTCCGAGTCAGAAGACAAACTAGAAAAAGGCTCTTTAGGCTCTCGGTAAGTGCTTCCATGCCCCCCCCTTCTCTGACTGCCTCCCTTTCCCTGACATCCACCCCCTCCTCAAAGGCCCCCTCCCCTTCTGGAGACTCGACTGTCTCCATTTCTCCTTTTTCCAGGGTGGTGGATGGAAAACCTGGAAAACTACCCTCCTCCTCATCCGTCTCTTCAAAAACCTCCCTCAAACCCCCAGTTCCTCGTGTTCCCCAATAGATGTCTTCTTCTTCTCCTTCTTCCTCCTCATCAGATGGTGGGAATCCCTCGAACTCCTCTTCGTCATCCGTTGTCTCGAACACCTGTTGAAAAAAACTACCTCGGGGTTTGGGTTTGTCAGGGAAAAAATTGTGGAACTCCTCCACTAGGCCCTCTTCGGTGATGCAGCTTTCCGGGACCCAGGTGTTCTCTGAGCTTGGGGCCCCTTCCCACGCCACCAGATACTCTAACTGTTCCCCATGCCAGCGAGAATCCAGTATTTCTGTCACCTCGTTGCACTGCTCCCGTTCCTCTATTTCAGGTGGTGGGAGTTCCCCATCCCCACTACCCTGCCTCCTACCCCCCTCCCTGTAGGGGGACAGCAGTGACCTGTGAAACACCAGATGGATTCTCATGCTCTCTAGCAACCTTAGTTTAAAAGCCATCGGGTTGATTTGTTGGATTACCTCAAATGGTCCCACCCTCCTGGGTTTGAGTTTCTTGCAACCTCCTTTCCAGGGCAACCCTTGCGTGGACAACCACACCTTATCCCCAACCCGGATCACTTCTCCTGGCCGCCGATGCTTGTCGGCCTCCCTCTTGTAGACCTCCTTAGCCCTTTCCAAGTTCAACTGAAGCTGTAGGTGGATCGCCTCCATTTCCTCCGCAAAGCGTTCTGCTGCAGGCACACTCCACGACTCCTCCCCCTCCCCGGGAAAGCCTGGGTGACGCCCATGGTTAGCAAAAAACGGAGTCATTCCCGTGGAAACATTCTCCGCGTTGTTGTAGGCAAACTCGGCCAGAGCAAGTTTGTCCACCCAATCTCTTGGTCTCTGACTAACATAACACGGCAAATACTGTTGCAGAACAGCATTTGCTCCCTCCGCCTGCCCATTTGTCTCGGGATGCCTTGCTGTGGTAAAACTCACCTCCACCTGCAACAAACTCATGAGTCTGCTCCAGAAACGAGAGGTAAACTGAGTCCCCCTATCTGAGACCACCCGCGTGGGTATCCCATGTAACCTAAATACGTGCTCAACGAACAGCTTGGCTGTTTCTTCTGCCGTCACAGCATGCGAGCAAGCCACAAAATGGCACATTTTGGTTAGGAGGTCCACCACCACCATGATTGCTGGCTTTCCCTTGGACCTGGGCAGATCAGTGATGAAGTCCACCGCCACCGCCTCCCATGGCCTTCCCGGTGTGGGTAGAGGTTCCAGTAAACCCTTTCCCCTTTGGCCCTCTGGCAAGTGTCACATCCCTTCACACATTCCTTTACATCTTCCCTCACCTTGGGCCACCAAAATTCCCTGGTGACAAGTAACATGGTTTTGTGCTGCCCAAAATGCCCCGCCGTTCAACTATCGTGGAGCTGCTTGAGCACCATGTTCCTAAGGTTCTCACCTGGGACATACAATGCCCCCCTGTAATATAGGAGCCCCCCTTTCATCTCAAAACCACCCTCGGCACCTCCCCTTTGCCTTAACTGTTGGAAAACAAGCCTTAATGGGAGAGACTGACCCCTCTCCCTGCTCCCTGAGCTTGTTTACCGGTGACCTCCCTGGCTGCAATCCCCGCAAGTCCAGGATAGGTCTCGATAGGTGACATTTCCCAGCGTGGAAAATGCACACCCACTTCCCCCCCTTCGCAGGGGAAAGAAGAGTAGTCAGAAAGTCCTTTTACACCATGTTTATTTCTGACCGTACAAGCCTACAAGAAAACACGTCCGATCACTTCAGACTCCTTCAAGCAAGTCACAAGGACCTCCTTTACAAACGCAACAGGAAGGTCTCATATTACACACTTCACAAAGACTTTTCCAGCCTGTGAACTTCCGGGAAGATTCTTTCCCACAGCTAGCTGCATCATGTGATGTAAACATCGAGCTGGCAGTTTGCAGCTGCGTTGCTCTCATATCGTAACATTAACTCCCCCATCTTTTGCCTGGCAAAGTCATCCTCTCTGAGTAGCCCCATCAGTTCCTCATCTTTGACCAATGCCCCCCCACACATCCACTTGCTCTCGGGGAACATCAGTCAAGCCACCGGAGGCCCTTCTTCCGCCATATACTCCGGTTTCCGTGAAAGTGCATCCGCCCTCGCGTTCTGCTCTCCTGGCACATACTGGATCTTAAAGTCAAAGTTGGAAAAGAACTCCGCCCATTTTATCTGTCTCTGGCACAACACCCTCGCCGTCCGCCAGTACTCCAAGTGCTTGTGGTCGGTGCACACCACAATTTGGTGCCTCGCACCAATCAGGAAATGTCGCCATTGTTTGAACGCAGTGACGATCGTGAGCAATTCCTTATCGTAGATAGTGTAGTTCTGTTCCGATTTATTCAGTTTCCATGAAAAGAACGCACACGGCCGCCACTCCTCTTCTTGATCTGGCTGCAGCAACACCGCCCCAATCGTCCGATCCGAGGTGTCCGTCTCAACTCGCAGTGGTTGATCGGGGTTGACGTGGAGTAGTTGCTCCTCCGATGCGAAGACCTTCTTAAGCTTCTCAAACCCTTCTTGTGCCGCCTCCGTCCAACGAAACCTTTTCTTAGCACTAAGACAGTCCGTTATGGGCGCCATCAGTTTCGCGAAACCCTTGATGAATTTCCTGTAAAAATTGCTGAAGCCCAGGAAACACTGAACATCCTTCCTGGTCTTAGGGCTCTCCCATTCCACCACCGCCTTCACCTTTTCCGGATCCATGGCCAAACCCTTGTCCGACAGCCTGTAACCCAGAAACTCGACCTCTTTCGCGTGGAACTGACACTTCTCCAGCTTCACCCACAGCCGATGCTCCTTAGGTTTGCTCAGGACCTGACATACGTCCTTTACGTGTTGTTCCTCGTTGTCCGAGTACACTAACACGTCGTCCAAGAAACAAACGCAGTTCCGGTACAGCAAAGGCCCTAGCACGTGATGCATAAAGGCTTGGCAACAGGGGCTCCCGCAGTGTAAACCGAAAGGCATGACGAGATACCCAAACGCCCCCATTGGGGTGAACATGGTGGTTTTCCACTCATGGCCCTCTCGCACTCTGATGAGATTGTACGCCCCCCGGAGGTCCAACTTGGTGAAAATTTTCCCCTTCCGCACCCTGGCCAGAACATCGTCGATCCTCGGCATTGGGAAGGCCACGGGTCCGATCAAGCTGTTCAGGATTCTGAAATCCACCACAAGTCTCTTCTCGTTAGTCGATTTCTTGTCCACGAAGAACACAGGGCTCCCCCCTGCCGCCTTGGATTCCCTGATGAATCCGCTTTTTAGATTTTTCTCAATAAAGTCTTTTAGGTCCTTGATCTCTCCTTCTGACATGGAGTAGGTCCTTCCCACAGGCAGCGTGGCCCCCGGCTTCAGGTTGATCTGACAATCATATGGTCGATGAGGTGGCAACGTGTCAGCCTCCTTTTCACTGAACACCTCCTGTAGGTCCTTGTAGCACGAAGGGATTTCGGTCATTCCTGCTCTGCATGCTGCTGCCATCCTGGCCTCTGTCAGCAGGTGTTGCTCTAGGCCCAGGCAGTTCTCCATGCAGTGCGTCGAAACAAAGGTGAAGGACTGTTGGTGCCATGAAACTACCGGATCGTTCAAGGCCAACCAACTCATGCCCAATATGATTGGTGGACCCGCCAAAGAGGCCACGTGAAAGGCGATGACCTCAGAATGGGTAGACACCCGCATCCTCATGGGAGGCGTTCGATGAGTAACTTCACCTCCCAACAGTTCTCTCCCATCAATGGTAGTGACTTGCAACGGAAAAGGTTCAGTTGGTGCTGGGCTGCAAACTCCTTGCTAAAAAACGACGCAGAAGCACCTGAATCCACTAAAGCTAATTCCTCCACTGTCTGGCCATTGGGAAGCTCTAGGACCACTTTCAACACTATGCTTGCTTTGGGGTGTCCAAGCCGGGGACTTTCGCTGTCGTTTGCGCCACCAGCCGGTTCACCACCAGCCAGGCCTCCTCGTTTCCCGAAATCTTAGGTGCCTCTGCCTCAGTCTGTTGAGTGGCCCCAACCATTCCCTGCCAGTTACGACGCTCCGGACACGCTCTGGCAAAGTACACTGTCTTCTGACAGACAAAACATCTCTTGGCAGCTTGTACTTTGTAGTACTTTGCATTGCCTCTAGATGGTGCTAGAGGACCAATTACATCAGCATACACTCGCTGAAAAACACTGTTAATCTTTGTTGCCTTTCCTCTCGTGTCTTCTTTCGAGATACCTGCAAGAGAAAGCATTTTAGATTCACATGCTGTACACATTTTATAATCATTTTCATCAAAAGTCAGCAGATACAGTCCGTCTTTCTCTCTGGCAGAAAGATACAGCTCTCCATCTTTGTAGATTTTGCAACTTTCCTCATCATAGGACAACACCAGTTTCTTTTTAGTGATTTGATATACACTCAACAGTAAAAAACAAAGTGCAAGACTGGCTTCATTATTTTTAGATAATGGAGGCATTTAAATTGGACAAGAAAATTGGCTTCCAGGTGGAAAAATCAAAATTAGAAACTGAACTGTTAGAACCCAAAACTAAGAATTTGTCAAGAATGTATAACTTGCTGCTGAAATGGAACACTCAGGATGAAACGGTAAAATCTGCTATGATTAAATGGGCACAAGACGTTGGACACAACATTATGTTTGCTGACTGGGAACAGTTATGGACCACAGGTATGAAATTTACGGCATGTAATGCCTTGAGAGAGAATATTATGAAAATTATATACAGGTGGTACATAACCCCAGTCAAGCTTGCAAAAATCTATCATTTGCCCGATAATAAATGTTGGAAATGTAAAGAAACTGAAGGTACATTTTTTCACCTTTGGTGGACGTGCCCAAAGATTAAGGCTTTCTGGGAAATGATATATAATGAATTAAAAAAGGTATTTAAATATACCTTCCTGAAGAAACCAGAGGCCTTTCTCCTGGGCATAGTCGGTCAAATGGTGTTAAAAAAGGACAGAACTTTCTTTATGTATGCTACAGCAGCAGCAAGAATACTTATCGCAAAGTATTGGAAGACACAAGAGCTACCCACACTGGAGGAATGGCAGATGAAAATGATGGACTATATGGAATTGGCGGAAATGACTGGTAGAATCTGTGACCAGGGAGAAGAGTCGGTGGAGGAAGATTGGAAGAAAATTAAAGACTATCTGCAGAAACATTGCAAAATTAAAGAATGTTAGAGTGATGTTGGACTGAAAATAAGTGGCTTCTAGCTATACAGGCTTTAAAGTCATATATAGATCAAGATTAAGGATTAGGATTAAAAAAGTTAAAAGAAATAGAAATTTGGTTTTTAAGAGGTAAAAATTTAATGTTATATTGTATTAGGATTAAGGATTGGGATTAAAAAAGAGGGAAAGAAACTGCTGGACAAACAAACTGAACTGGAATACAAAAGAGGGAGGTACGAGGAGGTCCAGAAAATAAGTAAATTTAAAAAATGGTGAGGAAAAGGTGGTAGTGTTTTTAAATGTTTTCTTTTTTTGTCCTTTGGTTTTTTTTTTTTTTGGATTATGTATTGTGTATTTTTGAACTGTGTGTTTTTCTTGTTTTTCTTTTTCTTTTTAATTTCTTTTTGATGTGTTCTTTTTATTAGAAACCTTAATAAATACCATTAAAAAAAAAAAGAGATACACTCAACAGTTTGTATTTTAAATCAGGAACAAAATAAACATTGTTTATAGTCAAGTTCAGGCTTTCTAGGTAAACAGTTCCGATCCCGGTTGCTTCCATTTCCTGACCGTTGGCCAGTTTCACAGTGAAGCGTTGCTTCTCAAACGTAGAAAACAGTTCCCGGCATGATGCCATGTGTTGCGTGCAACCTGTGTCTACAATAAATGCGTTCTCCACAGATGATGTGGCTTTTAGCGACATCAAAGCCATAGCTGGTTTTGCCTGGGACTGGGTACAACCTTTGTTTGAAGCCTCAGGCTTTACAGAGCTCCCTCTAGCTCCTTTCTCCTGACGTGGTGTGTCCTGACAAACAGCGTTCAGAGCTACAGCTTTTTCCTCTGTAGCAATTGTAGTGGGGGTGCTTGATTTCCGAGCTTCACTCCCCCCATCAGCTACAGCCATTGCAGCAGTAACAGGATCATCAACAGTAACAGCAGCAACAGTCCCTTCACTTCCTTGTTGTGGCTCAAAGCTCCTCCCAGCTTTCGATGAGCTTTCAAGAATCTGGCCAGCTTCAACTTGGCTCTCCCCCTTTGGTGCAACCAACTCTCGGTCCTTGCTTCCCACCCCAGCTTCACAAGCTTTCCGGAGTGACTCCCAAGCGACCCTTGGTTCTTCGGCACCCTTTAGGACTGGCGCAAGATAAGCTTCCACATTTTCAGCCAAAATTCTGAGCACACGCTGCTTTAATTCACTTTGGACTGCAGCCTTCTCCCCCTGTGCTTGTACAGCAACAGGCTGTGGGGTTTGGACTAAGTCCCATAACTGCTCTCCCACCAGCAGGTATTCCATTGCAAAACACCATTCTAGCCAATTTGGGCTATTCAGTTTTTGAGAGAACAGAGCCATCTTTAATCCCAAGCTGCAGCTTTCAGCTACAAGGTGGAAAATAAAAAAGTCTATTGGGCTGTTTACTAGCTGCTTGCACTTGGCAGTCAGCCCAGCTGCTTGGAAATTCCCTTCCAAGAATCTGTAAACAACAAGCCCTCGCTGCAATTCCAACAGCAATCAGCTTAGCTTTCGCTTTGGAAGCTTTTGTCTCACGTCTTGGAAGCTTACTTGCTCATAAATGTTCTCAAGAAGTACTCACGTCTTGTCGCTTAGCAACGGAACTTGGCAGGCGACGGCAGAACTTTATCAGTTTCTCTGGAATGCGAAGTATGTGGCTTCTCTCCGCTCTGTTTTATCCAAAACAGGAGCCTTTTCTCAGTGAACCGAAGAAGATTTCAATTCGCGTTCACCATCCAGCCATAAATCAGCAATCGCAGAGGTCCGTGGATCGTTGCTTATCAGCAAAAAAAGTCTCCCACCTGGGGCTTCAGCCGTCATTAGCAGTGCTTCACAGTCTCAGCCATCCGCCGTGCTACCACTTGTTGTAGCAACCATCCTCTGCTACCACTTGTTGGTTTACAAGCCCCCTCCAGAGAGGCTGGCCCCTCACACTGTCCTTGGAGCTTGTTTACCGGTAACCTCCTCTGGCTGACATCCCGGACAGACCAGGGAGATTTTGATAGGCGACATTTTCCCAGCGTGGGTAAATGCACACCCCCTCCTCCTGCGTCCCTAGCAGCGAAAGGAGACAGTCAGAAACGTCTACTTACATTCTTTTATTTCTGACTTTACAGCACTACAGAAAAACATGTCCGATCAATTCAGTTCTTCTAGCAAGTCTGACAAACTTCCTGTACATACGCAAACGGAAGGTTTCAAATTATACTCTTCACAAAGCTCTGAGAAGCCTGTGAACTTCCGGGAATCTTCTTTCCCACAGCTAGCCGCATCTTGTGATGTCAACAAGCTGGCTGTCTGCAGCTGCGATGTTCTCATATACTGACAGTCCATGTGCTGGTAACCTTGGGGCTGGGCTACTGCCATGCACTCTGTGTGGGGCTGCCCTTGGGCCCTGTGTGGAAGCTGCAGATGGTGCAGGATGTGACGTCCAGATTGCTGGTGGGGTGACCTGGCCAACAATATGTGACACCCTTGTTAAAACAGCTGCACTGGCTGCCCATCTGCTACCAAGCCAGGTTCAATGTCCTTGAAAAAATTTACAAAGTCCTGATCAACTTTGGTTCAGCGAACCTCAGGGATCGCCTGAACTCTTATATTCCAGCTCAGCCATTAAGATAATCTGCAGGCACATTGCTGGTCATTTCATAAGATGGGGAGGCTCATTTGACAACAAGAAACCAGCCATTTAGTGTCAAGGGCTGGTCCTGTGGAACACTCTGCCACTAGAGATTCAGCGGGCGCCTTCTGTGCCAACCTTTTGAACACCTGCTGAAAGCTTTTCTATCTTCTATTGCTTATGCAGGCAGCTAAGAATATGCCTTCCCACAGTAGCTATCTGGTTTTAACTTTTTAAATATGGTTTCATGTGGGTTTTATTGCATGCGCAATTGCTCTGCCTACTTTTGCCTCTGGCCTCATCCAGCAACCGTACCTGAAGGTTATCCAGAAGGGATTGAAAACGTTTCCATACCCCTGACTTCCTGGTTGGTCACGTGGTTATGGCAGTCGAGAGTTCTTTCGGCTGAAAGAACTCCAGCACTTTGAAGAAGGGAGAGACTGTGAGAGCGACACAGTTTCTGTTACGATATAGAAGCCGCGAGCTGCTAGCTTGAAAACAGCACATGATGGAATGTTAGGACTGTTCCGTGGGAAACAGAGGGACAGTCAACTCACAGGGCAATGCACCGGAATTAGCTCAGAGTGTAATATGAGCTCTTCCTTTTGCTCTTATACAGGAAGTTTTTTCTCTCTTGACTGCTGGAGCTTGAAGAGAGCAGTCATGTTTTTTGTAACGCTGCAAAGACAGAAATAAAGGAATGTAAATACATTTCTGTCTATCTCTTTCCCCTGCCCGGGGGGGCAGGAAAGAGGGGGTGTGTTCTTCTCACGCTGAGAAGGATCGCCTATCGCGACCTAGCCTGTATCCTGCTGGGGAATGCAGACAGGGAGGTCAACAGGAGATCAAGCCGGGTGCCTGGAGAGTTGTCAGTTTCTCCTGATAAAGGCTTGATTCCCGACATCTGGTAGCACGGAGCCGATGGTTTCGATCCATGAAAGCAACAAGAGAGGTTGATGGATTGTACTTCATCCTCTGCAAGGAGATAAAGAAAGAATGTGGTAGTGGGCGGATGGAAGCTACAAGGACGGCTGAGCACCGGAGGAGGTGTTTTTGCTGAGCAACGGATTCCCTCAAGGTATGGTGATTTTATGGCTGTGAGAGTGAACGCGAATTGAAGCATTCTTCGGTTCACTGAGTGTCTACTTTTGGATGAAAACAGCCTGCATATTTCGCTTTCCTGAGTCTTGATAAGCCAGGTCCAGTTGCTAAGCAACGAGACGTCAGTAAAGTGGAAAGTTACTAGCCAACACGGAAGTGAGGCTGGCACAGTGAGAGGCTGGAAAAACACTGGGAAAACAGCGTTTGTTTTGTCTGCTATCTCACTGCTCTTGGAGGGACTTTCAAAACAGCCTGCGTTTAGCTGCCAGGTGCAGGCTTGAGAGTGAGAGCTGAGGCTTGGATTCAAAATGGATACCAAGAAGGGGGGAGGCTTACCTTACCCACCTCCACTGACTAATGACAATTATTCCTCATGGTCTGTAAAGATGAAAGCCCTGCTTCAGAATCAGAGGATTTTTGGGGTGATTGAAAACCCCATCCCTGCTGCACCAACGCCAGGTTGGAATTCACAGAATGTGAGAGCCAGGACGGCCATAATTCTGTGTATCTCAGATGATCAACTCGTGCATATTCAGGATTTGGAATACGCGCGTGAGATTTGGCAAACGCTGTGTAGAATACATCAAAGAGATGCTGGTTCTTCAGCGTTGCTGCATTTTGAAAAACTGACCAATCTGAGGCTAGCGCCTGATGGAGATGTGCAAGCGCATTTGACAGAGATGAAATTCTTACGCCAGCAGATGGCGCAACGCAATTTCCCTCTTCAGGAAGAGATATTCTGCTTCATGATTATTAACAGCCTTAATCGGACTTATAAAACGGTTGCAAGTCAGCTTGGTTCTCTACCTGCCCAAGATCTTACGGCAGAGAGAATTTGTTCAGTGATTCTCAATGAGAGAGACAGACTTGCTGCAATAGATGTCAAAGACAGGGGGAGAGAAGCTCAGAGTTCTGACACCCCCCACTGCTACTGCTAGTGAAGAACAGGCTGTTGCTTTGAACGTTGTCCGTTGTTACAATTGTGGACAGACTGGGCATCTTCAGCGGAATTGTAAGAAGCCACGTCAACAGAAAGGAGCTAAGGGGAGCTCTGCAAAGCCTGAGGTGTCAGGCAAAAGTCGTACCAAGTCCCAGGTGAAACCTGCAAAAGCATTGCTGTCAACAAAAGCCGAATTTTCAACGGAGAACGCTTTTGTTCTTGACACGGGATGCACGCAACACATGACGTCGCGCCGAGGACTGTTTTCAACGTTTGAGAAGCAAAGCTTCACTGTGAAACAGGCCAATGGCCAGGAGCTGAAAGCGACCGGGTTTGGAACTGTGTATCTTGAGAGTCTGAACTTGACTATAAACAATGTGTATTTGGTTCCTGATTTAAAGTTCAATCTGCTGAGTGTTTCGCAGATCACAAAGAAAGGACTGATTTTGTCCTATGATAGAGAAAGCTGCAAAATCTTCAAAGATGGAGAGCTGTATCTTTCTGCCAGAGAGAAAGATGGACTGTATTTGTTGACTTTTGATCAAAGTGATTGCATAAATTGTAATGCATCTGAGTCTAACATGATTTCTCTTGCAGGTATGAAGAAAAACGTCCAGAAGACGACGCAAGTAACCAAAGCTTTTCAGCGAGTGTATGCTGATGTGATTGGTCCTCTAGCACCATCTAGAGGCAATGCAAGATATTATCTTGTGTGTGTGGATTATTTCTCTCATTATGTGTGGATATACATAATGCACAAATCACAAGAAGCCTTAGAAAGGTTTAAAGAGTTTTGTGACAAGGTTAAGGATGTTCATGATGCTGACATTGATTGTCTTTTCACAGATGAAAAGCCAGTTTTTCTTTTACAGGATTTTCAGGATTTCCTGGATAAGAAAGGGATAAGGCACAAGACTGCTGTTTCTGCAGGTGCATGGAACAAAAGTGTCTGTGTGCAAGTGAAAAAAGAATTGCAAAATGGCATGAAGGCACAATTGCTGAGTTCACATTTGCCACATGATTATTGGGCGGAATCGTTATTGTGTTATTGTTACTCTTGGTTGAGAAAGGTTTCAAAAGGTTTAGGAAGTTCTCCTTTTGAAAAGCTATTCCACAGAAAACCTTCTGTTGCCCATATTAAGGTTTTTGGGTCTCATGTGAAATCTGATGCTCCAGGTGGAGTAAAGAATGCTAGAGGCATTTTTGTGGGTTATGAAAAGGGTCTCTACAGAGTAATTTTGTCTGAATCTGGCCAGGTGATTCTCACAAAATTTCTAGAGAGTGCTCCTGAACAGGAGAGAGTAATTGTTCACACATTTCCCACTGAGGACAATTCAGATGATGATGATGATTTTAATGATTACAGTGGAACTGAGAGTGACAGTGATAGCTCAAAGAGCTCAGTTGACACAGTCATTGCGAGGAAATCTCACACAATAGATAGACCTTCACAGGTGAAGGATGAACCACTGTTTACTATTGGAACTGGTTCTCCAAAGAGTCTTGAGACTGAACCAGTGAGCAGAGAGGATCAGCACCTTATACGCAGGTCTGAGAGAGTTACAAAGGGCGTACCACCCAAGAGGTATTCAAAAGAGTTTGCTAACTCAGCTGTAGCATGTGTTACTATTGTTGACAACTCAAGACAGGTTAAAGGTGTGTCTAAGTCAGAGACAATGACACAACAGGGAGTTGCTAAGCGTAACACTACATTCCCTAGCCAAGGTAATGCAGATGCACTCATTCCTTGGAAGTCAGACAACCAGAGAGGTACATTGGGGAAACCAGTGGCGGGTAGTTCCAAGGGTGGAACTGAAACAACAGGGGAGTTGTCAGGGCTGCCTCAAGTCTCAGCTCACAAAAGACCAACGCCTTTCTTTTCTTATATACAAATGTGTTTATTGCAGTTCATTGTTTGCTTAAGATCCGAGGCGCGCAGCCCTACGTCTGCTAGGCTTAGACCGCTGAAGTCCCTTCTGAATCCGTCCCTCCCCTGCACCAGTTTAAGAGGCTTGCGCTGCTCCACCTCTTTCTCTCTTTCCTTTTCCGCAGGGTCTTTCTGCCCGCTGGGGTTTCGCCCCTCCTGGATTCCTCCGACGCGGAATCAGACTGCTCTTGCCCCCTCCTGCGGGCTTTGGGACCTGGCCCCTCCTCCGGGCTCCCTGTACTTCCGCGCGCCTCTACATTTGAACTTGGCGCGCGCGCCCATCCTCTAACTTTCCTTTTGACAGCTATGCTACTCCCTTCACTACTCCCCTCCCCTTCCGGGAGGGTGGCTTGCTCCGACCTCCCTCCTTTCTCTACTGCCGGAGCCGCCTCCCCTGATACACTGGAACCTCCACCCCCTTCGCTGCACTCTGGCGGGGAGGCTGGTCCTGACGCCCAGCTGCCACTTTGGGATCCCCCGCTGGCCCCCTGCTCCTGACACGTCCCCCCTGGGGCTCCCCTGGCCTTGACCACCGGCGCCCCCTTCTGGGAATCCTCTGATTCGCTGGAAAGACTCATGGAATCTCTAGAGTCATTGTCATCCTCTTCCTCGCTGTCCTGGGATTCATCCCCATCGCTCTCCATCTCCTGCCTACCCTGTGCCTCTGTCCCTGAACCCCTGACAGGAGTGTTATATGTATAACAACTGTTTGTTTTCTTCTCTGGATCAAGCTTTGCTCGCAGCACACATTGATTCATATGGGGGAGTATGTTACGATATAAAAGCAATGCAGCCACGAGCTGCTAGCTTGAAAACAGCACATGATGGAATGTTAGGACTGTTCCGTGGGAAACAGAGGGACAGTCAACTCACAGGGCAATGCACCGGAATTAGCTCAGAGTGTAATATGAGCTCTTCCTTTTGCTCTTATACAGGTAGTTTTTCTCTCTCGACTGCTGGAGCTTGAAGAGAGCAGTCATGTTTTTTGTAACGCTGCAAAGACAGAAATAAAGGAATGTAAATACATTTCTGTCTATCTCTTTCCCCTGCCCGGGGGGGCAGGAAAGAGGGGGTGTGTTCTTCTCACGCTGAGAAGGATCGCCTATCGCAACCTAGCCTGTATCCTGCTGGGGAATGCAGACAGGAAGGTCAACAGGAGATCAAGCCGGGTGCCTGGAGAGTTGCCAGTTTCTCCTGATAAAGGCTTGATTCCCGACAGTTTCCCATTAAAAACCTCAGATCGGGCGTTCTGAGGACTTGGTTATCTGGCAGATGCCTTTTCTGCGACTCCCCCATTCCCCGGTAAGCTCATAAGAGCCCCGAGAGTGAGTGGGGTGGAGGCGCAGCACAGCGGCACTGCTCTCTTCAAAGCTGCGAAGCTCCGAGACTGGCAACCATCAGTGACCAATTCCTCCATAAAAAGAATAAGCAATACGGAACTGTAAGTACTCCTAAATCATTCTTAGAACCATCTGGGAAGATAAGGGAGACACTGAAAACAGAGGTCGCTCCCCTTTTGTTGAACAAATTATATCGGCGTGCAAAGACCGAAGCCTAAAAAGCAAAGGAAATCCTTTAAAACTGGAAGCAAGTTTGCCCCTCTCCCTCCTTTGGGAACATAGGGGTGTGTGAATGATTTATTTCAATTGGAAACTTGCCAAATAAGACTGAGATATCCTCTTCTGGCAGCGGATCATCCGAGAGGGAAGCCCTGTTTCCATGGCAATTTTTTAATGGAAGTGAAAGAATTTAATCTCTTCCTTCACTGAACATCTTATAAATTGTCCTGCACTGACTAATAATGTTTTAAATAGATAAAAATTGTCTTACTTCCTCTCAAGAAAGAGAGTTTTGGATAAACTTCTCTCTGCCATATTTTTCGTTGTGATTAAAGCAGTTTTAAAGACTGAGGAAGCTGTTTCAGATTTGGCTGGTGGAAAGGAGAGAAGCTGTTTCTCTCCATTGTTCTGGCAGCTGTGTGATTGACCTTGACATTTTTTAGTTATGACTTCAGAAAAAGAAAGGCCTAGACGTGGCTCTAAAGCACCAACGCAATTTGAGGAGTCGGTATTGTCAGCGTTAAACGACATTAAAGAAGGACTGGACCGCAATACAGGCGCTGTAAATAAACTGGAAGAAAGGATTGACCATTTAAGCACCGATCTGCGAGTTGTCAAAGAGCAAATTAATACACATGATGAAAGATTGACACAATTGGAGAATGTCAGGGTCCAGGACCTGGAACATTTGCAACAGGAAAATGCAATAGCTATATCTTATTTACAGCTGGCCGAGAAACAATCTCATCTGAGATTGAAAGGATTTCCTAATCTGGAACAGGATCAAGATAAACCCAGAGAATGTGTGATAAGACATTTTGTTGAATTCTGGGATCTGAAAAAAGAGGAAGTTGAAGATTGGGTGGAGAAAGCTTATAGATTTGGACCTAAAAAAGAGACCAAAATAACTTATGATTGTATTGTGGTCTTTAAGACCAAGGAACAAAGAGATATCATCTTGGGATATCACTATAAAAAAGGCCTCAAAGTGTCTGATAGATCGGTGGTCCTTTTCAAGGAAATTCCTAGGTACTTTCTGAATTTGAGATCCCAGTACAAGGACCTGACAGATATTCTGAAGAGAAAGAACATCTTTTTTAGGTGGGAATTTCCAGAGGGCCTATCCTTCAAATTTGAAGGAAGGAAGCAAAAGATTAAGAACCTTGAGGAGAAGGATAGATTTATGCAGAAGCACTTGGTAGAACTTGGGTTGCAAACTCCACAGCTGCGGGGAGCGGAGGCAGCCTCCTCGTAAATAGACAATATGGCGTTGATAATTTATTCATGGAATGTGCATGGCAAGAACATGCCACAAAAAAGGAAAACAAATTATCACATTTTGGAGAAACAAAATTTGGACATAACTTGTCTACAGGAAACCCACATTACAAGACTACATAGAAAAATGTTAATAAATAAAAGATTGGGCCAAGAATTTATTTCCTCTGACAAAGTTTTAAAAAGAGGAGTGGTTTTCTATATTAAAGATAAATGGAATCCAAAATTTGCTTTCAAAGATGAGGAAGGAAGATACATTGCAGTTGAAATTTCAGCACAAGGCGAGAAATATTTGTTATTAGGAATCTATGCACCGAATGATGGCAAAGCGGAATTTTTTAGGAACCTGGAAGC
This sequence comes from Podarcis pityusensis, assembly GCF_964106645.2. NCBI lineage: Eukaryota > Metazoa > Chordata > Lepidosauria > Squamata > Lacertidae > Podarcis > Podarcis pityusensis. The sequence continues at coordinate 31,662,413 of NC_138045.1, read as the reverse complement.
AAGTCTGCTGGAATACATGGATTATAAAATTATTTTGATGGGGGACCTGAATGGAGTTGCATCTACTTTGATGGACAGAACTCAGAGATCAAAGATTACGAACTCTGGCAGGTTACCGAAGACTTTCTTTGACTTAACCGAAAAATTTGATCTGTCAGATATATGGAGAATTAGAAATCCAATGGAAAGAGACTTCACTTTTTTTACAGATGCAAATCAAGTATTTTCGCGAATAGACTATCTATGGATATCCAGAGACTTGGTTCCTAAAGTGATAAAAACGGAAATTTGCCCTAAAACTTGCTCGGACCATAATACAGTTTCTATGGACTTGAAAATGTTTGTTCAGGGTTCCTTCAGATGGCGAATGAATGATGATTTGTTGAGAAATTCATCAATTGTCACTAAGGCCCCAAAAACCCTACAGGATTATTTTGAATTTAATATGAATCAAGGAACGGAAATAAGGGTGATTTGGGAGGCCAGCAAAGCGGTAATGAGAGGGTTTCTGATACAACAAAATGCAATTAGGAGAAAGTCACAGAATGAGACAAAAGACAAAATTATGGAACAACTGAAAGCTAAAGAGAAGAAACTTAGAAGAAACCCAAAGAATTTGCAGGTCCAAAAAGAAATTAAAGTTTTACAGGTTCAATATTCACAGTTAGTTAACCAAGAAATTGGAAGATAAGAAGGATGAGACAAAGAAATTTTGAATCTGCAAATAAATGTGGGAAGTTATTAGCCTGGCAATTAAAGAAGAGACAAAAACAAAGTACTATTACAAACATTGTTACAGAAGGAAAATCAGTAGAGAACCCTGCAGACATTAGAAAATGTTTTTATAAATATTATAAACTGTACAAAAAAAGAAAAAGAAGATTTAGGGGAAATCGAGCAATTTATAAAGAGCAATGCACTGCAACAGATTCTGAAGGACATAAAGAATCTACTAAACGGCTTAATTACAAGTCAGGAAGTGGAATACTCAATAAACTCAATGCAACTTGGCAAGACACCAGGACCTGATGGTCTATCAGCAAAATATTATAAGACATTGAAAGACTGGCTTATGCAACCTCTGGTAGAAATATCTAATTCAATTTTACAGGGGGGGGGGGAGCACCTGAAACCTGGAAACAAGCCTACATTACTCTGATTCCTAAACAGGGTCAGGATAGATCCAATGTTAAAAACTACAGACAAATCCACTCAATGTGGATTATAATTTTTTTGCAAATATATTGGCTAATAGGCTAAAGAAGGTTTTATCTGAATATATTCATAAAGATCAGGCAGGATTTCTGCCTGGAAGACATATGAAAGACAATATTAGAAACGTTGTGGATATTTTGGAAAAGCTAGAAGCAACGAAGAGTTGTAAAGCAATGCTAATGTTTATCGACGCTGAAAAAGCCTTTGACAATGTTTCTTGGAGTTTTATGTTACATAACTTAGAGAGTATGGGGATGGGTCATGACTTTCTAAATGGTATTAAAGCGATCTATCAAGAACAAAAAGCTAAAATTATTAAGGTTTTAAAGAATGGCAAAAAGCTCTCTCTGGATTTATCTGGCAGGGGAGAAAACCCAGAATTAAATATAAATTACTAACAGATTCCAAAGAAAGAGGGGGATTCTCTCTGCCAGATTAAAAAAAATATTTTGAAGCTGCTGCACTGTGTTGGATTAAAGACTGGATAAAATTAGAAGATATAGACTTATTAGACTTGGAGGAATTCGATAATGTGTTTGGTTGGCATGCATATTTGTGGTATGATAAGGTAAAAGCCCATAAAGCATTTTAAAATCATATAATTAGGAAATCGTTGTATAAAGTTTGGATAAAATACAAAGACCTTTTAGAAAGAAAGACGCCCAGATGGCTTTCACCAATGGAGGCAAAGGCCCAGAAAAAATTAAATATGGATACCAAATGGTTGAGATATTATGATTTATTAATAGAGGAGGAGGAAGGTTATAAATTAAAATCATTTGAGCAAATTAAAGATAAGCTAAATTGGCTACATTACCACCAGATTAATGAATTGTATAAATTGGATAAGAGAAATGGTTTTGCCTTGGAAAAATCTAAGTTGGAGACGGAGTTGTTGGATACTGAAGGTAAAAATTTATCTAAAATGTACAAGTTTTTGCTGGAGTGGCATGCGAAAGATGAACAAGTTAAATCTGTGATGATAGATTGGGCAAGAGATTTAGGACATAATATAATGTTTGAAGACTGGGAAAGATTGTGGAAGAAAGGGGTCAAGTTCACTGCATGTACTTTGTTAAAGGAAAATATTATGAAGGTGTTGTATAGATGGTATTTGACTCCTGTAAAATTAGCAAAGATGTATCACAATTGTGATAATATATGTTGGAAATGTAAAGAGAAGGAAGGAACATTCTTTCATATGTGGTGGACCTGTCCCAAGGTGAAAGACTTCTGGGAAAAGATTTATAATGAATTGAAAAAAATGTTGAAATATACATTTATAAAGAAACCAGAGGCCTTTCTTCTTGGAATAACAGGCTTGGAAATGCCCAAGAAAGATGTTAAATTATTTTTGTATGCCACAACTGCTACTCGTATTTTGTTAGCTAAAAAGTGGAAAACTGAAGAATTACCAACAGTAGAAGAATGGCAGATGAAGATGATGGACTTTGTGGAGCTAGCCGACCTAACCGGAAGAGTCCGCAACCAGAAGGAGGAGGAACACCATGAAGAATGGAAGAAATTTAATGATTATGTAGTTAAATGTGTTAAGCTAAACTAATCGGAAATAGCTTCCAGATATTTAATGGGCTTAGGATTGTATTTATGTTAACTGATAAAATAATGTGTTTAATACTATAAGGAGAAGATTTAAAGATGTTAATGTTCAATTTAAAGTGTATAAAAATTGGGTATTGGAAAACCGTTATAAGGATTTGCAATGAAATTCAACTAAGGGGAAACGAGGAAGTCACTTTACAAAGTTAATAACTGTCATTTTCAGTAAGGTTATGATTTATGTTTGTTATGTTTGTTGTTTTGTGTTTTTGTTTGTCGTTAATATTATAAAAATCAATAAAAATTTTTTTTTGGGGGGGGGGGAATGAAAAAGTTTCCACACCCCTGCCTTGTACAGATGGCTGAGAGAGTTGGTGATCTGATTGTTTTCTGTTCTGCTCTGAAGCATAGAATTTTTACTTGCTAATTATCTGTGGTGTTTGCTTTTAGGATGTTGTTCATTGCTTGGAGATTTTCTTCTCTAAAGGTTTTTACTGAAGTAAATCAAACAGATCAATACAATAAGAAAATCCTAGAAGTGCAAAAAGGCAGCACAGTATATCTGAGAGAGACTCAATATTTGGTTGGTGAGGCACTTAAGACTGAAAGGAAAGCCAAATTTCACGTTGTAAAATGGAGAGATGCGCCCTGTGTGTCTGTGTTTGTTGCATGTAAGATGAAATCCCACCAAACATAGTATGTCATAAGGGAAATAATTTGATATTGCTTTATATATCTTTGTAACTTTGTACTAATATAACAACTGAGTATTTTAGTAATATTTTGTTTGAGTTACCTGGTTTTTGTACATCACTCACAGATATTTTTAATATATTAAGTGGTGTAGAAATTAAATAACCAATAATCAATATACATGATGCAAATAAATGACGGACAGCCTGGTCCCTGCCACAACCAGGCCACGGAGCTTCTGTTACTTCCCGCCCAGGTCTGCACCAGATCACCATGACCAACACCTGGTATGGCTACAGTTCCCTCCAGCGCCATCTCACCAGTGGCAATGCTGTGCTCAAGGTTGCAGCAGTGTCGGATGGAGGCAGGAGGTAGGTGAATCAGGTCATTGCTCAGGCCTTTCCTACCTGCCCCAACCTCCTGATTTATTTTTCACCTAGCTCCTTTAGTACGCTGCAGCTCATCAGGCCCTGGAGATTTGAATTCATTTAAAGTAGCTAGGTGTTCCCTTACCATCTCTTTTCCTGTCTTGGACTGCAGCTCCCTCCATTCATCTTTGATTTGGTTAGCACCAGGTTGGGCATCACTTTCCTTTTGGGTGAAGACAGAGGCAAAGTAGGTGTTGAGTAGTTCCGCCTTCTCTGTGTCGCCCAATAGCCTTTCCCCTTCTTCTCCATGCAGAGGACCCTCCACTTGCTTGTTCTTCCTCTTACTTCGGACATAGCCCCCAACCCCTTTTTTATTCTTTCTAACCTCTCTTGCAAGGCTGAGCTCATTCTGAGCTTTAGCCAGCCTGACTTTGCCCCTGCAACTGTTGGCTCAAAGTCAAAATGTTTATTCGGCTTTACGCCCATCATAAAACACAACACACAAAACAAATCAAATAAAACAGCGGTCTCGTACAAGCCACAAGTAATATAACACAATTCACAGCTCACAAGGACAAATATTGGCAAATCAAAACAAAAATTTAAGATTGAAGTTAAAATTTAGGCACTACGCTAAAATCAATATCTGATGTCAATATCAAAAATTCTTATAACTATCAATAATCAGCTAACATTCCATTCCGTCTCTTGTACGAGAGGACGGCTGTTAGGAATTTAGCAACCTGTATAGTAATATAAGGATCTACATCTTGAAGAACCCAGGCAAGCTGTAGGTCTACTGGTTTGTCAGCCATAGGCTGGATTATGGAGTTTAGTATACTAGCACAAGCTGAACTGTACATAGGGCAGATAAACATAACATGATGTAAAGATTCAGATGTTTTCATTTCACAAGCACACATTGAAGGGACTTGGCCCTTAGTGAATCTATGTCTCAGCACGTTTGTTGGAAAAACATTGAACCTGGCTCTAATGAAGGCATATCGGTGAGATGCGGCTATAAGCGATGTTAAGTAGGACGGAGCACGATAGATAGGGGTTATGCTGAGATTTAACGGCGAGCAGGCTCCACCACCAGCTAAGAAATTTTGGTATAGCTCCACATCATCCAGCCTTTGATTTATACACCTTTTTGCCGCGTTTAGATCCAGTTTGAGCAATTCCGTGGGCGAGAGCTCATAGGACAACAATTTGGCATGGATTTTTCCTGACCACAAATTTGTGAAGTCATCCCGCCACATGCATTGAATGAGATAGTGGTTCGGGAGTTTATGCCATAGGGATATCCAATAAATCAAAACTCTCCTCCATAAAACTAACTCCACTGAGGGGATCTTCATTTCTAAGCGAATAGCCGCATTACTTACGCATGTTGGTAGTTTTAAAAGTCGGAGTAAGAATTGGCTTTGAAGCGACTCTAAAGGTGAGAGGTTTGCAAAGGCAGCCCATAAAGGTGCAGCATAGGCCATTGTGGTCATCACTTTGATGCTATACACTTTCAAGGCCGCAGGGATGAATAAGGCCCCCTCAGAGTAGAAAAAACGGAGGAGGGAGTGTGATAGGGCTTTTGTCTTGTTTTGAAGATATTCAACGTGCGCTTTCCACCCTAAATTATATTGAAAATAAATTCCTAAATATTTAAATTTATGTACTTGTTCGATTTTCGTGCCCTCCAATTTCCATGAATATAATTTTCGACTCCTTGAAAATATCAGAACTTTGGACTTGGTGTGGTTGATAGACAGATGATTAGAATGGCAATATGACGCAAAAATCTTTAGTGCCCTCCTTAAACCCACTCTGGAGTAAGAGAGTAGTACCGCATCATCTGCGTAGAGAAGTAAAGGACAACGATAATCTGCTATACGGGGGGTGTGGATAAATTTTTGTGAGTCAATTAATGGGTTCCTCATATCACTGATAAATAAGTTAAAAAGAAGAGGCGCTAAAATACAACCCTGGCGTACACCCTTATTTACTGGCACTGGGTTAGTTAGGTCTCCAGCAGGGGATATTCTTACCCTGGCCACGGACCCGGCATGAAGTTGGGAGATAAGCCACAGGAGCCTTCTATCTATTCCCCAGCAGGCAAGTTTATCCCATAGTAATTGCCTCGGAATACTATCAAACGCAGCTTTCAAATCTATGAAGGCTGCGCAAAGTTGGCCCCGTCGAGGTGTCGAGTATTTCCGGGCTAAGTGATAAAGAATAATTGCCTGATCTGTTGTGGATCGGTTTAATCTAAATCCAGCTTGCTCATGCCCAATCAGGTCAGCCTCAACTGACCACTTCATCAACCTTGCCAGCAAAAAACGGGCATATATTTTCCCAATGGACGATAGCAGACTGATATTCCGGTAATTCCCTGGGTCACCGGGAGGGCCTTTTTTGTAGATAGGAATTATAATGGCCTCCTTCCACGTTCCTGGTATTAAGCCCGTGGCATTTATTGCGTCAAACGTTTTAGCTAAAATCCCTGCCCACCATGCAGAATGTAGCTTTATAGCCTCAACAGGGACCAAATCTGGCCCAGGGGCCTTACCAGTTTTCAGCTCAGCTATCAATTCTAGGATTTCAGCAGGGTCGGTATTGGGCCAGACGGGAAGGGGATTAGAAGGTCTCCAGTGAGTGGCCGGAGCTTCTGCCACTGAGAAATATTTTCTCAGGAACTGCTCCCATGTAGGGGCCGGGATCACCGTTAAGGGGTATTTCGTGTTTCTTCCCTTTATTAAGGACCAAAATTTCCGGGAGTTATGAGATTTTGAGGCAGAAATTATAGTCTGCCAGCGATTTAAATGCCATTCCCGTTTGGCCGATTTCTGGGCCTGTTTGTATGCTTTTTTAGCCAGGGAATAAGATGGAGGTAAGGCCAGAGCTCCGGAAAGTTTATAGTCATTATATATTATGTGGAGATGGAGTCTGGCTAGTTTACAAGCAGAGTTGAACCAAGGGGCGCCAAATTTAAAATAATCGTTTTTAACTCCATAGCTTGGAGAAGTGAAAAAGCGAGTTAAAACTTCTATCAGGCAAGAGAAAAAATTCATACAGGTAATAGGATCACGTGGGACTATTCCTACGTCCGGCTGATCACCAGGAAACTTTTCTCGGATAAAATCCGTATATCTATGGGCGAGGGCAGGGGACCATCTAATCCCCTTTATTTTAGTGGACGGCTCCACAATCACCGGGATTGGGTGGGAGCGCTCGAGCAGGTGCCAGTCAACACATAACTTGGTTGTCAGGGGAAGATGGTCACTAAATTGGGCATTATCAATTTTAAAAGAGGTGACATTCAAAAATAGATCCCGGGAAACCAATACATAGTCAAGAACACTGTTTGATTTTAACCCCAGGTGGGTGAACTCTCCTGGTATATCTGGAGGACACCTGCCATTTAATATAATTAAATTAAGGCGTAAAGCCATCTGATAAAGCATCACTCCCGCCTTATTGACTTTTACATCCTTTGATATTCTAGTGGGGATATATACTAGATCGTAGGTTTGAGCGCCAGGGTCGACCCACCATTTAGACTTTATAAGAGCCTCCCGATTTGAGGCTATCCGAGCGTTAAAATCGCCTCCGGTAATGGAGGGGACATTAGGATATTTAAGATAACAAGAAAGTAAAAAATCCTCTAGAGATTCCCATCTAGAAGTAAGATCAGCTGCTAACCCTCCCGGGGGGAAATAGACATTTGTAACCAATAAAGAGAAGTTTCCACCAGAGATCAGTCCGGTAATAGCATAAGGCGGAAATGCGTGCACTAGTGAAAGTTTAGCCCGAAGTTTAAGGGAGATACCAATTGTAAGGCCACCTTTAGGGCGGCCACCATTCATTGACGGGCTAGCAGGCAGACATATAAACTCAAAGCCATTTAACTCAATTTCCTCCTCCACCCAAGTTTCTTGTACTAGTATGATAAGAAAGGAATTAATATATTTTTGGAATTCTGGATCTGATTTTTTACTTTTCCATCCAGCAATGTTCCAACTTAATATTGAAGGCTGGGGTTTCCTCGTTCCTCCAATTGACTGTCAATCGGAAGGTTGGCTCAACTTTAATACGGGAAGAGGGGAGCCAATAAAGAAATCAGTTATCTTCCTCTGATGAAAAACCTCTCGTAAAAGCTGAGTGGGAGGATTTACAAGGTTGTCTGACTGTTGAACTTGGCCACTCGATCTACTAGGAGTAGGACCTTGAGCAGGGGCGGCCCCCTTTTCCAAAAGAGTTTGGTGGGCCACCCGGTGTGGTCCATCTATCTCGTCAGAAGTTTGGTCTCTCTGTAGCCTGCTACTGGTCTTTTGGGCTACTTGATTTATGTGGCCTGTTGGATCTTCAATCAGTTCCGTCACTGGTCTTGCTGTTGAATCCATAATACTCCGCAAAGAGGAATAAGGCTGGGCGAGTGGGCTATTTGGGAAGGTTGGCAAAGGCACCTCTTCTCTTGATTGGTCAGTGCTATAAGAAGGTTCCAGGTCTGGCATCGATGAATGTGTAGAAGGGGATTTTTCCTGTTGTGTGCTGCTTTCTTCAGGTATGTTTATCAAGGGACGGTCATGTAAATCTATTAAGAGCTCGGAGGGTTGTTCTGGTTGGAGGGAAGGACTGGTAGTTGCTTCTTGGGGTTGTATCTTATCCTCCATTACCGACATACATTTAGCATTAGATATTGCGATATCCATATGAACTGGTTCTTCTAGGATGTCATGCTCGCTGTACATAGGTATTCTGGTGCTGAGCTTCCTGATAAGTTGGGTTTTAAGCGATTCGAGCATATTAATAATTTCTTTTTGTTCCACCGCTGGTAAATCTGCAAAGGAGGCAATGAGTTCGATCTCTTCTGGTGGTGTCAGGCCACTTTCCGGATGGTCATTGTTCTTTGCTAGGGGAGTGGAGGCCACATGACTCATCTCCTGGGGGAGAACACCCACTCCGGTGTCCACTGGTGGATCGGGTTTAGCAGATTTTAAGCCCTCTTTGGTTATTGCCTCCAACAGTAGGGGTTTAGGCGTAGGGTCTATAAAGGCTCTCGTTGGTGCTATCCCACAGCGAAACAAAAATGCTTTCCTTCGTAATATGATAGTGGGAATTTTTGTGGATTGGAACGCAAGCAGGACTCTCTGTGATTTATGATGATAGACAAGGGGGAGGACTGCACAGAGGTCAATTTGTGTTGCCTCCATATTTAAAAGCACCATTAGGAGTTCCTTGGCACCGCCCAGAGTTCTCCATCTTGGGTCCCCATTTTGTATAGTTAGGCACACTTTCCTTGGTGTTAAAATCAAGGATTGATGACCTAATTGAAGGTTAAGGTTGTATTTAAATTTGTCAGTACGTTTGTTATTTAAGGACAAACTCCTCGTCCCCTTCCTCTCTTCAAGAGACTTAACACCGGCTGACGCTGGAGAAGTAGTAACTAGCTTTTGTTGGAGGCTGTGCAGCTGGGACGAAAGATCATCTACTCTTTGGAATATACAGTGCAAGGTTTTGATTATTAAATGGGACTGTTCAAATATCATATGATTGGCTGTGCCAAGGACCAGTTCCTCCTTCTGAGGAGAGACTACACTCTTACTGTTGCCCACATTGCTTGTTATTTGAGGTATTATTCGCTCTTCGTCTTTAAGTGCTGACACGCAATCAATCAGAGGGTTAAAACGGTTCTGAGTTTCTACCGTGTAGGAACAATCCAGTAGATTACTCCCTTCCTTAAAGTGACATGGTTCCACCCTTGTTTGCTTTGATCTCGGAAAGGGAATGGGGACTGTCTCCTCCGAATCTCTAAGACGTTTCCCATATCCCATAATTCAGATATCGAGTAGAGGGGGGATAGTATTTTAACGTCAACTAAATATTTCCTTCAAGCCTGCCAGCACTTGCAGTGGGGGTATATTTCACTGCCTGTTCATATGAAAGTCGGCGTCTTCACCTTCACCCTCACAGTCCGGCAATTTAGTTCGACAAGGAGACTACCGGTAAGCAACACAGACCATTCCTTTGAAGTCCTACTCCCACCAGGACTAAGACAGTAGCGTTGGTTTGACTTTCTTCCTCTGTTTGGCCAGCGCTCTTTTCAGAGGTAGATAGTGGCTTCCCTCGACCTGCTCTGCTCCGCCGTACTAGCAAAAGGTGAATAGGGAAGAGATGAGGCTCCAAGGCGTGAGCACCATTTGAAACAGCAGTAAGCCCTGGGATTCACCCTTGTGCTTTTCACATGGTTAGAGCCCAGAAACCGTTTGATGAGACTGAAAAATGGTTATAGACAACTTGCAGGATTATTTGCATGCTGCACTAAAACCAGGAGGTTATTCCAAAAAAGGGGATTTCAGGATTTCAAATGCAGAGGCAAGGGCTTTGAATAAACATTTAGGGGTTTCACAGGCAGGTTCCCCAGAAATGAAGACACAAGGCTATGGGGCCTCGAAGGGAGTGAACGGGCAACAAGATCTGTAACAAGCTGACAATCCACAGGGCAAGCTTCAGTCCACAACTGTTGGCTACTCGTGCATACTCCTCCTTAGTGATTTCCCCCTTTTGCCATTTCTTGACTCTCAGCTCATCTGTAAGCTCCTTATGCAGCCACAGTGGTTTCCTTAGATGCCTCCCACTTTTCTTTCTTGTTGGAATTGTCTGCAATTGGGGGTCTTCAATATTTCTCCTTTTGGAAACTTCCATCCATCTTGGACTCCCTTCTCTTTGAGTATTTCTGACCATGGGATCTCACCCAGTAGCTGCTTAAGCTTTTTAAAATTGGCCGCCTTAAAGTTCAGAGTGCATGTCTGACTACACTCAGCTTTCCCTTGCCTCTGTATCATGAAACCCAAGAGGACACGATCATTTCCTCCCAAGTTTCTGAGCACTTCCACTTCATCAATCATCTCCTCCCTGTTGGTGAGGACCAGGTCCAAGATAGATGATCCCCTTCTTGCTTCTTCCACCTTCTGGGAAATGAAATTGTCAGCGAGGCAATGGAGGAATTTGTTGGACCTTACATTCTTGGCAGAGTTTGAGTTTCAACAGATATTGGAGAAGTTGAAGTCTTCCATGACCACTATATCTCTCCTCTCCTCTGAACATGTGCAGAGGAGGGCGACCAAGATGATTAAGGGTCTGGAAACTAAGCCTTACAAGGAGTGCTTGAAGGAGCTGGGTATGTTTAGCCTGGAAAAGAGGAAACTGAGAGAAGATATTATAGCTATCTTCAAATATCTTAAGGGCTGTCACATGGCTTCTTTTCTCCTGCTCTGGAGGGCAAGACTCAAAATAATGGCTTCAAGTTACAAGAAAGGAGATTCCGACTAAACATCCATGACAGATGGCCACCAAATCTCTGCTTTAAAACCTCCAAGGAAGAAGAGCCCACAACCTCCTGAGGGAGACCGTTCCACTGTTAAACAGCACTTTACCATCAGAAAGTTCTTCCTGATGCTTAGTCAGAATTTCTCCTTTCTTGTAACTTGAAGGCACTGGTTTGAGTCCTCACCTCCAGAGTAGGAGAAAACAAGCTTGCTCCCTCTTTCATGTGACAGCCCTTGAGATATTTGAAGTTGGCTCTAACATCTCCTCTCAGCCTCCTCTTTTCCAGGCTAAACATACCCAGCTCCTTTAACTGTTCCTCATGAGACTTGGTTTGCAGACCCTGAATCATCTTGGTTGCCCTCCTTTGCACACCTTCCAGCTTGTCAATATCCTTCTTAATTTGTGGCACCCAGAACTGGACACAGTATTCCAGGTGTGGTCTGACCAAGGCAATGTAGACTCACCTGAGCTAGGTGGACCAATGATTTTTCTTGGTATAGAACAGCTTCCTAAAGCAAATAATGGCACCATTTAGCCAAAGCTAAGCAGGTCCAGGTCTGGTCACTTTATAGGTGGGTGACCACCTGGGAACCAGATGTGTGTTTCCATGATGGAAAGAAGGATGTATATTAGGGTTGCCATGTTTCAAAAAGTGAAAATCCGGACACAAAATTTGTTGCCTTGAGGTGAAAACTGAAGAATCAAATGGTTTTTCTGGGAAAGGTCTTCTTCCTGCAGTGCATCACTAAACTATGGAACTCGCTCCCATAGAAGGCAGAGGCAGTGAGAGCCACCAACTTACATGGCTTTACAAGAGGATTAGACAAATTCACAGAGGAGGAGAGGGCTATCAATGGCTCCTGGCCACAATTGCTATGCTCTGCCTTCACGGTCAGAGTCAGCAACACGTGCAAACTCCAATTGCTGGAAGCCACGGGGGGGGGGGGGGAGGGCTCTTGTGCTTGAATCCTGCTTGTGGGCTTCCCATAATAGGCCACTGTGAGAACAGGAGGCTGGGCTAGATGAGCCATTGGCCTCATCCAGAAAAACTCTTCTTGTATTATTATAGCTCAGGTACAGTATTTGTGTGTGATAAGCAATAGATTGTGGACCACCCTTGTGTGGTTTTCTGGGGGGTGGACACAAGGTGGCGCTGGCACCATTTGCGTTTCAGATAGGGAGGCGGAGCTTCTGTGGGCATGGGAACAGCAAAAATGGTTTATCTGCTAGGCAGGTGTGTGTGAGTGAGTGTGGCTAGTTCACTCTTTGTATTAATTAAAACAAGTACTAGGCTGGCTAACGGAGAAGTTCAGGTCTGCCCAGGCAAAGATATTTGCATATGTTAGCAATTTGTTTTGCAGCAAAAGCACCTTAAAGGTTTATTCTTGTATCTAATGCAGAGGGAAGCTCATGCCATAACAAATCTGTTTAGGTGCCACGAATCTCGTCAGTGTTTATCTTAAGAATCTGCAGCCTGGCTTTTTCCTTAAAAAAATAAAATAAAAATAAATCTTCAGGACACTTTACAGAATTCAGTATAAAATCACAGCAGGAAATAACAAAAGTTTGCTACAAGAATCCTCAGGACAGCAATGAGCATTCATGAATTAAGCAGAACTGTGGATGCAGCACACCTACTAATACAAATGAATGACTACTAAAGCTCAAGTGAGCAGAATGAATTTGGCCCTGGAGTCTAAAAGTGAGGGTCATCATGGCACCTCTGCTGCTTGTGGAACGCTCTCCCCGGGGAGGTGGTGCCATCGTTACATATTTTCAGCGCCAGGCAAAAACATTCCTTTTAAACAAGGCTTTTACCTATCTATGCCTTTTACAGTAAGTGGGATGTATTAATGTATGCCCATCCCTGCCATATTTTAAAGTATATATGCGGGTTTGTTTGTTGGTGAGTGGTTGAGTTGCTTTGGCAAAAAACAAAACAGAAGTGTCTACTAAACAAACAAACAAACAAACAAACTTATTCCATTTCTGCCCCAGGTACTTGAGCACCCAGGCAGGCTCCTCCATCATCTCCTCCTCTCTGGTCAGCGACTACGAGGAAATCAGCACCACCGCGCATTACCGCCTCTGGCACCGGGTCCAGATGAGACTTTGCAGTCCAATCCTGCTGCAAATGGGCATCTTTGTGGATAAACATGTGGAGCAGGGGAGAAGAAGGCAATGGTTGTGGAAGGGCATGGAGTATGTGGAAGAACCATAGCTCATTGACAGAGCAGAAGGTCCTGGGTTCGATCCCCAGCCACAGATCAAGGTACAGCTGGAAGAGATTTCTGCTTGAAACTCTGTCAGTTGGTGTGGAGAAGTGGCTCCCCCACTTTTGGGGGCCACTGCCCCCTTGGTTTCATCAACTCATCCCCAGTGACTTTACTCTACCTTATAAAATGCATTATTCAGATTAGCAGTTTGCACGACCCACTAAAAAAAGATCACAACACCGTCAAACAGTGTTGATTTCCCATTTGTTCAAAATGCAGTTGCAACTAGTAAGTTTCATTAACTCAGCAAAACGGATGAACTTGAATTGATCCAGTGATACCAGCGCTTCAGAGCCTGATAGTCACTTACACTTCCAATGCCCCCCTGCTGCCCCCTTACCTCTCAGTGCCCCCCCAGGTAATTCCACTGCCCCCTGGGGTGCTACTGCCCACTTTGGGAACCTTTGAGCTAGATAGATGGAGCAAAGGTCTGGTAACTTGCTATGTTCCTGTGAAGGGACACTGGTGCAGACCAGGGCTGCCCAAGATGTTTTGCTGCCTGAGGCAAAGGGTAAGATTGTGCCCTCCTCACATTCCTCACCCAGAAGGTGAGTGGACTGGCAGGTGAAACAATGAGAACAGAGTCCGACCTCACACTTCAGAGAAGCAGGCTAGCTTAGGATGGCCAATGCCAGGCCAGGCTGTGAGGCACAGCCAGTGGCTTCAGGAAGAATTGCTGGATAATAATAATAATAATAATAATAATAATAATAATAATAATAATTTATTTATACCCCGCCCATCTGGCTGGGTTTCCCCAGCCACTCTGGACAGCTTTCAATAGAATATTAAAATACAATAGTCTATTAAACATTAAAAGCTTCCCTACACAGGGCTGGAGGCTGTCACTGCAGCTGCAAGAGGTTGCCACCTCACTCTGGCTAATGACAGGGACGGCCCTGGTCGAGAATTACTGTTATGCCTATCGGCTTGGTTGCTCGAGAGCGAACAGGCAAGATCCCTCACTGGTCTTTTCAAAGGCTTTATTATTGGTGCAAAACATTTACAGTGCAGAGCACCTCAATTTCATGTCTTGCTCACTCACTAGCAGAATCTCAGAGTGGGCGGTCCTTAAACTTTCCCCAGCAGAGTAGTCTCTTGACCCCCAGCCGACGCCTCCCCTCTCTGCGTGAAAACCTACTGCGCAGGGAAGGCTTGGGTAAAGGGGGACCTCCCTCCCCCCCGCTTTGCTCAGGCACGGTGTCTTGGCTCTTTCTTGCATCCTCCGAGCCCTACAGCTCTTCCCCACTAGAGGCGGGGCTTTCCTCCTCCGCTGAGGAAGTGCTGCTTCCCACAATCTTTGGAGGCTCTCTGTAATCCAGCTACCCTTCCACCTCTCGCCTCTGAGCTGATGGCAGTTCCCTGACAATTACCATATGACTTTTTAAAAAAAGAGTAATGTGTTTTTGTGCACATACCCCAATCCTATGTTTGTGGATGACATGGAGGGTCAGAGACAGTCCAGGAGGGAAAGAGCCCAGTTCCTGCTTCTCAGAATCTGATGCCTCTGGGAAACCCCCAAGCAGGGCATGAGGAAATTTCCCCCTTCTGCCGCTGCACCCCAGCAATTGATGTTCAAAGTGTGCCACTCCTGACCCTGGTTTGCATATGCCTTGGGTGTGGAACTGGATCCAGCCAGCTGTCTAGAGCCAGGACTCTCCCTCCCTCTGTGGGTCATTTTGGTAGGAAGGAGGAGCCGCCCACCAGTCAATTGCCTAGCATCATAGTGAGAGCCAGTATGGTATAATAGAGCGAGCGTTGGATTAGGACCTGGGAGACCAGGTTTCAAATCCCCGCTCTGCAATAAAGCTCACTTGGTATGTATAACCTTGGGGCAGTTGCTGCCTCTCAGCCTAACCAGCTGCGCAGACTGTTTGTGGGTATTAAATGGGGGAGGAGGAGACCCGTGGTGTTATGTACTGA
Source organism: Podarcis pityusensis (assembly GCF_964106645.2). NCBI lineage: Eukaryota > Metazoa > Chordata > Lepidosauria > Squamata > Lacertidae > Podarcis > Podarcis pityusensis. Next base: position 31,647,055 of record NC_138045.1, on the reverse strand, counting down.
GTTGAATAGGATCCAAACTGCAGCAGTCTGATTGGTCCTAGAACAATAGGATCCAAATTGCAGCAGTCTGATTGGTCCTAGAACAATAGGATTCAGAATGCAGCAGTCTGATTGGTCCTAGAACAATGCAGCAGTATGATTGGTTGGCAGGAACCACCTACTCATGCTCCAGATATAAGTGAATCCACAACCTGATTGGCTTACAGTAGAATTCCAGAATTAGCCAATCATGTGCAGCCCATTGTGTAAATAATGTATATAAAGCAGATACTTTGAGGGGACTTTCATTCATTCCTCCTCACCACTATGAGCTGAATAAAGAGCATGAAATCACTTTGCGACTCTGAGTATATTGAGCTCCCTGAAGGAAAAGATGATATATACTGTAAATGTAAAACAAATAAATGAATGGCTGAATGGCAGGATTGAGCCTGGCAGCTTGTAAAAGAAAGTTCAGGGTTCTTCCTCTGGAAAGGAAATATTATGAGTGCAGTCCCAATTCTCCATTTTCAGAGCAGCCCTTTCAGTGTTTACATCTCTTGCATCCTGTGATGTTGGGGAGATGGCCAGGTGGGTGGGGCCAAATGAGGATGTCTCACAAAGCCTAATTAGGCCCACAGGTAGAGGTTCCATAACAGGAGTATACAGCCATTGTGGTTGGTAGCCGTGGGCAGCCTTATCTTCCTCTGTGAATTTGTCTAATTCATTTTTAAAGCTCTCCGTGTTGGTGGTCATCCCAAGGTGATGGTGAGCCCTTTTATTATTTATTTATTGCATTTATTGCATTTATGTCCCCACCTTTTCCTCCATGGCACTCTAACCACTACACGCCCCGGCTCCCCTTCCTCAAAGTGGCCCATGTAGCTGCAGGGTGGCTGCCTTTGTGTAACAGGCCCCGTCCCAGCTGGTGCTGATCGTGGTGTTGTGTTTGAATTGGCAGTGATCGAGAGGGTGGAGTTACCCCTGTTGTTTTGAGTGGATCCCCTTTGGGGCTTGATCCAGAGCTGCTTCTCTGTAGGGCTCAAGGCTTCCACTGTTTCCGTCCCACCGCAGGCTCTGCCAGACCAGTTTGTGGAGCCATTGCGCGCCTTCTGGAACTTCAGCAGAAGGTAGGTAGCTCAGGAAAGGAAACCTCTGTCTTGGCTGCATTACGAAGGGAGTGATGGAGAGTGGAAGATCTTAGTGGGCATGGAAGCTCAGATTGCGGGTGGGAGGGCAGCAGTCTGTAGGGTGGAGGGCCATAGAAGCATAGAGCTGTAGAATTGGAAGGGACCCCACGGGTCATTAGTCCAACCCCCTGAAATCCAGGACTCACAAGTAAGGGATCCCTGACAGATGACCATCCAACCTCTGTTTTAAAATCTCCAGTGAAGTAGAATGAATGAACGGATCTTTATTTGCGTCAGCCATCGGCCATAGCAATAATACAACAATAGGATATACAAAAAATAAAAATAAGAAGTCAACTATATAAAATACATCTTCGAAATCCACACCTTTCAGAATTTTTTGCAAAGCAGTTCTCCAGACAAGTAATTAAATAAATAAATACATATACTTGGGTTAAAAGTGTGAATAAAAATGCACATATTAGTGGAAATAATATACAAACATGCGCTGTACTAGAGAAAATAGTTTTGCAAAAATGGATTTGTCAGCCAGAATTGCATACACAAATGTGTATGTCAAGAGAAATTTGCACTAAAATGGCTGATAATTTCTCATGAGGACTTTTTCTAAATAAAACGAAATTGCAAAGTCATGTGGAAGTGTGGAGAAAGGAACTCACTGATGGAAAAATGTGAAACTGACATTGAACGGTTCACTCATCCCTGCCTTGGTGCCCGCCAACACCCCCTGCCCCTCTGAGGTTTTTTTTCTCCCCTTTAAATTGGGTTTTTATTGACTTATTTATTTGAATTTGTTTTTTGTTTGTTTTTTAAATGATATTTATTGAGAATTTTAAAATTACAAAGAAAAAAGAAGGAAAAAACAAGAGAAAGAGAAAAAGAGAGAAAAAAGTAGATAAAAGTAACAATTAAACAATACAAATCAATAAAAACCAAAATCAAAAAGAAAAAACAAAACACACAATGCAACACAATCAAAAAACAAAAATAAACAACAAATTTAAAAACAAATCCAGTATTCCCAAATCCTTAACTTTCATTAACTTATTTCATCGACCTCCGCACACCTCCCTTTTTTGTGTTCTAGTTGTTAATTATCTCAGCAAATCCTTTCCATCTTTCACAATATTCTGTCATTAAATTACCTTAATCTATTTTAACCTTATCTTACCATAAAAAAACCCTAAAGCTTAAAACTTAAATCTTATTTATACCTAATTCTTTTAACCATAATGTCAGGGAACTGCCATCGGAGCTAGAGGCGGAGGGAAGTTCATCGGTCCAGTTGTTCCCATACCTTTCCAGGGTTCCACAAACTGATCCCTAGTGCCGGCTTCCCTATCAAAACCATTATTTAGAATAGCAGTTTGCTCCACCCACTAAGAAGGACAACAACACAATAAAATTCAAAACAGCAGCAAATAATTGCACGTTTATTCAAAATCCAATCCAATCCAAACTATTTACTTGCATTCCTGTGTTGGAGGGGGTTGGGCTAGATGACCCTCAGGATCCCTTCCAATAGTACAATTCTAATTCAGCAAAATTGATGAGCTAGATCCAGTGATGTCTGATGAAGCCTTCACACCTCCAGTGCCCACCTCTGCTGCCCCCTTGCCTCTTAATACCCCTCTAAGTAATCTCACTGATTAAATCCTTGGGGGTGGTTGGTGGGGGTGGGAGGAGCACTCTGGTTTGGCTAAGAGGCCTCCGGTTAGCAGCAAGCCTTTCTGGGGCAACTGAAGCTCTGTGCTTCTCTCTGGTTTCAACAGCTGTTTGCTGCTGACTCCTCTCATTGGGTGCTGCTGGACTTAGAGATTTGTCCTTCAGTCCCTGTTGGGCTTCTCCCTCCCCCCCTCTCCTTTCATGCCATGCTAGCCCCAAAGGAGGAAGAGGAGGAGGCTGGTCCACTGCAGGCTGCTCTGTTATCACCTCCCACCTGGAATTTACCACCTGCTCTTGCAACCACACCACCAACTTTGCAGTGCTGCTGCAGGCCTATGAGGTGCAGATGAGAGAGACTGAACCCTTTGCTTAAGGGAACCAGGGGGCGGGCAGGTTGGGGGGCAGGGGAACAGGCCTTAGTGCCATCCCAAAATGTTTTTTTCTGCCTGCAATAATAATAATAATAAAAATAATAATAGGACAGTCGACCACACCTCAGTCAAGTGGGCTTTTTGAGGATGGGTGGCGGTGGTTTGCAGGACATCCTGTGTGGCCTACCCAACTCTATCCACCAATAAAAGGGAATGGCTGGGGAGGGGCTTGGGTGGAATAGCCAGGGGTTGCCCCTACCCCAACACCTGCCAACTGAGGCAGTTGCCTCACTTTGCCTAACAGTAAGCTGACTCTGCTTAGCAAGTTGTTCCTGTGTGTTTGAGCAGAGGAGTGCAGAGGAGGAGTCAACCCTGAAGACCTTGACCTTTGTTGGCTGTGGTGTCTCGTTCTGTGCCCTGATTGTCACCTTCGTCCTCTTCCTGGCAGTTGGGTAAGGCTTGAGCAGGGCCACGTCTCCAGAAGCAACACAGGTGTAGGATGGGGATGATTTCCTTACAGAAGAACATCATGACACTCTGTTGGATCAGGCCAATGGGGGCCCATCTAGTCCAGTATCCTGTTCTCACAGTGCCCCCCCCCCCCAGATGCCAGAGGGAGATCCCACAAGCAAAATCCGAGCACAAGAACCCTCTTGTGCTATCTTGGATAGCCACACACACCAATCTAAGAACTAAGCAGCTGCCCCAGGTCTGTGCTCTAGGAAGCACTTGCAGCAACCAGGAACCACTCCCCCTCCCCCATATGCACCTTTCCCCAGTGGGCTGTGTGCATGTAGCCAGAGGCTACACCTGCATGGAAGATGCCTCTGCTCTTCCCTCTTCAGTCCCTTCCTGGTTTGGGAGACATAGTGCAGGGGAGGCGCCTGGCGGTTCACTTGCCCAGCCTGCCTCTTCCTCCAGCTTGGAAGCTGCCTCTGCCTCTGATTCCTGGCTGCCACAGGCCTCCACAACCCACTGCCCCCCGCTCCTGAGTCCGACTCCATGTCTCCTTCCCCCAGTGCACACTCGTCAGTGCCTTGCCAGTCCCTGCCAGATTCCTGCCTCCAACTGTGGAGACAGAGCAGAGCCATCCTGGCTAGGAGCCATCCCTAGTCCGCCCCCTCCTCCTCCGTGGATTTGTCTCATCCTCTTTCAAAGCCATCCCAGTTGGGGGCCACCCCTGCCTCCTGTGGAAGTGAGTTCCAAAGGACTGGACAAATTCATGGAGATGGAGGAGGGGGAGGGGGAGGAAGAGGAGGAGGAGGGCTATTGATGGCTCCTAGCCAGGACGGCTCTGCTGCGGCTCCACAGTTGGAGACAACGATGCTTCTGAATGCCAGTTGCTGGAAACACCAGGAGGGGAGAGGACTGTTTGGCCACTGTGAGAACAGGAATCAGGGCTAGGTGGACCATCATGGACCTGATCCTGCAGGCATGCTATGTTCCTTATGAAGGGGTGCAAAGCGCTCCCTGTTCTTGCTTGAGTACTTTGTATGAGTCGTTCCTGACTGTGGCTCCACCGTAGGGATCAGGCATTGCAGGGACTCCAACTCTCATCAGCCCCAGCCAGCAGAGTGCATGGTCATTGGGGGGGGGGGGCGGCTGCAGGTTCTGCATCCCGTCTCCTAAGCATGTGATGGGACTTGACCAGCACGGGGGCTGGGTATCAGGAATGGCACTCCCAGAAGTGTTGGTTCTCCAGGGTGAGAGACAGGGAGGAAAAAGGAGAGATCCCGGGTGGGAGCTGGGAGGGGGCTGCTACCCTCTGTAGGTGGTGGGGGTTGAGAACTGCCTCTAGGAGAAGTCTCCATATTATACGTATTCTGTTTGTAGCTTTCGTAGCTGTTCTTGTAGTGAGAATTTTTTTTAAAAAAATTGAACAGTAAAAAAAGGGGGGTGCACTCCCAGCTTTGTTTCTTGACTCCCATCATCCCATCCCCCCTCCCTCCCTGCAGTGTCCCCAAGAGCGAGAGGACCACAGTGCACAAGAACCTGGTATTTGCACTGGTAGCTGCGGAGGCCTTGCTCATGTTCAGTGAATTGGCCAAAACCAACCAGGTAGGAGGGGCAGGCAGCTGGGAGAGACCTCATGGGGGACCTACCCACCTTTGCCAGCCAGCCAGAGACCTGTTCTGGTCCTGCTTCCTGCCAATGGATCCCTAGCCCCTCGCCCTCACCTCCCACAGCCTCCTGCCCTTCCTTCCATTCCTCTCCCCAGGGAGTGTGCTTTGCCATCACGGCCTTCCTGCACCTCTTCTTCATGGCTGCCTTTGCCTGGATGCTGGTGGAAGGTCTTCTCCTGTGGAGCAAAGTGGTGGCTGTGAACATGAGCGATGACCAGCGGATGCGGTTTTACTATGTGACTGGATGGGGTCTGTGTCCCAGTGGTGATGAAGCAGGGAGGGAAAGATAGGGCAGGCAGCCAAGCTGACTTCTGGTTCTCCTTCTCCTCCGTCTTTTTAAAGTCCGTACTCATACAGATGGCTCGATCCAGTTTAGACAAACCCTGTTCCCATCTTAACCACTGTATGGTGAAGTGGATCTGTGACCGTGGCCACTGGGTTATTAGTTGCCAGGGGCTACCCAAATGGCTCAGGTGACTGCCTCAGGCAGCAGGGGCAATTCCTCAGGCATTCGCCTGGAGCTCCTCAGGTGTCCCCTCTGCCTCTCCTGCTCCGCCTAAGCCAGTCTGCTTCTCTTTTCTCATAGAATCTTAGTTGGAAGGGACCCCTGCAATGCAGGAAACTTAGCTCAAGCATCCCTGACAGGTGGCCACCCAACCTCTGCTTAAAAACCCCCAAGGAGGGAGAGTCCACCATTTTCCAAGGGAGTCCATTCCACTGCCTAACAGCTCTTACTGCCAGAAGGCTCTTCCTTTGAACATAAGGAATCTTCTTTCCTGCCGTTTGAATCTATTGTTTCAGGTCTAATCCTCCAAAGCAGAGAAAAGCAAGTTCCCTGCATCTTCCTTGTGACAGCCCTTCAGATATTTGAAGATGGCTTTCACATAATTTCCATAGGTGAAATAAGATCCAACTGCTTCTTTATTTGGATCAGGTGATGGGGTGATGGGGGGGGGGCAACTCATCCTTTTTTGCCCCAGGCAACTATGTGTTTTGGGCCAGCCCTAGGTGACTGTTCATAGCTCAAAGAGGAAAGGACAAAGGTGGAACACAAAAGGCCTTTAAGCTGTGGCTGTCCATTGGGTGCTCAGGTTGACCTGAAAGAAGTTTTATTTGAACCGAAAGCAGTTGAGAAGGCCCTCCAGACTTTGGGGGTTTTGTGGGGATATTCTGAAACATGCTGTTGATGCCATAACAGTGCATTAGCAATTGTTTGACACACATTGCCCCACTATATTAGTAGTTTTGCAATGCTTCCCAGTGTGACCACATTACAGTGGTACCTTGGTTTAAGAATAGTCCGGCTTAAGAATGATTCGGTTTACAAACTTCGCAAAACCGAAAATAGTGTCCCGGTTTGAGAACTTTTCCTCAGTCTAAGAATGGAATCAGAACGGTGGAAGGGCACCGGCAGTGGGAGGGCTCATTAGGGAAAGCACCAGGGCCGTCTTACCCATAGGCAATAGGGGTGCGGGGCACCTGGGTGCCGGGCTCTCAGGGGCACCAGGCCAAGTGTCCAGGGCCCAAGAGTTGAGTCCGGGGAAGAGCCTGTCCGTCGGTCAGAGTGCCATGGTGGGCTCTTCTGTGCTGCGAGTTTGGGAGCAACCAAGCCAGCGAGACACTGAGGCAGCCAGCCGGCTCCGCCCTCCTGGCTACCTGGGACTGGGTAACGGGGGGGGGGGACCGGGCAGATCTTTGCACCCCTGTGCCGCATATGCTTAAGACAGTCCTGGAAAGCACACCTCAGTTCAAGAACGGACTTCCAGAATGGATTAAGTTCATAAACCGAGGTACCACTGTATGGCCATCCTGAGGGGCATTCTTGCCCTATCGCATTGCAAAAGTGGGCTCAACCAGTTGCCCTCCAACTCTAATCATAGTATGAACAGTTGCAGGATTTCAGCAGGGGGATAATGTGTTGGGATGCGTCTGGAGAGACGTGGGCAATTGGCAGGCCCCCAGCTGGCTCCAGCCACCAGCCAACAGCCGGGCGAACTCCGGTTCTTGGAACAGCATTGTTACGGTAAAATCTGGGTGCGAGGCTGCTCTGCCACCCAGCTCGTCGGACTAAGTCCGCGGGTCCCTGCGGAGGAAAATGAGCTCAGCCGGAGACAGGAGCAAGCTGCAGAAGATCCAAGTTTATTGCGCAACAGGTTCAAGGCGAGATTGAACAGCGAGAAAGGGGTGACATGAACTTTTGAAACTTCCCTCCATGTCCCAGAATACAGTGCAAAATACTTCCCAGTTACATCATGAATACATTAAGAAGAGGTTGGGTTACACAGATTACATCACGAATATATTAAGAAGAGGTTGGGTTACACAGGATTAACATATGGAGGAGGGAGGGGGAATATGCAGAGCTGGAGATATGCGCAGATAAGCACATCCTGAGTACCGGTGATGAGAAGACAATGGTCCATGTATGCATAGTCTTCCACCTGGCATTGCCCGGAGGAAAGGCTTGGCAGAGTGATTTGACAGGATTAGGGTCTTGACACCTTGCTTGAGGGATTATGGAGGACAGGGGAGGTGTCATGGAGTCCTAGAGAAATTGAGCAAATTGGCAGGTTGATTTTCTATGAATTTTATAGATTTTAGTCCCTTTTGACATTGACAATTGGACTCGGAAATAAATGGATATATTGTAGCGAAGAAGAAGGTGAAGAAGACATGCCCCCCCCCTTCCGTATCAGCATCAATCAGTGACACAAGCCTCAGAGACCTTTAGAGACTTGACACTCTTTAATCAGCAGAGTGAATAACTTCTCACAACGGAAGTGGAGGACAGAGACATATGTAAGCATATTTACAGGCGTTTATTCAGCATAGTTCAGGAACAAAGGAAAAAACATGTCTGCTTCCCTTCGTGTCCAAGCAAAACAGCAGTACAACATTTTACATTTGGATTAAAAATTTGAAACAATCTGGATAAGGGAAAGGGAATTTTAAAAACGGAAGCCAGTCCCTACCTGCTGATAGAATAGGAAAACAGAGACGTTTTCCAATGCAAGAGAAAAGATTTAGAGATTTTTAAACTTCCAAAGACTGAATCTATTATCCCCCCAAAAGCGGGGGGGGGGGGAGAGAGAGAATTTAACATTACGGAAATACCTGCAAAAGCTTTCAAAAAGGACTTTTAAAAGCCACTTGACTCTCTGGAAGGGTGACTAGGTCAGAGCAGAGAGCAGCCATTGTGATGCAACAATGAAGGAATGTCAATTACTTTCGTTTCCTACTGGGATACTTTGAAGTGCTGCAGCAGGCTGAACTGAATTTTAACCCTTAAATTGAAAACTGGCAACATATTTGAATTGCTTGAGGAGTGAAAAAGGAAAATAAATAAGAAAGGCAGGTTGGGAAAAAAATTGGGACTGTATTTTAACTGTCTTCTTCCGCAAACTGGAGCTGTTGCATGACTACTAGCTCATTACTCCTGACTCTGTGGAAATAAAAGCATCTTTGACCTTGGAAATCTGAGTCACCAACGGTGTTATGGTGGGAGAGCAGGGGGAAAAACCACATACTAGAAGAGAATCTAAAGACCAGGCTTTCCAAGAGCAATTATTGGAGTTTATGAAAGACAATAAGCAGGGTTTGCAGAGTCTTGCAACAGAGGTCAGAGCTAATACGCTCTGTCTCCAGGAATTTAAAAAAGACTTTGGAATTCTGCACAAAGATCTCCAAGAGGTCAAAACAGAAGTTGCAGGTTTGCAGAAAAGAGTATCAGAGATTGAAACTGTTAAACTTTCAGACTTAGAAAGATTACAGGAAGAATCGCAAACAGCAATAGCTTTTATACAGCTTAAGGAAAGAGAGACATATCTTCATCTGAGAGGTCTACCAGAGATTGAACAAGGAAATTTGAAAGCGTCCAGGAATTTGTGTCCTTTTGGGACCTAACAAAGGGAGAGGTGGAATCTACAATTGTAAAGGCCTACAGATTTGGACCTAGAGGTAAAAAGGACTCAAAAATTTTAAATGATTGCATGGTAAGGTAAAGGTACCCCTGCCCTACGGGCCAGTCGTGTCCGACTCTAGGGTTGTGCGCCCATCTCACTTAAGAGGCCGGGGGCCAGCAATGTCCAGAGACACTTCCGGGTCACATGGCCAGCAAAGTTCTTAACCCGAGGTACTATTTCTGGGTTAGCGGAGTATGCAACCTGAAGCGTATGTAACCCAAGGTACCATTGTACTTTATTTACATACAGTATAAACACACACGGAGCACTGCAACATGGCTCCCTCCCTCTCTAGCATCAAACAGCAAAGAGAAAAAGAACAAAGGACAATAGTCTCACTTCATGGAACACAGTGACACAAACATCCTGCCGCCGTCACTTCCCACTCTGTGGAGTCAAAACTTCTGCCACGCTGCCTATTACTCACCTTTTCTCCAAATCAAAAAGTCCCCAGTGCTGCAGCCTCCATCCGTTGCTGCATCCTCCCCTTGGTCATTCTGACGGCCCTTTTCTGAACCTTTTCTAATGTGTGGGAACGCTCAGGGATGCAGGAGAGGATATATTGTCTGATAACAGCCTTTCCAACATGTGTTAACAAGTTCACAATTTAGCAGAGTAACATTCTCCCTTTTAAACTTGCAGCAGATGCATTTGCTCAGGCTCGCTAAAACCTCTATAATAACTGTTCTGGTATTTTCCCCTTATTCCCTCATAAAAGATAAGACACGACACAGTCTTCTATAAAAGTATAAAGAGAGTTTACTCACATATCATTCTGTTCACAATAGGATTCCAGAAGGCAGGCTTAGCTTAGAAAAGTAACATATACCTGGAAACTATCTCATAAGAAGACAGTCCCTTTGTCATCTCTTGGCTGGAAGCCAAGAGGGCATCTTTGGCTAAGCAAATGTTGCTTCTTCGATGCATGTAGTCAAAAGGAGAGAGATGGCTGCCCTGCCCTGTGCTTTTGTCATTACCTGCTCAGGTGAGGCCACACCCACCTCTAGTCACATGCAAAGGAAGTCTGTCCCAGCCCAGAAGGAAACAGGAAGTTTACCTGCTGGCTGAACAAACATTCCTCCCCATGTGTAAACATGTTCACTCTAGGAATGTTGTACTTGACTGCTTTTGTGTTTCACATCCCACACAATGCCCCCCCCCCATGGGAAAAGTGCTTATAAACACATACATACAAAAAAAACCCCAAACAGATTTATTTCTTTAAAAAGATCAGCGGCCACAAGAGCAACTAAAATGGTTATATCCACTGATCTGACACATAAAGACACCTGCACTTAAGTTATTTTGGGGGGGGGGAGAGACCCTTATATCAACTTATATGCCAAATGATCTTACGCCTTCACAACAAATCAGGTTTGGATGGTCTTTCAGAATTAAGGGCAGAATCTTAATGTTTAAGGGTATCAGAAGACAGTGTCCATAGAACCATAGAATCATAGAATCATAGAGTTGGAAGAGACCACAAGGGCCATCAAGTCCAACCCCCTGCCAAGCAGGAAACACCATCAGAGCACTCCTGACATATTGTTGTCAAGCCTCTGCTTAAAGACCTCCAAAGAAGGAGATTCCACCACACTCCTTGGCAGCAAATTCCACTGTCGAACAGCTCTTACTGTCAGGAAGTTCTTCCTAATGTTTAGGTGGAATCTTCTTTCTTGTAGTTTGGATCCATTGCTCCGTGTCCGCTTCTCTGGAGCAGCAGAAAACAACCTTTCTCCCTCCTCTATGTGACATCCTTTTATATATTTGAACATGGCTATCATATCACCCCTTAACCTCCTCTTCTCCAGGCTAAACATGCCCAGCTCCCTTAGCCGTTCCTCATAAGGCATCGTTTCCAGGCCTTTGACCATTTTGGTTGCCCTCCTCTGGACACGTTCCAGTTTGTCAGTGTCCTTCTTGAACTGTGGTGCCCAGAACTGGACACAGGACTCCAGGTGAGGTCTGACCAGAGCAGAATACAGTGGCACTATTACTTCCCTTGATCTAGATGCTATACTCCTATTGATGAGGCCCAGAATTGCATTGGCTTTTTTAGCTGCCGCGTCACACTGTTGGCTCATGTCAAGTTTGTGGTCAACCAAGACTCCTAGATCCTTTTCACATGTACTGCTCTCAAGCCAGGTGTCACCCATCTTGTATTTGTGCCTCTCATTTTTTTTGCCCAAGTGCAATACTTTACATTTCTCCCTGTTAAAATTCATCTTGTTTGTTTTGGCCCAGTTCTCTAATCTGTCAAGGTCATTTTGAAGTGTGATCCTGTCCTCTGGGGTGTTAGCCACCCCTCCCAGTTTGGTGTCATCTGCAAATTTGATTAGGATGCCCTTGAGTCCATCATCCAAGTCGTTGATAAAGATGTTGAATAAGACCGGGCCCAAGACAGAACCCTGTGGCACCCCACTAGTCACTCTTCTCCAGGATGAAGAGGAACCATTGATGAGCACCCTTTGGGTTCGGTCAGTCAGCCAGTTACAAATCCACTGAGTGGCAGCATAGTCAAGACCGCATTTTACGAGCTTCTTTACAAGAATATCATGGGGCACCTTGTCAAATGCCTTGCTGAAATCAAGGTAGGCTACATCCACTGCGTTCCCTTCATCTACCAGGCTTGTAATTCTGTCAAAAAACGAGATCAGGTTAGTCTGACATGACTTATTTTTCAGAAATCCATGCTGACTATTGGTGATCACAGCATTCCTTTCTAGGTGCTCACCGACTGTTTGCTTAATGATCTGCTCCAGAATCTTCCCTGGTATTGATGTCAGACTGACTGGGCGGTAATTATTTGGGTCCTCTCTTTTCCCCTTTTTGAAAATAGGGACAACATTTGCCCTCCTCCAGTCTGCCGGGACTTCGCCTGTTCTCCAGGAATTCTCAAAGATGACTGCCAGTGGTTCTGAGATCACATCTGCCAGTTCTTTTAATACTCTTGGATGCAGTTCATCTGGCCCTGGAGACTTGAATACATCTAAACTAGCCAAGTATTCTTGTACTATCTCCTTAGTTATCCTGGGCTGTGTTTCCTCTGTTGAATCATTTGCTCCAAATTCTTCAGGTCGGGCATTGTTTTCTTTATCGGAGAAGACTGAGGCAAAGAAGGCATTGAGGAGTTCAGCCCTTTCTGTGTCCCCTGTTTGCATTTCACCATCCTCTCCTCTGAGTGACCCCACTGTTTCTTTGTTCTTCCTTTTGCTACGAACATACCCATAAAAGCCTTTTTTGTTGCTTTTAACCTCTCTAGCAAGCCTGAGTTCATTCTGTGCTTTGGCTTTTCTTACTTTGTGTCTACACGTGCTGGCTATTTGTTTGAATTCCTCTTTGGTGGTTTCCCCCCTTTTCCATTTTTTGTCCAGAGGTCCAACATTTTTGAAACAATGACCATTTTCTTCATGGTTTCAGCCAACCCACAGTGGAGGAGCTACAAGTACAACTCCATCTCCTCGGACAAACAGCATCGGAATACAGTGGTACCTCGGGTTACATACGCTTCAGGTTACAGATTCCGCTAAACCAGAAATAGTACCTCTGGTTAAGAACTTTGCTTCAGGATGAGAACAGAAATCGTGCTCTGGCGGCGCGGCGACAGCAGGAGGCCCCATTAGCTAAAGTGGTGCTTCAGGTTAAGAACAGTTTCAGGTTAAGAGCGGACCTCCGGAACGAATTAAGTACTTAACCCGAGGTACCACTGTATTCCTTTTGGTAGATTTATAAATCTCTTCATAGGTTTCTTCATCCATTTCTATTGTTGTCACAGTCTCCTCAACATCACCCAAAATCTTATTTAAGTGCTGGTAACAAGCAAATAATCTGCCTCGAAGTTTTCGGTCATTTCTCATTTTTTCATCAATTCGTTCATCAAGACTAAGCTTGATGAGATCCAAGGGCTCTTCTACAGTATTTGTGGTTTGTTGCTGCTCCACCTCGTCCGCCATTTTTTCAAAGCCCCTCCAATGCTCTTTTGGAGGTGAGGCCAGAATTCTGTGGTTCTAGGCTGAGTGTTGGAAGTGAGAGGGAGGGAGGAGAGATTTTGGCGACACCCCCAGAGGGCCCGCTGTGTCTTCCCAGTTAGCCTTGAAAAGGCCCTCTTTTGAAAAAGACGTTCCTCTAATAAGACATTGTCAGGGAACTGACATTGGAGCCAGAGGCGGAGGCTAGGCTCTCAAGCGATGCTGGAGAAGGGCCCAGCAGGGGGGGAGGCAGCTCACCAGCTGGGGAAGGAAATCAGCGTAACACCAGGGATAAAGGGGGGCAGATGGGGGAATCGGCGAGGGGGCTCCAGGACTCCTCGCCGGAGACCAGCGAGGAGAGCACGGGTCCTCCAATACCCACACCCTCCCTGCGCAGAAGACTTCCGCGCAGGGAGAGTAGGAGGAGACTTGGGGTCAAACAGCTTTTATGCTGGAAAAGCTTTAAGAAACGCCCACTGACGGATTCTGCTAGCGACTGAACAGCCACGAAGTTAAGGGCTGTCCAGACAGAAAAGGTTTAACAAGGCAACCTAGCCAGGAGTGGCACCAACTTGCGCACGAGCAACCCCTACGTTCATGACAGCAATCCGTCAGTCTTTGACGTTGCTTGTGCGCAGCGACAGGCAGGCAGCAGAATGAGCCAAACCGGAGAAGCCGGCGCCACGGAGGGAGCAGCTGGAGTGCAAAATCTGGTGGAGAGGAACCGAGATTTGGAACAGCATGTGGCTCTTCTCACGGCGCGGTTGGAAGAAAGGCGAGCTCACGATGCACAGGTCAGACCCACCCCCGTAGCAAGGAAGGTACCGGGACTGGTACACAAGTTTGGGGGGAAGCCCCAGGACTACAACGCGTTCCGAACGGAAATAGAATACGCTTTGGAACTGCAGCATAAGAATTTTGCGGAAGATGGGGAGAGGGTGGCCTACATTGTCGGGCATCTGCAGGATGGGGCCAGGGAATGGATCAGGCCCCTAATGGCAACGCAAAATGCCGCCTTGAAAGACCTGAGGAAATTCTTCCAGGCGATGGATGCAATGTATTCCAGTGATGTGCAGCAAAGTGTGACTCGGCAGGAACTGATGGGTTGTAAACAGGGAAACAGTCAGTTAGAGACTACTGGTCGCGCTTTGCCATGTTAGTCCACCGGCTCGGGTGGGAATTGGACTCGGAACCCATTCAGATGTTGTTTGAGGAGGGGTTGTCCCCAACGGTGAAGGATGAGCTTTCCCGCGCACCCCGCCCGCAGTCAATGGATCAGCTGACCAAGGCTGTGCTTGCGATTGGCGTAAGACAGGAAGCGCGGGCTCAGGAGAAGCGCAAAGGGAGAGGGGAACGTTGCCATGACTACCGCATTCCTGAAATACCGAGGCAGCCTTCCCCGCCGGCGGAGCCAATGGAAATAGATGGCGCACGCGCGCGGGAGGTTTCAAACTCCAGTGAAGGTCGCAAAAGGGAGGGAAAGGATTGGAAAACCAATAAGCAGTGTTTCCTCTGCCAGCGGCCAGGACATTTTGCCAGGGTCTGCCCTCAAAGAAAGGCCTGGCAAGGGATGGTGGGAGCTGCTGGAGGTGAGGAGGAGGGGGAAAAGGGGCAGGAGCAGGGAAACGCCAACGCTTGGCTGCCACTCAGCGGGCACAGCAGCCAGGCCAGCAACCAATAGAAGTGCCCCAGCCAGACCCCCCCAGGGCGGCCATAGCCATAGAAGTGGTGCTAAAACTCCTGAATGGGCACCCAGTCAAAGTGAAGGGGCTGTTGGATTCAGGCAGTTCATGCAATTTCGTCAGGAAGGACTTCGCCCTAGAGCACCAGCTCCACCTGCTGCCCCTGGATTTTCCCTTGCAAGTGACCACCATTGATGGCAGGGAGCTTCTGGGAGGGGAAGTGACGCACCAGACCCCACCAATGAGAATGAGGGTTTCCAAGCACACGGAGACCATTGCCTTTCACGTAGCCACACTGGCAGGACCCCCAATAATATTAGGGATGAGCTGGCTGGCACTACATGATCCAGTAGTGGCATGGCATCAGCGGACAGTCACCTTTGGGTCAGCCTACTGCTTGGAACACTGTCTAGGGGGGGAAACCCCAAGGATGAGCGTGGCCAGGGTGGCTGGGACAGCTGTGGAGCCGAAAGGGGAGGTGCCACCACAATATGCTGACCTGCAGGAGGTCTTCAGCGAGAAGGAGGCGGATAGACTACCCCCCCATAGGCCCTTTGACTGCCAAATCAACTTGCTCCCAGGGGCACAGCTGCCGGTGGGTAAACTGTATGCCATGTCGGACAGGGAGATGAAGGAGTTGCGGGAATTTATTGACAAGAACCTGAAAAGAGGTTTCATAAGAGAATCAAAGGCGGTGGGGGGCAGTCCGGTGTTCTTTGTGGACAAAAAAGATACTAATCAACCCAGGCTCGTTGTGGACTACCGGGCCGTCAATTTGGTGTCAGAACCCGTGACCTTCCCAATGCCCACGATTGACGACATTTTAACACGGGTGAGGCAGGGGAAAATTTTTACCAAGCTAGACCTCAGGGGAGCATACAACTTGATTAGGATGAGAGAGGGGGACGAATGGAAGACCACAATGTTCACACCCCTGGGGGCCTTTGAGTACTTAGTTATGCCATTTGGATTACAGTCGGGCTCCGCCTGTTTTCAAGCTTTCATGCACCACGTGTTGGGGTCCCTGCTGTACAAGAACTGCGTAGCCTTCTTGGACGACGTCTTAATCTATTCGGACAATGAGAAGCAACATGTCAGAGACGTCAGGGAAGTGCTAAAGAGACTGCAGAAGCACCAGTTGTGGGTCAAGCTGGAAAAATGTCAGTTTCACACCAGAGAAGTCGAGTTCCTGGGGTACAAGTTGTCAGACAAAGGCCTTGCTATGGACCCAAGCAAGGTGCAAACGGTGCTGGAATGGAAGGCACCCAAAACCCGGAAGGACGTGCAGAGGTTCCTAGGGTTCAGCAACGTCTACAGGAAGTTCATCAAGAACTTCGCCCACTTGACAGCGCCCATCACAGATTGTCTCAGTAGCAAAAAGAAGTTTGTCTGGAGAGAAAGTGCCCAGCAATCCTTTGAAAGACTGAAGAAGGCGTTCGCTTCGGAAGAGCAGCTCCTGCATGTTGATCTGGAGAAACCCATGAGGCTAGAGACCGAAGCGTCCGACAGAGCCATTGGGGCGGTTCTTTTGCAGCCAGGGAGGAGCAAGCAGGAATGGAAGCCGTGTGCCTTTTTCTCGAGGAAGCTGAGCAAATCAGAGCAAAACTATACGGTGTATGACCACGAACTGCTTGCGATCTATGCGGCGTTTCGCCGATGGAGACATCTGCTAATAGGGGCACAGCACAAGATCCAGGTTTGTACTGATCACAAGAACTTGGAGTACTGGAGGACCGCACGAGTACTCAACCAGAGACAGATTCAATGGGCACAGGAGTTCTCCAAGTTTTCCTTCGAAATCCGATACGTGCCAGGAGAGGAAAACGTAAGAGCAGATGCTCTCTCCCGGAAGCCGGAGTACATGGAAGGAGAGGGACCGCCGGAGATACGACACATGATCCCCGAGGACCGATGGGTGTGTGGGGGAGCCTTGGTTGGGAAACGAGAACTGGCCGGGCTTACTAGAAACGACGTGTTCGCTCAAACTAAAATCCGGGAACTCCGAGATGGAAGAGAAAACCAAGGGGGTTTTGAGGAAAAGGAAGGGGTGCTGTACTATAAGGGGGCACTGTATGTACCGGGGGAGACCCTCAGGGGAAAGGTACTCAAACAACTCCACGACAACCCCACAGCAGGGCACTTTGGACAGCACAAAACCATGATGCTCGTCACCAGGCAGTTCTGGTGGCCAAGAGTGAGGGAGGATGTACGGGAATATGTACGGGGGTGCGACCGCTGCCAAAGGGCAAAGGAGGAGAGGGCTGCCCCCGCAGGGTTACTGGAACCCTTACCCACGCCGGGAAGACCCTGGGAGGTGGTGTCCATTGATTTTATGACCGATTTGCCCTATTCCCGGGGAAGACAGCAGTCATGGTAGCAGTCGATCTATTGACAAAGATGTGCCATTTCATAGCTTGTTCACATGAGGTGACCGCAGAGGAGACAGCCAAGTTGTTTGTGGATCACATCTTCAGGTTGCATGGAGCTCCCTCGAGGGTAATTTCGGATCGCAGGAAACAATTTACTTCCCGGTTCTGGAGGAAGCTCATGAGCTTGCTGCAGGTAGAGGTGAGCTTCTCGACGGCGAGACATCCGGAAACCAACGGGCAAGCAGAAAGAGTGAACAGTATACTCCAGCAATACCTACGCTGCTACGTCAGCGAGAGGCAGAACGATTGGGTAGAGAAACTAGCGCTGGCTGAATTTGCGTACAATAACACTGAACATGTGTCCATGGGAATGAGCCCGTTCATGGCCAATTATGGGTGTCACCCCAGGGCCTTCCCGGGGAGTGGGGAGAAAGGGTGGAGCGTACCTGCGGCAGAGCAGTTTGTGGAAGAAATGGAGGCCCTGCACCAGCAACTTAAGATGAACTTAGAACGGGCCAAGGAAATTTACAAGAGGCAAGCAGACAAGCACCGTAGGGAAGGGGAGACCATACGGGTGGGGGACCAGGTGTGGTTGTCAACCCAAGGGTTACCCTTTAAGGGGGGGTGCAAGAAGTTGCAGCCAAGGCGGCTGGGGCCGTTTGAGGTAACACAGCAGGTGAACCCCGTGGCATTCAAGCTCAAGTTGCCTGACAGCATGAAGATACACCCGGTGTTCCATAGGTCCCTACTCTCACCGTACAGGGAGGGGCAGGGATTCCCGGGGCGGGAAGGCGAAGTCACCACACACCCGCAGATAGAGGAGAGGGAACACCACAACCAGGCCACGGAAATACTCGATTCAAGGTGGCCAGGGCGCCAGGTGGAGTACCTGGTAGCTTGGGAGGGAGAACCCGGGTCGGAAAACACGTGGGTTCCCGCGGAGGCAATCAATGACGGGTATCTTGTGGAGGAATTCCACAGCCTGTTCTCGGACAAACCTAAACCACTAGCGAGATTCTGGGAGGAGCAATTTGGAACCACAGACGATGAAGAGGATTTTGTGGGTTTTTCTGCCTCCGAAGAGGAGGGAGGAGAGGCTTCAGAGGAAGAAGAATCAGACTGGGAGGCCCACCCTGCGGGAAGAGATCGGAGTGCGTGGGAAGCAGGTTTTGAATCCACAGAGGATGGCGACAGCTCCTTTCCGGGATTCCCTGCATCGTCGGCCGAGGAAAGGGACGAAGTGGGATCGATGGGTCGGGCCGGGGGTGGAGGGGGTCCTGGGGGGGAGGTGGATTTCAGGGAACTGACATCGGAGCCAGAGGTGGAGGCTAGGCTCTCAAGCGATGCTGGAGAAGGGCCCAGCAGGGGGGGGGAGGCAGCTCACCAGCTGGGGAAGGAAATCAGCGTAACACCAGGGATAAAGGGGGGCAGATGGGGGAATCGGCGAGGGGGCTCCAGGACTCCTTGCTGGAGACCAGCGAGGCGAGCACGGGTCCTCCAATACCCACACCCTCCCTGCGCAGAAGACTTCCGCGCAGGGAGAGTAGGAGGAGACTTGGGGTCAAACAGCTTTTATGCTGGAAAAGGTTTAAGAAACGCCCACTGACGGATTCTGCTAGCGACTGAACAGCCACGACGTGAAGTGCTGTCCAGACAGAAAAGGTTTAACAAGGCAACCTAGCCAGGAGTGGCACCAACTTACGCACGAGCAACCCCTGCATTTATTACAGACATATAAGAGCAATTACAGGGATTTTTGCAAGATCTGCAACTAGTGAAGATTCCAAAGCGCTGCATCATAATCTGCTGAAAGAGACAAGGTTTCATAATTTTTTATAGACCCTATACCCCATTACTGGAATAGCATTCCTGTTGCCTCTGGAAGAGTAACATCTAGAGAGAATTTAATAGCACATAATATTATGGCATTGTACATTATTAATTGAAAATACTCCCCAGCTTTTTTCTTATTATTTATATATACTTTTCGTATTTTCTTCCCCCTCTTTATTCCTTTACAAATTATAAATTGCATTATTATTATTATTTTCTCTTGCTTTATTTTTCTCTTACCCTTCCATCTTTTCTTTGTTTCTTTCTTTTGTAATTTTCTTTTTGGGTATTTTGTTTTGTTTTGTTTGTTTTGTTTCTCTGTTTGTTTCATTTTTGTTGTTTTTCTGGTTGTTTTTTTGTGTGGTTTTCGACTTGTGTCGTTCTGCCTTGTGTTTTTTTTGTTTTTGTTTTTTTGTTGCTGTTTTTTGTTTTTGTTTGCTTTGCCTTTCACTATCTATTGGTAGCTAAGACAGCTGATAGTGGTATCAGATGTCATTAGTTTTGTTGTAAGGTGCTGATTAACTGAACTGCTAACCTGTTTAAAGATTTATATATATGATCTATCACCCTGAATGAGTAAGTGAACGCAAGGATTGCAATCATTTATTATATTTATTTGATCTGATGAATTTGTGATATTGCTGTATTGATGATTGGCTGTAACTAATTAGATAATTGTTCATAATCAATTTTAAATATATCTAGTGAAACTGGTGAATATAAAGAATTAGTGGATACATAGGCCGGAGATTATTATCAGACTGGTAAAATTGTCGTGATTGTATTAAGAAAGATTGAATTTAATTGACATTTATTAATTATCACATTGGAAATATTGTCACGATTGTATTAAGAAAGATTGAATTTAATTGATATCCAGTCTGTAAGACAGAAAGAAAGAGAACAAATTACCTTGTGAGTTAATTGAATTTCTTAGTGATGTCTGGTAAAAAAGCAACTGTGTCAGGTTCTGCAGCAGTTTCAGCCTCACAAATCAGGAGAACTTCTGTAATTGACATGGATCAACCACTAGATATGAGAGAATTAATTTTAAGTTTGAAGAAAGATATCCAAGATTTAAAAAATAATGTAAATGAAAAGGCAAAAGCAACGGAAGAAAAACTTATTTCAATGGGAGTTAAAATAGATGAAAATGTGAAAATAACAGCTGAGTTATCAACTCAGGTCAACAATTTAGTGCAAAAAAATTCAGAACTGACGAAAATAGTGCTAGACCTTAAAGGTAAAACACAGAACCTAGAGGAAGCTCAGAAATAATTACAAAATGAAAATAGAGAGTTGAAAAGGGAATGCGATAAGATAAAGAAAGAAACAGCAGATCTGAAAGCGCAGCAGGATTCAACTTTGGACTCTATTGAGAAGTTGCAAATGCAGAGAAGGGAGAATACCCTAAGATTCAGAGGAATAACAGAGGACGCAGAGGAAATAATTGAGAAAAAAATCTCAAAAGAGCTAGCAGCTTGGTTAGACCTAGAAGAAGCAGAAGTAACACAAAAAATAGAAAAAGCATTTAGAGTCAAATCTAATGCAGCAAAAGCAAATAACTGGCTGGCTGACTCTTTTAACTCTATGGATTTCAGAAATAGAATTTGACAAGCTAGCAACAAGAAGAAATTCAAGTCGGAAGGAAATGATATTATCGTCCACAAGATTATCCCAAATTGATTGATAAAAAGAGAGAAGCTTACAAACCTCTAGCCGAGGCACTAAAGGCAAAGGCAGTGGACTATAGGTGGGAGTACCCTGAAGGCATCTCCTTTTTCTTTAAAGGGAAATGTAGAAAGTGCTTGTCGGCATTAGATGCGGACAAGTTCTGGAGAAAGTACCGGAAAGAGCTCGGAGGGAAAAGGCAATTGTTGGGAGACTCAGAGGAAATTGAACAAACAGTTGAGAGTTAGGAGACAGATCTAAGAAGGGAATTTATTAAACGTATACTGAGACCTTGAATGTGTAATTTTTTTTATTTATTATTTTTTATTAATCCGTTCACGTATCATAAGAAATAAAGTATGGATTATAAATTTATTACTTGGAACGTAAATGGTTTAAATGAAAAATCAAAAAGGAACAAGGTGGAACATATTCTGGTTAAGCAAAAATATGATCTAATCTGTCTGCAAGAAACCCATGTAGCGGAAAAACATAAAAGAGTATTAATAAATAAAAGATTGGGGCTTGAGTTTATTGCATCAAGTAAAGGAAAAAAGAGAGGGGTGGTAATCTATGTAAAACCTCAGCTGGAGCCAAAACTGCTTTACAATGATGAAAAAGGTCGAACAGTGATTATAGAAGTTAAGATTAATAATGAAAAAGTGATAGTTATTGGAATTTATGCACCAAATGAAAGAAAATCCGAATTCTATCAATTCTTGGAAGAAAAAGTCATAGAATTTCTAGGGGGGGGGGAATTATATTATTAGGAGATTTTAATGGAGTAGTCAATCCAAACATGGACAGAACAATAAAGAAGAAAGAAAAGAGGCAGAACAAACTCCCAACTACATTTTTCCAATTAATAGAACTCCTGAATTTGTTCGACGCTTGGAGGTTTAAGAATCCAACAGAGAAAGAATTTACACACTATTCAGAGCCACATAAATCGGCGGGACAAATCGACGCGATCTGGACAACAAAGGATTTATTAAATAATATTACAAAAGCAGAAATCCATCCAAGGACAATTTCAGATCATAGCGCATTCTGGGTTAACTTTAAAGGAAAAGAAGAAAAGATTAAAAGGTGGCAACTTAATGAGAGTATGTTAAACGATGAAAAAACTGTACAGAAGGCCAAGCAAATCTTAGAAGAATATTTTAAGTTTAATTTAAATCAAGGAGTAGATCTAGAGACGGTTTGGGACGCGGGTAAAGCCGTCATAAGAGGCTTCTTTATCCAACAAAACGCATTCCGAAGGAAAATAAAGGAGAAGAAGAAAATGGAGATTTGGGAGGAAATTAGAAAAAAGGAAAGGATCCTTTTCCAAAAACCAGATGATGAACTAATTAAGCAAAATATAAAAATTTTACAGACGCAATTCTCCATGATAATAAACGAAGAGATAGAATGGAAGATAAAATGGTTGCAACATAGAAATTTAGAGTTTGCAAATAAACCTGGCAAACTTCTGGCCTGGCAATTAAAGAAGAAAAAGGAAGATAGAATTATCAATAAAATTAAAATTGAAGACAAATGGATTCAAGAACCGAAGGAAATTAGTAAAAAATTTGCTAGTTTTTTCGGAAAACTATATAAAGAAGGTCCAGAGACTCTAGAAAAAATAATTGATTATTTGGGCAAAAATAAACTACCAATAATACCTAAGGAAAAAACTGAAATCTTGAACTCACCAATAACAGCTATGGAGGTGCAACAAGCTATACAGAGATCAAAATTAGGAAAGACACCGGGCCCAGATGGTCTCCCAGCTAATTACTATAAAAAGTTAGAACAAGCATTATTTCTTCCCATGAAAGACCTAATGAATAATAGTCTGGCAACTGGAAAGCTACCGAAAACCTGGAAGGACAGCTTTATTACTCTTATCCACAAACAGGGAACAGATGCCTCAAACATGGCCAATTACAGACCCATTGCACTGCTAAATAACGATTACAAGATATTCGCAGACATTCTTGCAAATAGATTAAAAATGGTGCTGAAAGAGATAATTCATAAAGATCAAACCGGATTTCTTCCCGGACGATTTATGCAATCCAACATGAGATGTGTGATTAATGTATTAGAATATTTGGATATTAAAATTGATAAACCAGCAGCTATTATGTTGGTGGACACTGAAAAAGCTTTTGACAACGTGTCCTGGAAATTTATGAAAAAAAATAATGGAAGAAATCGGACTGGGAGAAAATATTTGTAAAGGAATAAATGCCATCTATTTGGAACAATATGCAAAATTGATCATCAACGGAAGAATTACTGAGGAGTGCAAAATAAACAAGGGAACCAGACAGGGCTGCTCACTGTCACCACTGATATTTATCTTGGTGATGGAAGTCTTGAACAATCAGATAAGAAAGGATCAGCTTGTTAAAGGCATCACTCTGGGAAACAAAACATATAAAATTAAAGCTTTTGCAGACGATTTACTTGTTATGACTGAAAACCCTAAAGAAAGTCTGAAAAGAGTGCTGGAATTGATTAAAGAATCTAGAGAAGTGGCAGGCTTTAAGCTGAATATAACAAAAACAAAAACGCTTGTTAAAAATGTAACCACAGAAGAAAAGGACGACTTAGAAAAAATATTGGGCCTGAAAATCTCCTCAAAAGCGAAATACTTGGGTATTTGGATCACCCCCAAGAACAGAAACTTATTTCAGGATAATTACACCAAAACTTGGTTAGAGATTAGAAAAAACTTTGTAACCTGGAGTAAACTAAAATTAACATTTCTGGGTAGGATTTCCATTATAAAGATGAATGTGCTTCCAAAATTAATCTTTTTATTTCAAATGATTCCAATACTGGGCGAAGCAGGTTGTCTTAGGATATGGCAAAGAGAAATTTCCAAATTCCTGTGGAAAGGGAAGAAACCTAAGATTAAACACCTGATCTTACAGGAGCCAGAATCCAGTACAAAAAGAGTATTGGAACTGATTCAAGAATTTGGACAAGTAGCAGGTTTTAAGCTGAATAAGACGAAAACTAAGGTTTTAGAGAAAAATTTAACTGTGAATGAGAGAGAGAAGTTTCAGGAAGAGACTGGACTAACATTGGTTAAGAAAGTGAAATATTTAGGGGTTAACATGACTGCCAAAAATGTGAATCTATTTAAGGATAATTATGGAAAATGTTGGATAGAAGTGAAAAAGGATTTAGAAATATGGTCAAATTTGAAGTTATCATTGTTAGGCCGAATTGCTGTGATAAAAATGAATGTGCTGCCAAGGATGTTGTTTTTGTTTCAAACATTACAAATTTTGGACAAGATGGATTGTTTCAAGAAGTGGCAGAAAGATATTTCCAGATTTGTTTGGCAGGGCAAGAAGCCTCGAATAAAATTTAAGATATTAACTGATGCTAAAGAAAGAGGTGGATTTGCCCTGCCAGACCTCAAACTTTATTATGAATCAGCAGCTTTTTGCTGGCTGAGAGAATGGCTGCTTCTTGAAAACACTGACGTGTTGGATTTAGAAGGTTTCAATAATGTATTTGGTTGGCATGCATATTTGTGGTACGATAAGGTAAAAGCACATAAAGTGTTCAAAAATCATATTGTTAGAAAAGCACTGTTTAATGTTTGGATAAGATATAAAGATTTGTTAGAAAAGAAAACCCCAAGATGGTTGTCACCAATGGAAGCGAAGGCACAGAAAAAACTCAATATGGAGGCCAAATGGCCGAAATATTGGGAAATTCTGGAACAAGATGGAGACAGATTAAAATTGCAGAGCTTTGAAAAATTGAAAAACAGAGTGCGAGATTGGCTCCATTATTATCAAATAATGGAGGCATACAATTTGGACAAAAAAGTTGGTTTCCAGGTGGAAAAATCAAAATTGGAAACAGAATTGTTAGATTCCAAAATTAAGAATTTCTCAAAAATGTATAACTTGCTGTTGAAATGGAATACTCAGGATGAAACGGTGAAATCAGCAATGATTAAATGGGCACAAGATGTTGGACATAACATAATGATGGCTGACTGGGAACAGTTATGGACCACAGGTATGAAATTTACGGCATGTAATGCTCTAAGAGAAAACTTAATGAAAATGATTTATAGGTGGTACATGACCCCAGTCAAGCTTGCAAAAATCTACCATTTGCCCGATAATAAATGTTGGAAATGTAACGAGACTGAAGGCACATTCTTTCACCTTTGGTGGACATGCCCAAGGATTAAGACATTCTGGGAGATGATTTATAACAAAATGAAAAAGGTATTCAAATATACCTTCCTGAAGAAACCAGAGGCCTTTCTCCTGGGCATGGTCGGCCAATTGGTGTCAAAGAAGGATAGAACTTTCTTTATGTATGCAACAACAGCAGCAGGGATACTTATCGCAAAATATTGGAAGACACAAGATTTACCCACCCGGGAAGAATGGCAGATGAAGTTGATGGACTATATGGAATTGGCGGAAATGACTGGCAGAATCCGAGACCAGGGAGAAGAGTCAGTGGAAGAAGATTGGAAAAAATTTAAAGATTATTTACAGAAATACTGTAAAATCAATGAATGTTAGAAAAATGTTGGAATGAAGTTACATGGCTTTAGTAGAAATGTTATAAGGAATTAAGTATAAATAGATTAATAGAGTATTAAAGGAAAAAATAAGGTTAGAATGAGTTAAGATAATTATAGGATAGAAAACAGAGGAAGAGGGAAAGGAATTGCTGAAATAATTAACAGAAGTGGAATACAAAAAGGGAGGTGTGAGGAGGTCGTGGAAATAAGTGAATGAAAGATGGGATAATGAAATTGTTTGATTTATTTTATTGTTGTTGTTTTGTTTTGTTAGTTTAATGTATTGTATTGTATGTGTTTTATTCTTTTTTTAGTGTTTAAATTTTTTGGAAAAGCAATAAATATTATTTAAAAAAAAAACACCTGATCTTAATAGATATGAGAGAGAGAGGAGGCTTTTCCCTACCCGACTTAAAACTTTACTACGAGGCAGCCTGTTTCACCTGGCTAAAAGATTGGTGCACGTTGCAGGATCCGGACCTCTTGGACCTGGAAGGTTTTGACAACTGTTGGGGATGGCACGCCTACCTGATATATGGAAAAGCGAAAATCCATAAAAATTTTACCAACCATATCATAAGAATATCACTCTTTGCTGTATGGGAAAAATATAAAGACCTGATGGAACCTAAAGTCCCGTGGTGGACTTCTCCAATAGAAGCCGTAGCAGTAAAACGGAAAAATACTCAGGAAAGCTGGCCAACATATAAAACACTTCTAAAAAATGAAGATAACCAAATAAAATTAAAAAAACTTTGAGGAAATAAGAGAACACATCTCAGACTGGTTCCAATACCATCAGTTATTTGAAAAATTTAAATCTGACAAACAAAAGGGGTTCTCAACAGAAATTTCCCGATTCGAATCTGATCTTGTAAATTCTAAAAGAAAAACACTTTCCAAAACTTATCGACTCCTTGTTGACTGGACAGTCAAGGAGGAGGAGGTAACAGTGGCAGTGGTGAGGTGGTCCCAGGATTTTGGCCATTCAATAACCATGGCCCAATGGGAAAATTTATGGAAGATCAATTGGAAATTCACAAATTGTTACACGATTAGAGAGAACTTTCAAAAAATGCAACATCGATGGTATCTAACACCATGGAAAATTTCAAAAATGTATAAAAATGTGTCAAGTAATTGTTGGAGATGCGGTGAATCAGGAACATTCTACCATATGTGGTGGACATGTAGGAAAATACAGGTATTCTGGGAGAGTATCCATGTAGAACTGCAAAAAATGCTAAAGATTTCTTTCAATAAAAAAC
The DNA here is from genome assembly GCF_964106645.2 of Podarcis pityusensis. NCBI lineage: Eukaryota > Metazoa > Chordata > Lepidosauria > Squamata > Lacertidae > Podarcis > Podarcis pityusensis. The sequence goes on along the minus strand of NC_138045.1, from coordinate 31,620,455 downwards.
CAGAGGCCTACCTCCTGGGAATAACAGATTTGGATATTCCACAAAAGAGGAAGGGTATCTTTTTATATGCGACGGCGGCAGCAAGAGTTTTGATCGCAGCAAAATGGAAGAGTAATGAAATCCCCTCTATACAAGATTGGATCCAAAAGCTGACAAAATATGCCAAATTAGATGGTTTATCAGAAAAAATAAAGAATAAATCAAAACAGGAATTTGTTTCAAAATGGGAGGTTTTCAAAGACTATCTGAAAAATAAATATAGTAGTTTAAATTCTGTTGCAGCATTCGAGGAACTTCAGTAATACTTGCAAGGTAGATATAAGAAATTAGATTTATTTTTATTTTTTTCCAAGTGATTTTTTATTGTTTTCCTTACATATTCTTTTCCAACAAATTGTAATAGCACCATACATTCCCTTTGACTCTGCCGAGTCACGACCCCCCTCCCTCCCCACAACTGGTATATTTATCCTCTTTCCATCACACACATCATTCTCAAATTAGTACTATTATACATTGGAGGTATTATGTCAATCCTGCTAGTGTCTTGACCTCTTTACAATTCTTCTTTAAATATTCAATAAATTTACTCCAGTTATTTTGGTATCTTTGATCTCCCTGGTCCCGGATCCTCCCTGACAGTTTGGCAAGTTCTGCATATTCTGTCAACTTCGCCTGCCACTCCTGTATAGTTGGTATATCTTGTACTTTCCATCTTTGGGCCAGAAGGGTCCTCGCGGCAGCTGTAGCATACATGAACAAATTTTGATCTTCTATTTTAATTTCTGTTCCTATTAAGCCTAATAGACACGCTTCCGGTCTTTTGGGGAAAGTATATCTAAATATTTTTTTGAGTTCATTATAAATTGCTTCCCAATTTTTTTTTACCTTATCGCAGGTCCACCACATATGGAAATAGTCCCCATCTGCCTTTTTACATTTCCAACACTTTCTTTCTTTTTTCCTATACATTTTAGCTAATTTTACTGGCGTCAAATGCCATCTATACATCATTTTTAGCAAGTTTTCCTTTAAAGCCATGCATCCTGTGAATCTCAAACCCTCCTTCCATAATCTTTTCCACGCATCCAATTCAATGTTATGCCCAATATCAATTGCCCATTTTATCATTGAGTCCTTTACTTCTTCATCTTTTGTATACCATTCTAGCAATAAACTATACATTCTTGATAAAATTTTATCTTTACAGTCTATTAACTCGATTTGGAATTTCGATTTTTTATCTTCGAACCCATTTCTCTTTTTGTCTTCCTTTAATAAATCACTGATCTGATGGTATTGCAGCCACCCTGTTAACATCTTTTCAATTTGGTCGTATGGTTTGAGCTTTATCCCTTGGGCTGTTTTCCTAGTAATATCCTCATATGTTACTCTTTCCCCTTCCATGTTTACTTTTTTTGTTGTCAGCACCTCAATTGGTGATATCCACCACGGTGTCTTTCTTTCCAGGAGGTTTTTATTCCGATCCCATACTTCATATAAAGATTTCCTAATCATATGGTTTAGAAAACCTTTATGTACCTTTACTTTGTTGTACCATAGGTACGAATGCCAACCATATCTATTGTCGTGGCCCTCTAGATCTAATAGGTCAGTGTTTTCTAAGGTCAGCCAGTCTTTTAACCATACCAAGCACGAAGCTTCATAATATAAAGTCAGGTCTGGTAAATCAAAACCTCCTCTCTCTTTCTTATCTACTAGTATCTTCATTTTTATCCTTGGCGTTTTCCCCTGCCAGACAAACTTCGCTAAGTTTTTTTGCCAATCCTTAAATTGTCTTATCCCTTTTACCACTGGTATTGCTTGAAATAAAAATAACAGTCTAGGTAGTATATTCATTTTTATCACAGAGATTCTGCCTAATAATGACAATTTTAGTCTACTCCATATATCCATATCTTTCTTAATTTCTTTCCATACCACCTCATAGTTGTCCTTGTACAGGTTTATATTTTTTGTTGTCATCCAAATTCCTAAATATTTTATTTTTTTAGCTATCGCGATTCCTGAGTCTACTTGTAATTCTTCCATCTCTTCTTTCTTCAAATTTTGTGCTAGCATTTTCGTCTTGTTTTTTGTTAAGTTTAAACCCTGATACCTTCCCAAACTCTTCCATTCTTTTTATTGCCTCTTTCACACTTTGTCTTGGTTCTTCCAACGTTAAGACTAGATCATCTGTGACGGCTCTTAACTTAAATTCTTTTCGTCCCACCTTAATGCCTCTGACTTCTGATGATTCTCTTAGCTTCTTATTCAAGACCTCTAGGACTGTAATAAATAGCAAGGGAGACAAAGGGCATCCCTGCCTAGTACCTTTAGTTATCTCAAAGTTATTTGATATGTTGTTATTAATTATTACCTTTGCTTTTTGGTCCGAATAAATCGTGTCAATACCTCTCAAAAAATTTTCACCAATTCCTAGTACTTTTAGGTTTTCTTTCATGAAATGTCAAGAAACATTATCGAACGCTTTTTCCGCGTCTATGAACAATAGTACTGCCTGTTTCCCATTTCTGACTTCAAGATATTCAATTATATTTATCAGGTTTCTTACGTTGTCCCTTAGTTGCCTCCCCGGCAGAAAGCCTGTTTGGTCCTTGTGTATCACCTTATTTAACACCATTTTTAGTCTATTCGCTAGTATATCCGCAAATAGCTTATAGTCGTTATTCAATAACGAAATTGGTCTGAAATTTTTTACATCTAATATATCCCCCTCTTTCTTCGGGATCAGTGTAATATAAGCTTCTTTCCAGGTGTTTGGCATCTTTCCTTCTCTTAAGACTTTATTCATTACTTCACTTAGAACAGGTGTCAGGTATTGCGATAGTGTTTTATAATACTTTGCTGAGAGACCGTCCGGTCCTGGGGCCTTCCCTATTTTCATTCTTTTTATTGCCTTCGTGACCTCTTGTTCTGTTATCTCCTGGTTAAGCATTCTTTTTTCTTCTTCTGAGATTTGATGTAGTTTATGGTCATGGATATACTTTTCTATTCTCTTATTGTCTTCTTTATCTTTCTTATAAAGATCTCTATAGAATCTCTGAAATACTTTTCTAACTTCTTTCGGGTCCTCAATCATTTTATCCCCATCTTTTATTTTACAAATTGTGTTCTGTTTTTGTCTTGCTTTTATTTGCCAGGCCAAGAATCTCCCAACTTTGTTGGCCGACTCAAAATTTTTTTGTCTCATGGTTTTTATTTTCCATTCGATCTCCTGTCCCACCACCATGGAGAACTGAGACTGCAACATTTTTATATTTCGTTTTATTATTTCATCTTTAGGTTTTGTTATTAGCTGTTTTTCGTTCTCGATGAGCTGGGACAGGATCTCCTCTTTCTTCTTCTCTCTCCCTCTTTTCTGGAAGCTGTTTTTTTGAATCAGGAAACCCCTTATCACCTCTTTGCTCGTGTCCCAGACTGTTTCAATTGGTGTTTCTTTGTTTAGATTCCATTTAAAATAGTCTGTTATTGTCTCTTTTGCAGTTTCCACTACTCTCTGGTCATTAAATAAGCTCTCATTCATTCTCCATCTATGTGTAGAAGGGTCCTTTCCTTTTAATTCCATATATAGCGGATTATGATCTGACAGGGTTCTTGGGAGGATTTCAGTTCTAGTTACTCTTGGTGTTAGAATCTTAGAAACCCAGATCTGATCTATTCTGCTGAAGCTTTGGTTTGGTTCAGAGTGGAATGAAAATTGTCTTACTGTTGGGTTCCTTAATCTCCAGATGTCAATTACTCCCAATGTATTGGCCATATCAAAAAAGGCCTTCGGGAGTTTACCGTCATATGTATTTCACCTCTTTGTTAATCTATCTAAGTCCGGTACCACTACTCCATTAAAGTCTCCCAGTAGTATCAATTTCTGATCTAAATACTCTAACATTATTTCATTCAACTTTGTATAGAATTCAGCTTTCTTATCGTTTGGTGCATAGATCCCCACAATCAGCCATTTACCCCCTTGAAACCCAATTTGTACAATCAATATTCTTCCCTCATCCTCCTTAAAAATTAAATTTGGGTCATGCTTCTCTTTTACATATATTACTACACCTCTCTTTTTGTTCGAATCTGACGCGATAAACTCTTGGCCCAGTTTTTTATTACTTAAAATTCTTTTATGCTTTTTTGCTACATGCATATAAGAAATTAGATTTATTGAGAATAAGTTTAATTATGATAAAAGTGTGTACTGGCAAAAAGTAATATGAATTTGAAATATGGAATAGACGGGAGGTTGGGTCTTTAGTGTTAAGACCAATAGATGTTTTATTGTTTGCTAAGAAAATTATGTGTATATGGTTATTTTTGTAATTTGTGTGAAATTTGGTATTTGTGTGTGTGTGTGTTTTTTCTTGTTGTATAAATAAAAAACCTTTTTTTTTAAAAAAGAGGCCCTGTCTCATCTCCCCCTTGTGAGCGTGGCAAGAATAGGAGGAACAGGTGGCCGCCCACCATTGAACTAAAGCCCCCTCCCACTGCTGTTGCTTGGCCCCTGCCCTCCCCCAGTGGCCCCCCTCCATGCCCCACAGATGAAGTCAGGCCCAAGGAAGGAAGTTTGCATTGGCAGCTTTTGCCGAGTTTTCAAGAGCAGTGTGCATAGAGCAGGCACATTTTCAGGCAGGTGGGCGACAGCTTAAGAGGGATGTGCTTATCACTGCACCTTCACACCCGTCTCTCTCATCCTCCTACCCCTTGTTCTTTGGCTGAGCTGCCTGAGGCACCTTGGATCATGGTTTCCATGTCAGCTGAGCCCTATTTTCACCTGGGAAGGCCAAACAGATTAAGCCCCAATCCCTCCAGCTGGTGTTTAGAGAGCAACACAATAGAGTGGCTTTGAAGTGAAGGTTTGTTTAGGGAACATGAGAAAGTAAGAAGAAGAATCGCTTGTCAGATATGGTTTATTTATCTTGCATAGCCTTTACCAGCCTGATGCTCATCTGCAAAGCATAAGGCTGGCAAGGTCAGACCCTGTTCATCCAGGCAGATGGCCAGATGAAGCTTATGAAGGTAGGAAGAGCCATTAGCTGGATCAGGCCAATGTGCTATCTAGTCCTGTTCTCACAGTGGCTGACTAGATGCTTGTGGGAAACCAGCAAGCAGGATCCTTGCACAAGAGCAGATCTCCCCTCCTGTGGTTTCCTGCATCTGGTATTCAGAAGCGTCGCTGCCTCTGACCATGGAGGCAGAGCGCAGTAATTGTGGCTTGTCTCCTCCTCCTCCATGGATTTGTCCAAACCTCCATCAAGGCTCTCCAAATTGGAGGCCATCATTGCCTGCTGTGGGAGGGAGTTCCATAGTTTAATGTTGCGCTGCTTGAAGAACTACTTCCTTTTCTCTGTCCTGAATCTTCCAACATTCAGCCTCATTGGATGCCCACGAGTTCTGGTGTCATCATGCGAGAGGGAGGGGGAAAACTTCGCTTTCTCCACACCACATGCAATTGTTTATGCTTCCGTCAGGTCGCCTCCGGTCCCCTTTTCTCTACACTAAAAAGCCCCGACCGCTGCAGGCTCTCCTCACAGGGGAGCCTCTCCAACAACCTCAGCCGTTTTGCAGATATCAGCCGATGGCTTGTGCGAGCTTTGCAAGCGACACCTTCCATGTTTGCCGCCTGTGTGCCCAGGAGGAAGTCCCTCCATTCAAGAGAGGTTACCCCATTCAATGCATCCCCCCCTTATTTCCCCTCCCCCTCCCCCCTGCTGCAGATGTGAAATTTGTGGAGAATTCAAGTGTGGTGAAGGAAGCCTAGGAAAAGGCCAACGCAGCCCTGATGGAGTACACCCTCTGCAACTACCCACATGCCACAGACAAGTTCTGCCAGCTTCTGATGCAGCTGGCCGGCGTCCGGTCCCTGAGCATGCAAGTGGAGGAGTACCTGTACCACAAGCACCTGAGCGGGGACCTGCAACAGCCTCCTGATTGAAATGCTCCATGCCATGTATGTAAAAGATCACAATTGCCTCAAGATATGCAACTGATATTTAATTAGTTTGTTGTGTGATATTATGTAGGAATGCTAAAATGTGTCTGACAGTATGTTATTTCCACAAAGGGGGGACCCAATTATTGTGTGTACTGTAATTGTTTTTATGTTCAATGTATGGTGTATTATTGCTTACACCAGTGGAGGATTCTCATGCATTTTGAGCCTTCTGATAGATCAGGCTATTGCGTAATCCAGTATTTAGATTAGATCATGTTCCACCTGGCACTCTCTGCAGTGTGCCAACCTTCTCTACCCATTTTTAAATTGTTTTAATTCATTTCACGAAAAATAAAAAAAGCAAACTTCAGGATCCATGCAACAGCAGATGCATAAAGGTGTATATGCTTTGGTTTAGCAGGAATGATCCCTTATAGAGTTAAATTGATTAATTTGGACAAGTGCCCATTTTAAGATTTTTTTTTCTTTTTTTACAGATTGGTTTGAAAAGTTGAGAACCATGGCGCTATCTAAATTCTAATTGGACTCAGTTTGAATTCAACAAGTGTATCCAGGCTGCAACTAGCTTTTTCGTCCTTTAAGAGCAAGTGAGCAACTTCCCCACAGTACAAGACTAGAGCCTATAATAAAAAGATCCCATTGAAAGGTCAAGGCAAGGACATCTCTCTCACGACTTGTCCAAACCTGTCCAACTCTATGGCAAGGTGACATGGTCTTTATGAAAGCCCTGAAGGGATTCACCAGGGATTGTTGCTGCTGTGGTATGATGGAGGAGAGCTAAGTTTGACACCTGAGAACACACACACACACACACACACACACACACAAGGCATAAATAAAACAAACTGCATTTTTCAATTGTCACTGGACCTTCCTGCTAAGTGAAAAGCATAGACCACTATTGAGTAAATGTTTCTCCCAGAGTGTTAGAATGCCGCAAGTAATTTAGTAACAATGCAACGTGTTATTTTTATGTGATATCCTATATTTACACAAAGGCATCCATTTACAACATACCATGTTACTATTTGTGGGGCAAAATGTTTAAAGAAAAATTCTAGCCCCAAAGGGGGGATATTGTGATAGGAATTTTGAGGTCTTGATATATGGTAATGTTCATAAGTGTAACAGCCAAGTACACACATAGATCAGCACAGGAAGACCGACCTGGAACCATTTTGATTCCCAAACTGACCAAATGTTTTCCCTGCAAGGAGGGAGGGGGCGTCAGGGAGCCTTCCCATTGTCTCAGGAATTGAGTAATCAGCATTTTAATGGGTGACACACTATCAGGAAAGGCAATCAGATAACCTGGCAAATAGGAAAAACAACATTCAAATTTCTGTTTTAGACCGCCTTTTCTGTGATGTAGGTATGATGTATCTGGGGGTGGTCTTGATCTACAGGGTGGCAATTTCAAAAGTCTATATAAGGCCTTGCACGTCATTGTTCTGGGTTCCTCCTCCCTCCTGCGATGTGATGAGTGAGGACCCTGTTGCAACAGATCAATAAAGATCAGGCTTACTAGGTGCTTTGCTTCTCAATATTCTCTGGTTGGCTTCTGTTATTTTCTCCTACCAATAGGGAACCTATGTAAGGACTCTATACAGGCTCTTGGATACCCCATAAGGGAAAAGGGCAGATTTTGTTTACAACAATCCCACCCACTCTAAAAGGCTGTAGAGATAGTTAAAAGAAAAAGGCCTGGTTTTCGCCTAGTGCCTAAAGAGGTGCAATGAAGGTGGCAGGTAAGCCTCGCTGGGGAGAGCATTCCTCAAGCAGGGAGTCACCACAGAAAAGGCCAGTTCTTGTGTTGCCACACTCCAGATATCCAACGGGGGGGGCACACAAAAAAAGCCTCAGGTGACAATTGCAGGGTCCAGGTTGATTCCTGTGGGGGAGGGGCACCATGGTGGGGGGCAGGGATCCTGGTATTTTAAAATGCACCTGCTAGTCATATGTAGCTATTTCCTCAACTGAAGAGGAAAAGGCGGGGAAAACAGCAGCAACTGCCACCCTCCGTTGGGTGCCATCTGTCCACAGAGGAGTCAGTTGGGGAGCAAAGTTGTCTGACATGCAACAGACTTTGCAGTTAGCTTTGCAGGCTGCCTGGAGAACTGAGATTGTCCCACAGGCTGGAGGTTTCCGCACTCCTGCTCTGTGGTGTGGCTGCGTCTTACACGGGGGTTTGACTCCTAGGGTTCCACGTATATGCGGAAAACTAGCATTGCTTGCACAAGATCTAGTGGGAACTTGGATGACCCTAGGACAGGCATGGCCAAACTTGGCTCTCCAGATGTTTTGGAACTACAACTCCCATCATCCCAAGCTAACAGGACCAGTGGTCAGGGATGATGGGAATTGTAGTCCCAAAACAGCTGGTGTGCCAAGTTTGGCCAAGCCTGCCCTAGGAGATCTCGCCAGCAGAATGACAAGTAGTCAGAATGCCACCACACACACACACACGGGAGGATCCAGCAGATTTCAGGGACCCCCAAGGCCGTGACCATGAGGGTAGATGCCCTTTTCCTAGCTGGTTTCACAAGCCATTGATCACATCCTTCCAAACCCATTTTCAAAGTCTGAAGAGTTGTTGCAGAGAAAACAGGGTGCCAAATCCCCCCCTTGCGTAGTGTGGCTGTCCCTTACCTGGCTTTTGTAGATTGCATAGGCCAGGAATATGTAGAGACCCTGTAGGAAGACAGAGGAAAGAAACCATGCCAATGACCTGGAAACAGCCGCTGGTCCAGCATCCTTGCTTTGTTAGCCCCCCAAACAGACATATAGGGAAGGCCAAATAATGTCTCTCTCCCAACCAAGCGGCAGAACTGCCCCTTTCACAAAGAGATGGGCAATTGCCAGCCCTTGGCCTGATTTCATGCAACCGTTGGCTTAATTCATCCAGGGGGAAAGGAGGACAAAATGGGGGGGGGGGGCAGAAAAGAGAAAGTGTGGGGATTGGTAGACAAAGTGAGAGAAAGGGTCCCATCCATTTTTTATTCCTAGTAACTGAGACAAACTGCCTCCGACTTTGGAGGTAGAACACAGGCCAGTGTGTGTGTATGTGAGCCCCCAAACCAGCTCCCTTTTAAGGCAGCATACAGCAAAAACTAACTTTTGACCAATATGGCCTCAATACCTAGCCAAATTTTTGTTTCCCTCAGTCCCCCCACCCCTGCCCACATCCTGAAGAAGAAGAGCTCTGGTGGATTCAGAAGCTTACCTCACTATTTTGTGACATTTTGTCTGGTCATAATGAAGGGCCTTTGGGCATTTTTCAAAATAAAAGTGGCACTGCATGCAGAAGTCTAACCTTCCTCTTCCTCCTCTCAGCACATTTGGCGTTTTCTGCTCTAGAGCTGGCACTTGCAACAAAGAGAGGTTCAGTGATGTCTCAAACAAATACAATACAAATGAATTAACTGTGTGTTGTGTGAAATGACACTTCCTTTGGTCCATTTCTTCCTCTTGCATTCGGAGAGAGGAAGCCACCTCAGAAGTCTCAGTTGATGAACCTTCAGAAACACAACTGCAGGCCAAGAGTTTTTCTAGTACATCCCTCCCCCCCCCAACTTAAACAACATCCTGCTCTCAAGTCCCTGAGCTCAAAAATTTCAACGGAAGATGTCTCAAAAGCCTCAAAAGGACAGTGTCTCCAGAATGATACTACTGTTTTGTAATAGTCTTCATCAGCTGGAAATAAGATACAAGGCATACAACGTATGAATGATAACAAAACCGAGCTACCTGCATACACATTGTAAAATAAAGCAGAGTATACAAAACACAATAAAAGGTACATACCCAATATTTTTCAACAGAATATGTGAGATTCATGCTAAGGATCAGTGCTCACTAGATAGTGTAGCTGCTGATACTTGATACACAATTGCATAGGACATATGAAGCAAGCCACAGGTGTTTGCAATAACAATATACTTAAAGGAACAGTATGGCGAAGCCTGGGAACGTGGGATTCGGCTGACACCAGGAGCGCCTCCCCTACTCACAGGGAAACCCTTTTTCAGGGATCCAAAGCGACGTGGGGTGAGTGGCGCGGTGTTTTGAATCAACCACTACTTTTACGGAGTGAAGACGCACAGCCGTTGCCGGAGAGCGCTGACTTTTTCCTGTGGACAATTGGACTCTAAACAAGTACCCGTGAGTAGAACGGAAAATTGGATTAAGAAACATTTTAATTTGGCACTGAAGCGGGAAGGCTCTAAACAGGAAGTCCGCCTCCCGTTTTTGTAAATAGATTGAAGCAAGAACTTTGTAAGCTAAAGTCTGGAAAGTCGTATATAAAGGTCTAAATTTCCTTCAGTTATTACCACCAAAACCCCTCTTGGAAGCAGGAGAAAGGGGGGGGGGATTTTTGACTGTTTAAGCCTGCAGGAGAGAGAGTAAAGAAAGATAAATTTCCACCGTCTCAAACCTGGGAACGGGGTGTCAGAGACAGAAATTTATGGGGAAGTTCATCGACTGTGAATGGAACGTCTTTTGACAGATAGTAAAATAAGAGAAACAAATTGACTCCAATGTTGCCTCTTGCATTCAAAAGAAACAAAATATTTGAAAAATGAAAGTAATTTTCTTTTGTTGGTCCTGCTTTCAAAAGATGGATACAAATAGAAATTGTCTCCTCTAGAGGGAGCTTGTTAGTTTGTTGCTGGAGTCGATCTGGGGATTTCACAGCTGTAAGATTAGGATCATGAGACCAGACTCTGACCTTGAATAAAAATGTGTTTAGAAGAAGTTTTGGTGCTTGCTTTTTGCAAGACAAGCGCTTTGCTGGAGCAGATGCATGAGAAGATGGATTTGATGACTGTTGCAGTTAAAAACTTTGGACAAACGGCGAATACCCATATAGAAACCATTCAGGAACCAGCCCAGGAACTTGTTTTGACAGGGCAAGCGCAAGTGCAGAAGATAATGGAGGAGGTTGCTGTTGAACCTCAAGTAACACAAATGGAGAGATCCGAGGCCTTGCAGGAGCATAAGCCGCTGTTCTTGAAGTTTGAATCTGGAGTGGACCGGGGGGGTCTGGAGTTGTGAGGGCTCTTAATTTTGGAAGGACTTTGAAACATGTTTTTAGATACTTCCTGGATTACAGTGTTGACTGTGGGGAATGGGCTGATCTGCTGAGGGGAGATGGAGATATTTTTGGATTGGAGTCCTCCCGAGACCTACCCCCCAATGAGAAAGGAAAGAAATTAAGAAAAAGATCAACAAAAGACAAAGTAAAGTGCAGGTATAAACAAGAAGAAGATCTGCAGAAGGGACATGGAAAAGACTTAAGAGCCTCGGACATAAGATCACCAGGTTGATGGACTAGATGGAATGGACAAGAAGGACTGACAAAACCCGAGACCAGGAAGAAGAGACGTTGGATGAAGATTGGAAGAAAGTTTTTTAAAAAAATTATTTTGAGAATTAGTGTAAAATTAACGAGTATTAGGAAAAATGTTGGAATGAAACTATTTGGCTTTAGTAGAAATGATATAAGGAGTTATGTACAAATAAGTATTAAGTATTAAGTTTTAAGGTTTTTTTAATATGGTAAGATAAGGTTAAATAAATTAAGGTAAATTGAATGACAGAATATCGTGAAAGATGGAAAGGATTTGTTGAGTTTAATTAAAAGGTTAGATCGTTAAGATAAATTATATAACAAAAATTGAGAAAGATGGAAAGAATTTGCTGAAACAATTAATTAAATTAGAATACAGAAAGGGAGGTGTGAGGAGGTCGATGAAACAAGTAAATGAAAGATAAAGATATGGAACATTGGATGTGTGTTTTAATGTTATTGGGTTTTTTTTGCTGTATTGTTGTATTGTTTTTTATGCTTTTCCTTTTATGTATTGTAATGTATGTTTTGTCAATTTTTTTGTTGTTTTCTTTTTCTCTTTTTTCTGTAATTCTTAAACTTTTAATAAATATCATGTTTTAAAAAAAGGAACAGTATGGCGTATACAGCATAGAAAAACAAAGTAGACCCATGAAAAACAAATATACAGAGGTATAGTATTAAATGAGCTTTTTATTAAATGAATACAAAATGAACTTTTGAAACTTTTGAGACGTCTTCTGTTGAAACTATTGAAAGACTATTGTGAGACTGTCCTTAGACATCTGTTTTGAACACACGGCTTGACGGTCCTCGTTACCACTCTGTTATATTGTACATATGAACTTTGATTGGCTTACTCCTATAATTTGAATGATATCATTATTGTATTATATATTTTCTACTAACTATTAGCCTATGTGTTGTGCTTGTATTGTTGTGATTGGTTCTTATTGCAACACAGGGGTTTGTTTTAGGTTCCGCACTTAGGCAAGAAGAACCAAATGCACAAATATAGGATGGGGGACACCTGGCTGACTAGCAGTACATGTGAAAAGGTTCTAGGGGTCTTAGTGGACCACAATCTCTACATGAGTATACAGGGTGACGCAGCAGCAAAAAAAGGCAAATTCATCAACAGAAGTCGAGTGTCCAGATCAAGGGAAGTCATAGTCCCACTCTATTCTGCTTTGGTCAGACCACATCTGGAATACTGTGTCCAATTATGGGCACCACAATTTAAGAAGGATGTTGACAAGCTGGAAGGTGTGCAGAGGAGGGCAACCAGGATGATCAAGGATCTGGAAACCAAGGCTTATAAGGAACACTTGAAGGAGCTGGGACTGTGTAGCCTGGGAAAGAGGAGAGTGAGAGGAGATATGATTTGTTGTTGTTGTTGTTGTTTAGTCATTTAGTCGTGTCCGACTCTTCATGACCCCATGAACCAGAGCACACCAGGCACTCCTGTCTTCCACTGCCTCCCGCAGTTTGGTCAAACTCATGCTGGTAGCTTCGAGAACATTGTCCAACCATCTTGTCCTCTGTCGTCCCCTTCTCCTTGTGCCCTCCATCTTTCCCAACATCAGGGTCTTTTCCAGGGAGTCTTCTCTTCTCATGAGGTGGCCAAAATATTGGAGCCTTAGCTTCAGGATCTGTCCTTCCAGTGAGCACTCAGGGCTGATTTCCTTAAAAATGGATAGGTTTGATCTTCTTGCAGTCCATGGGACTCTCAAGAGTCTCCTCCAGCACCAGAATTCAAAAGCATCAATTCTTCGGTGGTCAGTCTTCTTTATGGTCCAGCTCTCACTTCCATACATCACTACTGGGAAAACCATGGCTTTAACTATACGGACCTTTGTCGGCAAGGTGATGTCTCTGCTTTTTAAGATGCTGTCTAGGTTTGTCATTGCTTTTCTCCCAAGAAGCAGGGGTCTTTTAATTTTGTGACTGCTGTCACCATCTGCAGTGATCATGGAGCCCAAGAAAGTAAAATCTCTCACTGCCTCCATTTCTTCCCCTTCTATTTGCCAGGAGTTGATGGGACCATTGGCCATGATCTTAGCTTTTTTGATGTTGAGCTTCAGACCATATTTTGCGCTCTCCTCTTTCACCCTCATTAAAAGGTTCTTTAATTCCTTCTCACTTTCTGCCATCAAGGTTGTGTCATCTGCATATCTGAGGTTGTTGATATTTCTTCCGGCAATCTTAATTCCGGCTTGGGATTCATCCAGCCCTGCCTTTCGCATGATGAATTCTGCATATAAGCTAAATAAGCAGGGAGACAATAAACAGCCTTGTTGTACACCTTTCCCAATTTTGTACCAATTAGTTGTTCCATATCCAGTTCTAACTGTAGCTTCTTGTCCCAGATAAAGATTTCTCAGGAGACAGATGAGGTGATCAGGCACTCCCATTTCTTTAAGAACTTGCCATAGTTTGCTGTGGTCGACACAGTCAAAGGCTTTTGCATAGTCAATGAAGCAGAAGTAGATGTTTTTCTGGAACTCTCTAGCTTTCTCCATAATCCAGCGCATGCTTGCAATTTGGTCTCTGGTTCCTCTGCCCCTTCGAAATCCAGCTTGCACTTCTGGGAGTTCTTGGTCCACATACTGCTTGAGCCTTCTTTGTAGAATTTTAAGCATAACCTTGCTAGCGTGTGAAATGAGTGCAATTGTGCAGTAGTTGGAGCATACTTTCGCACTGCCCTTCTTTGGGATTGGGATGCAGACTGATCTTCTCCAATCCTCTGGCCACTGCTGAGTTTTCCAAACTTGCTGGCATATTGATGGAGATATGATAGCCATCTTCAAATATCTTAAGGGCTGTCGGGTGGAAGAGGGAGCAAGCTTGTTTTCTCCAGCTCCAAAGGGTAGGACTCGAACCAATGGCTTCAAGCTGTGCAAGCTGGTCTATTGGGGCAAATGGGGCCCCACCAACCTCAGCCTGTCTTCTTACTTATAACTGGCCAGGGGGTGACCCTGCCTGTCATTCACTCTGGCTTCATCTCCTTGTCCTCCTCTCTACTAATCCCAGCTGCTATTGCACATTCCTGCCTTGCAGGGGGTTGGAATGGATGATCCTCAGGATCCCTTCCAACTCTACAATTCTACAATTGACTTCTATGGCCATGTTCACACTAAAGCACTAGGATACCAATTAAAACCATTGTGGCTTCCCCAGAGAATCCTGGGAGGTGCAGTTGATGTTGTGAACCTGTGACCTTCAGGTGAAGGGCAGTGTACAAATTCAAGCAGCAGTAGCAGTAGTTTGCTAAGGGAGTTATTTAGGAGGCACTTATTCCCCATCCAGAGCTGCAATTTCCAGAGCAGTTTAACAATCAATCCCTCCCATATAAATATATATGACCAAACGATCTCATGGCTGGCGCATTCCTACTAAATATTATTTTATCTGTCAAGGTTTATGAATGCTCGATATATTTTGAATAAATATCAACTATGGAATATATTTTACATCATTCATCCTTTTAAAGCTGTATTATCTTGTATTTTTATTCCTCTTGACGTTATTACTGTTTTTATGATGTGTGTGAATATGATGTTTCAATCGTCCCATGTGCAAATCTTATTTTTAAAAAAACACTTTAAAAAAGACAATCAATCCCTCTTTCTCAGGGAACTCTGGGAACTATAGCTCTGTGAGAGAAACAGGGTGTTTCCTGGCAATTCTTGGCACCCTAAGTAAACTACAGCTCCCACAGCTCTTTGGGGACGGCATGACTGTTCAAATTGGTATTGCAACACTTTAAATCTATGGTGGGAATGTGGCCTCTGATTCTATTTTATTGTTTAAAGTATTTATAGCCCAACTTTTCCTCGAAGTTGCTCAAGGTTGTGTACATGATTCTCCCCTCCTCACAACCCTGCGAGGTAGGCTAGGCTGAGAGGCAGTGACTGGCTTCCAAGGACACCCAGTGAGCTTCTTGGCCAAGTGTGGATTCTAACCCTGGCCTCCCAGGTCCTAGTCTGACCCTCCAAGCACTACATCACCACTGGCTCTCACACTTCTTCTCCCTAGCAAATGGCATTCAGATATATGTCCTTTTGCTTCTCTGGTGCCCTTCTCTGGAGGGGGCAGGGGCAGCCCCAGGGGCCTCCCGGGTCTCACCGGATCTGGATGCCAATCTGTTTTTCCAAGCTGCTGTTGGGGGTCAGCATCCTTGACCGTCGCCGTGCACTGGAGACTGTCACCATCACTACTCGGAAAAGCACAAAGGTGTTCACCTGCAAAGGAGAGAGGCGAAAGGGTCAGGGACTGGACCTGAAACAGCAGTCAGCGGCTTTAAGAGGTTGCAGTTGTGGAGGGGGGAGATTTCCCAGAATCCTCCTCTCAGGGAACACGGAAACACCCACCCCAGTATATTGTTGTGTAAATCAGAGTTATCTCCCACACACATGGAAAGTAAACGCACCCTGTGGTCTGCAGAGTTCTTTGTCTTGTGAAGGCGCTGAGTTTGAAAACCACTGAATCCCAACATTTGTTCACATGCACCCTGTAATGAGTATGGGTTGCTCGTGCGTAAGTTGCCGCCTCTCCTGGTGCACGTGGTGCATGAAAGCTTGAAAACAGGCGGAGCCCGACTGTAATCCAAAAGGCATAACTAGGTACTCAAAGGCCCCCAGGGGTATGAACATTGTGGTCTTCCATTCGTCCCCCTCCCTCATCCTAATCAAGTTGTATGCCCCCTGAGATCAAGCTTGATAAAAATTTTCCCCTGCCTCACCCGTGTTAAAATGTCGTCAATCCTGGGCATTGGGAAGGTCACTGGTTCCGATACCAAATTGACCCCCCTATAGTCCACAACGAGCCTGGGTTGATTAGTGTCCTTTTTGTCCACAAAGAATACTGGACTCCCCCCTACGGCTTTTGATTCTCTTATGAAGCCTCTTTTCAGGTTCTTGTCAATAAATTCCCGCAACTCCTTCATCTCCCTGTCCGACATGGCATACAGTTTACCCACCGGTAGCTGCACCCCAGGGAGCAAGTTGATTTGGCAGTCAAAGGGCCTATGTGGGGGTAGTCTATCTGCCTCTTTCTCGCTGAAGACCTCCTGCAGGTCAGCATATTGTGGTGGCACCTCCCCTTTCGGCTCCACAGCTGTCCCAGCCACCCTGGCCACTGTCATTCTTGGGGTTTCCCCCCCTAGACAGTGTTCCAAGCAGTAAGCGGACCCAAAGGTGACCGTTCTCTGATGCCATGCCACCACTGGATCATGTTGTGCTAGCCAGCTCATCCCTAATATTATTGGGGGCCCTGCCAGTGAGGCTACGTGAAAGGCGATGGTCTCCGTGTGCCTGGAAACCCTCATTCTCATTGGTGGGGTCTGGTGCGTCACTTCCCCTCCCAGAAGCTCCCTGCCATCAATCGTGGTTACTTGCAAGGGGAAATCCAGGGGCAGCAGGTGGAGCTGGTGCTCTAGTGCAAAGTCCTAGCTGAAGAAATTGCAGGAACTGCCTGAATCCAACAGCCCTTTCACCTTGACTGGGTGCCCATTTGGGAGTTCTAGCACCACTTCTATGGCTATAGCTGCCCTGGGGGGGTCTGGTTGGGGCACTTCTATTGGTTGCTGGCCTGGCTGCTGTGCCCGCTGAGTGACAGCCAAGCTTTGGGGTTTCCCTGCTCCTTTACCATCTCCTCCTCACCCCCTGCAGCTCCCACCATCCCTTGCCAGGCCTTTCTTTGCGGGGAGACCCTGGCAAAATGTCCTGGTCGCTGGCAGAGAAAACACTTCTTGGTGGTTTTCCCATCCTTTCCCTCCCTCTTGCGACCTTCACTGGGGTTTGAAATCTCCCCCGCGCGCGCCCCATCTATTTCCATTGGCTCCGCCGGCAGGGAAGGCTGCCTTGCTATTTCAGGAATGCGGTAGTCATGGTAACGTTGCTCTCTCTCTTCCCGCTTCTCCTGGGCCCGCGCTTCCTGCCTTACACCAATCGCAAGCACAGCCTTGGTCAGCTGATCCATCGACTGCGGGCGGGGTGCGCGGGAAAGCTCGTCCTTAACCGTTGGGGACAACCCCTCCTCGAACAGCATTTGAATGGGTTCAGAGTCCAAATCCCACCCGAGCCGGTGGACTAACATGGCAAAGCGTGACCAGTAGTCTCTAACTGACTGGTTCCCCTGTTTGCAGCCCATCAGTTCCCGCCGAGTCACACTTTGCTGTACATCACTGGAATACATCGCATCCATCGCCTGGAAGAATTTCCTCAGGTCTTTCAAGGCGGCATTCTGCGTTGCCATTAGGGGCCTGATCCATTCTCTGGCCCCATCCTGCAGATGTCCGACAATATAGGCAACCCTCTCCCCATCGTCTGCAAAATCATTCTGTTGCAGTTCCAAAGCGTACTCTATTTCCGTTCGGAACGCACTGTAGTCCTGGGGTTTCCCTCCAAACTTGTGTACCAGTCCCGGTACCTTCCTTGCTACAGGGGTGGGTCTGACCTGAGCATCCTGAGACCGCCTTTCGTTCAGCCGCGCCGTCAGCAGAGCCACATGCTGTTCCAAATCTCGGTTCCTCTCCACCAGATTTTGCACTCCAGCTGCTCCCTCCATGGCGCCAGCTTCTCCGGTTTTGCTCATGATGCTGCCTGCCTGTCGCTGTGCACGAGCGATGTCAGGGACTGATGGATTGCTGTAATGAGTATGGGTTGCTCGTGCGTAAGTTGCCGCCTCTCCTGGTTTTGTTGCCTTGTTAAACCTTTCAATCTGGGCAGCCCTTCACTTCGTGGCTGCCTCAGTCGCTAGCAGAATCCGTCAGTGGGCGTTTCTTAAACCTTTTCCAACATAAAAGTTGTTTGACACCCAGTCTCCTCCTACTCTCTCTGCGCGGAAGTCTTCTGTGCAGGGAGGGCGTGGGTAGCGGAGGACCCGTGCTCTCCCCGCTGGTGTCCGGTGAAGAGTCTGGGAGCCCTCTCGCCGATTCCCCCATCTGCCCCTCCTTATTCCTGGTGTTGCACTGAATTGCTTCCCCATCTGCTGAGCTGCCTCTCTCCCTGCTGGGCCCTTCTCCAGCATCATTTGAGAGCCTTCCCTCCGCCTCTAGCTCCGATGTCAGTTCCCTGACACACCCAATCCTGCCACACATGGTAGCAAGAACCTTTTGCACTGCAAACTCTGCCAATGAAAGGAGGAGGCCCCCCCTTTCCTGACGCACTTACTGTCAGGAAGAAGAGGACAGGCCCCACAAAAGCCCAGATGATATCCGTCTGCGCGTTCAGCCAGCAGTGGTTCTCTGCCACGTACTTGTTGAACGACGTGGTCAGGGTCACACCAACAATAAACACAGGAAGCCCTGAGGAGGCAAGCAGGGAAGGACGGTGAACTGCCAACTTTCCTTCTGCATACAACCTGCCCTGGGGCAACTGAGGGGTTCTTAAGCTGTTGGGCCCAAGGCTTGGGGTGGGACTTGGGGGCCTTATCCAGTTGACCAGTCTCAGGAGACTGCCTAAGAGCCCAATTTTCTTTGCTTCTCAGCAGAACACATGGGCCCCCTCCACGCATCCTTTCTATTGTGCATTCATGACATTTTGCGCTCATGGTGGTATCTGGGCAGGGCAGTTATACATGAATCTCTTTGCACCCTCCAAATGTCCCAATTTTCCAGGGACTGTCCTGGAATTATAGAAGCTGTCCCAGTTTCTGAATTGATACTGGAATGTCCCACTTTTCCTTTTTCCTCCCCTTCACGTCTTAGAGAACAATTAAAAGTGGTGTGGGAGGGCGGGTGGATGCTAATTATACTGAAAATAAAATAACTGCACCAAATGAAGGAAATGGTGAAGCTGGCATACGAAGCACTTCCTATAATTTTGACAGAAAATGTAAGAAATCCACTTTGAATTCTTTAATTGCAATGCTTCAGCAGCCAGCCATTTGTTAGGAAACGTTTGGAGTGTTGATTCCTTTATTGTAGATGGAGCCTGACCCTGCCTATTCAGAAGAAAGTCCCACTGTATGCGGTGGAACTTACTCTCAGGTAACTGGGTAAAGACTTAGACTGCAATCCTAAGCATTTTTACTCAGAACTAAGTCCCACTGAGTTCAACAGGATTTATTTGCTGGTATGTTCTGGATAATTCTCCGTTTCCTTTACCATTATCATCATCATCAACAACAACAACAACAACATCTTTTCCCCTCAAGGGAGCTTATAGGCTAAAATTTATTTCATTCTATTAATCTGTGGAAAGTGTTACAAATGATCCCTGCCCTCGCACATTTTCCCAATCCTGCAAGGTAGGTTCAGCGGAGAGGTTGTAATTGGCTCAAGGTGACCCACGTTGATGCGCAGATGATGTCTACGCGTGCAGCGGGAGAAACTTCCTGATGTAGAAGAAGATGTCCCTATTTCCATCAGAGAAAATGCTGGAGGGGGTGCAAAGGTTTGGGGCTATGGCTATCCTCTATGGTTATACTACTTCATTTCTGAATCAGCACAGGCTCCATTATGTTAGGATATTGATGTTCCATTCCGCCTTAAGAGGAACAGATATGTGGAGTTGTAGTATGTCACATGTCTGTTTACTTCCAGCACAGTCTGCTGGGAACTTCCGTTGTATATTGCTTTTGCTGTACTGCTGTTTTGCTTGGACATGAAGGGAAGCAGACATGTTTTTCCCTTTGTTCCTGAACTATGCTGAATAAACGCCTGTAGATATGCTTACACATGTCTCTGTCCACCACTTCCGTTGTGAGAAGTTATTCACTCTGCTGATTATGAGGACCCCCCAGCGCCTCTGACGGATGCATGGGTGGCACAGTATTCAAAAGCCATGGGAGTAATTTTGCTCTCAGTCGACCCTGAAGAGTTAATCACCCTGACTGGCAAGGCCAGCTCGCGTGAGATGTGGGAAGGGCTTCAGGCCTGTCATCTCCGACAAGAGGCTGGGTCTGTGTTGCTTTACTTCAGAAAACTGCACAAGAAATGTTTGTCACCAGGGGAAGACCTTAGAGCCCATGTTTTGCATTTGCAGCATCTCAGACAGGAATTGACTCAGAGAGGTTTTAATATGCCTGAGTCTCTGTTTGCAATCCTTATCCTGGATTCCCTAGACGATAGTTACCACGCTGTGGCAAGCCAGCTGGCAACTTTACCTGCGCAGGAGCCCACTGCTTCAAAGGATTTGGAGACCCTCCAAAATGAATATGATAGGAGGAACGCAGCGGAACCAGCCTGTGTGCTTCAGGGGGGAGCAGTGTGGGACAGCATTCCAGCCTCCAGGGGGAGCCAAGGTGTTGGCAGCTGTGAAGTGCTGGCACTGTGGAAATGAAGGCCACTTGCAGCGTCTTTGTCCAAACGCTAAAGGGAAACAAAAGAAAAAGCCTGCAGATGGCCGGAAGCAGGGAGGGGGTGAGAAACCCAGGCCTGTGCAAAACAAGACTTTGTTTGCTAGCACTGCTGCTCCAAAGGCCGAAAGCCATTTTATTGTCAATTCTGGAGCCACGAGGCACATCTGTGGAAGTTGACACCTGTTTATTTCCTTTACGCCTCAGGTTGGGGAATCCAACAGGCTGATGGTAAGACTTTGAGAATTGCAGGAGTTGGGACAGTGAAACTGGCAAGTCTGCACACCACCATCAGCAAAGTACTTTTTGTTCCACATTCTGCAGACAATTTGCTCAGCATCCCACAGCTGACTGAGCAAGACTTTGAGATTACCTTCAAGAAGGGCATCTGTGTTATTAAAAAGGGCAAAGAGGACGTTTTGCATGCTAAGTTTGTAGATGGCTTGTTCTTGATAACTTATGATGACAATGGTGCTGCTGTGTCTAATGTTGAATCTTGTTGTGTTGCACAAACTAACAAAGTTCTTCATTCAGGTTGTATTCACGAACAGCACAGAAAATTTGTTCACATGTCATGGCAGGCGCTGGCCAAGATGCCTGGGATGGTTCAGGGTTTGACCATAAAGCCCTGTAAGTTTCGCATGAAATGTGTCTCTTGTGAAGAAAACAAAGTGAAGGTTGCTCCCAAAGGCAAAGTGTCTAGCCGACAGGCTTCCAAACCCTATCAGCTAGTCCACGCAGACCTGGTTGGTCCACTTGCGTCCTCTTTGGGTGGAGCAAGGTACTTCATGGTTTTAATTGATTCTTTTTCCAGGTACATTCATGTGTTTATGCTCCAGCAGAAGTCAGAAGCGTTTCCTAGGTTCAAGGCGTTCTGTGCTTGGTTGGAGAATGCTCACAATAAACGCATTGGCTGTTTATTTTCTGATCGAGGCGGTGAATTCACTTCTCAGCAGTTTGAAGCTTTCCTGACTGCGAAGGGAATCCAGCATGACCTCTCAAGTCCCAGATCTCCATGGGAGAATGGACTTTGCAAGCGGACAGGCCAAAATTTGCTGCAAGGCCTAAAAACCTTGTTGCATGAAGCCAATCTCCCTGAGAAATATTGGGCTGAGTCTTTGAATACTTTTGTTTATTCGTACAACAGGAGACTGTCATCACCTATTGGTTGTACTCCCTATGAAAAGATGTTTGGTAAGAAACCTTATGTTAAGCACGTGAGAATCTTTGGTTCTGACATGTGGGTCCACACCCGACAGAGCAGCAAGCTTGGGAAGCGTGGGGCACATGGTTTGTTCATGGGGTACGAAAAAGGTGCATACAGGGTATTCATGACTGACTCTCAGTCCGTTAGGTTCACAAAGAGTGTTGAGTACAATCCTAAGGGGGGGGGGGGGAAGAAATGTGGAAATTTTCCAGAGTCACTCAGAGGAGGATGAAGATGATGTGAAAAAAGTAGATGATGTTAAGGTAGAAGAGGAAGCTGAGGATGATGATCAGAGTTCGGATTCCAGCTCCGTGGGCGGCGCTGCTGCTGACGTCAGCGAGAGTGATGACACAGCAGACTACAAGAGCGCAAAGGCCTCAGTCAGACCATCTGATGCGTCTGACAATGAACTGGAAGAACCACTGTTCACCATTGGCCACTTTTCTCCTAAGAAAAAGGAGATGAGTGCAGAAGACTTGCGTCTAGTACGCAGATCTGAAAGGGCCACAAAAGGCAAAGCTTCAAAGAGATTTGCTGATGAGTTTGCTAAGACAGCAACTGCGGTTCTTAGTAGCTCAGAGAAGGTGTGGGAACCATCAAACTTCAAAGAGGTTCAGGAGTTAACCTCTAAAGATGCTGAGCCTTGGCTTAATGCCATGAAGACTGAAGTTGATTCCTTGGATAGGAACCAAACCTGGGAACTAGTGCCAGTAGTCCCAGGAATGAAGCTGGTTGGCAGCAAATGGGTCTTCAAGGCCAAGACAGACCAGACTGGCAAGGTTGTCAGGCACAAAGCCAGACTGATCGCCAGAGGTTTTTCTCAGGTACCAGGACAGGATTACCACGAGACCTACTCACCCACCGTCAAGTATGAGAGCATTAGGCTAATACTCAAGATTGCTGCAGAAGAGAAACTGCATGTTTCTCATCACGATGTGAACACAGCTTTTTTGTACGGGGTTTTGGGGGAGGAACTGTATATGCTTCCACCTGATGGAGTGCAGGTACAGAAGGGAATGGTCTGTAAACTACGAAAATCCCTATATGGTCTCAAGCAGAATGTTAGGTGTTGGAACACAAAACTCACCAAGACATTGCTTTCTCTAGGTTTTCACCAAGGCAAAGCTGATCCATGTGTGTTTGTCAAGGAGGAGGGGCAAAACAAACTGTATTGTTTATGTTTTGTTGATGATCTTCTTTTGTTTTGGAAGAATCAGGCTTTGTACGAAAGCACCTTAGCTCAGCTGAAGAAGCACTTTGACCTGAAGGATCTTGGTGAGGTATCCAACGGTCTTTCTGCCTGTCTGACAGTACTGCTGAAGCATTTTCTGACACAACGCTATACAGATGCATCCTAGGCAAGCTGAATTTCATTGCTAGATGTTCAAGACCTGACATAGCTGTAAGCACTAACCTGCACAGCAGACATGCCAACAATCCTACTGTTCAGGATTGGAAAGCTCTGAAGCACATAACCCGCTATTTGAAAGGGACTTTGCACTACAGACTGAGGTTCACTAGTCAGAAGACTGGAGGTCTTGAAATCTTTGCAGATGCTTGCTTTGGAAGTGACACCACGGATGGTACAAGCACTTCTGGAGTATGCTACATGTACAACCATTGTCTGTTTGACTGGTTGTGGAAAAAGCAGACAACAGTAAACCTAAGTTCCTGTGAAGCAGAACTCAATGCCCTGTCATTTTCACTCATGGATTGTGAATGGTTGGTGCAACTGTTTCAGGACATCAGAGTTTCTGTGAAATGTCCTATACAGGTGTATCAAGATAATAGATCCTGTTTGGCTTTGCTGAACTCAGAGAGTTGCAAGCAAAGAACCAAATACTTGCAGATTAAATCCTTGTGTTTATACCATTCTTGTTGTCTGTCTGTATTCATTTACCACTACTGTTAGTTATATTAGTTTCCTTATACATTTCCCTTCTTCTTATTTTCATTATCCATCACTGTTCTTAATCTTTCCTGTTATGAGGTTTGTTTCCAATTCTACTGGTTTTACTATTTCATCTTATCTTTCCTGTACACAACATAAATTTTCCCCATTCTTTTTGAAATGTTTCCTCGCCCTGTTGTCGAATTTCCCGTTAGTTTGGCTATTTCTGCATATTCCATTACCTTCTGTCGCCATTCTTCTACTGTTGGTAATTGCTGCTGTTTCCAAACCTGGGCTCTGAAGAGCAAGTATAAATGTAAAATGTAATACAATATGTGTATGTGGAGTATCTAATTGAAAAACTAATAAAGATTATTTGAAAAAAAAGGGAAAAAGGAAAAATGGTGGCTCGTATTTTAATTCTGGTGCCCAGACAAATGCCGTTGCAGAAGACCAGCATTTGCCCACTGAAGCCAATTAGTGCAGGAGACTAACGAGTCTTTAGCTGAGGATTATGGGGAGGGTGGTGTGTGTGTGCATGCGTGTGCGTGCGTGTGTGCCCCTGCCTTTCCGTACAGAGCCGGCCAACTGTCCATGCATAAGAATTGCAAACTCCCCCAAACTGCTGCTATTCCCAGGCTCACTTGGGAGGACACTATTCAAACAGCTTCAGCCATGGGAGGTCTGTAAATAGCCTGCCTACCATCTGCTGCAAAAAGATGTCCTTCAGAGAGGGAGAGAAATGTGCAGAGACAGGGATGTGGCCCTGCTCCTGGAAACTTCTTGCACCCAAGGTGTTGACCACCCATATCATGCTCTCATGGCAGGACTCAGCCCTGAACCTGTAATGTAGTGATAAATTGAGCAGAGTCTCTGATCAGGTGCAGAGTGCCTTTCTGCCTACCGTCCTGAATGGTACCCAACCAAAGATGCAGACTTTTTTGAGGAGGGGAGGAAAAGAAAACACGCACACACAGAGCTATAACTGAATTGAAAACTTTATTGGAATGTCTTATTTGGTAAGATAGTTCACCACTAACCAATGCTCAGAAGGACCTTCTGAGTAAAATGTTGAGAAGGGAGACACTTAAGAGCACTTTTTATTTCAGAAGGAAAAAAACACATACAGGCAGAGCCTGGCACTTCCAAACTGTCTTCTCCAACTCTTTCAAACCAGAAGAGACACACAAAAGTATTCCAAACATTATATGTGGAGCAGAAAATGCTGCAAAGTGTAATCAAAACCCACAGGGAAATATATATGAGAATGCAACTAACAGATAACCAATGCAAACTATAAAAGGAGCACCGGACTTGCTCAACTCATAGCTGCAAGGCCTCGGAGAAAGGTCTCCCAAAATGAAGCCCCAAGGGGGAGAGTGGTTTCAGTGTATCTGAGGCACAACAAACTCGCTCTCATGGTGGCCCATGGGCCACAGAAATCATCCTTGTGGCCAACCTGGCCACTACCTGCAGAGGGACAGACGGGGTGCGGGGGCCTTCCAATGGGTAGCTGTACTGGGCCGTTTTCTCTCCATCTTTTCCCAGCCATCTAGCTAGAGGACCATGCCTGGAGAACAGGTGGGGAGCTCGGGCAGATGCCTCCTCTCTCACACACCCTGGGAGAAGACTCCTCTCCCGCCCAGTTAGGAAAGCCAACCCCCACCCAAAGCATCCCCTACACAGCCTCCAAGGGCAGTCCCCACACAGCTTAGCCCCATGGCTTTTAGAGAGCGAGAGCCTGGAACTCAGGAGAAATCACACCAAAATGCAGGCAAGGGTTGGGGTTTGCACCCGCAGCTGCCTGGTGGGGAAACCAGGCGACCTGGAGCTACTCAATGGCATGTATGAAAGTCAGAACTGGGAGAGGTCGCCTGTGGGGAGGGGATGACAAGACACTCACCCTTCCCTGTCACCCTACACCCCCCCAATCCCGGGGCCTGACCTATCTGCCACCACCCTTGCACCTCTGCTGCCGTGAGTCTCTTCCCCAGACGAAGGGGGGACAGAGAGCCTTGCTTTGCGCTCTCAAGTCCGCTTGGCGTGGAGCATTTGAATCAGGAGGCTGTTGCAGGGCACGTCCCCGCTCAGGTGCTTGTGGTACAGGTACTCCTCCACTTGCATGCTCAGGGACCGGACGTCGGCCAGCTGCATCAGAAGCTGGCAGAACTTGTCTGTGGCGTGTGGGTAGTTGCAGAAGGTGTACTCCATCAGGGCTGCGTTGGCCTTTTCCTAGGCTTCCTTCACCACACTTGAATTCTCCACGAATTTCACATCTGCAGCAGGGGGAGGGGGAGGGGAAATAAGGGGGGGATGCATTGAATGGGGTAACCTCTCTTGAATGGAGGGACTTCCTCCTGGGCACACAGGCGGCAAACATGGAAGGTGTTGCTTGCAAAGCTCGCACAAGCCATTGGCTGATATCTGCAAAACGGCTGAGGTTGATGGAGAGGCTCCCCTGTGAGGAGAGCCTGCAGCGGTCGGGGCTTTTTAGTGTAGAGAAAAGGGGACCGGAGGCGACCTGACGGAAGCATAAACAATTGCATGTGGTGTGGAGAAAGCGGAGTTTCCCCCCTCCCTCTCGCATGATGACACCAGAACTCGTGGGCATCCAATGAGGCTGAATGTTGGAAGATTCAGGACAGAGAAAAGGAAGTAGTTCTTCAAGCAGCTCAACATTAAACTATGGAACTCCCTCCCACAGCAGGCAATGGTGGCCACCAATTTGGAGAGCCTTGATGGAGGTTTGGACAAATCCATGGAGGAGGAGGAGACGAGCCACAATTACTGCGCTCTGCCTCCATGGTCAGAGGCAGCGACGCTTCTGAATACCAGATGCAGGAAACCACAGGAGGGGAGATGAAATATACTCAGAGTCGCAAAGTGATTTCATGCTCTTTATTCAGCTCATAGTGGTGAGGAGGAATGAATAATAGTCCCCTCACAGTATCTGCTTTATATACATTATTTACACAATGGGCTGCACATGATTGGCTAATTCTGGAATTCTACTGTAAGCCAATCAGGTTGTGGATTCACTTCTATCTGGAGCAGGATTGGGTGGTTCCTGCCAACCAATCATACTGCTGCATTGTTCTAGGACCAATCAGACTGCTGCATTCTGAATCCTATTGTTCTAGGACCAATCAGACTGCTGCCTTTTGGATCCTATTGTTCTAGGACCAATCAGACTGCTACAGTTTGGATCCTATTCAACTCAGTACATAACACCCCTCCCCTCTAAGTTCCAGTCCTGCCCGGGAGGTCGCATTCATAGTCCTCAAGGTATGCCGGCGGCCTACGTGTGCGTTGTGGCCTGGGGTGTTCCCTGGTCCGGGCTCCGGGTTCTGGCTCGTGTTCCAAGGATGCTGGCTGTGATGCGGCTGTTTGGTCTGGTGCAACCGGCTCGCTCAGTCGTGGTTCTGGTTCCGGTGTCCTTTCGGCCTCACGGGTCCTCTCTGTATTTACTGATTCTGCCTCTCCTGCTGGCCCCTCCTGCTCTATGGGCCTCACTGCCCCGCTGTTCCCTTGGGACTCCTCTGACCTGTCCTCCTCCTGGTTTTCTCCCGGGAATCGTCGCCGTATCTGGTCGCAGTGGCGGCGCCAGCATTGCCCCCCATCCGTTAGCACCTCGTACGACACGGGGCCAGTGACCCTGGTGATTGTGGCGGGTACCCATGCTGGGCCTGCCCCAAAATTCTTTGCGTACACTGGGTCCTGGGCCTCGAAGGTCCGGGGGTTCCTGCCTTCCCCCACCACTACCTCATCCTGAGCTCTATCGGGGTGAAGGCGGTCCAATCTGATTGCAAGGCGCCGACCCATTAGTAGTTCAGCGGGGCTCCGGCCAGTCGTTGAGCTGGGGGTGCTGTGCTGTGCTAGAATACATAACAGGAGATCTGCTCTTGTGCAAGGATCCTGCTTGCTGGTTTCCCACAAGCATCTAGTCAGCCACTGTGAGAACAGGACTAGATAGCACATTGGCCTGATCCAGCTAATGGCTCTTCCTACCTTCATAAGCTTCATCTGGCCATCTGCCTGGATGAACAGGGTCCGACCTTGCCGGCCTTATGCTTTGCAGATGAGCATCAGGCTGGTAAAGGCTATGCAAGATAAATAAACCATATCTGACAAGCGATTCTTTGTCTTAATTTCTGATGTTCCCTAAACAAACCTTCACTTTAAAGCCACTCTGTTGTGTTCCTCTCTAAACACCAGCTGGAGGGATTGGGGCTTAATCTGTTTGGCCTTCCCAGGTGAAAATAGGGCTCAGCTGACATGGAAACCATGATCCAAGGTGCCTCAAGCAGCTCAGCCAAAGAACAAGGGGTAGGAGGTGTTAGGATATTTCCGTTCCACTTTAAAAGGGAGCAGGCTTTGTGAGTCACAGAGTCTGCGTATTTCCTGTTCACAGGAAGTTTATGTTTGTCTATTGCTTTCGTTTTCTCTCTGTGCCTGAGACATCGAAGCAGGCAGTCATGTTTTTTTCTTTGTTCTGACCAACGCTGAATAAACTTGTAAATATGCTCTCCTGAGTGCATCTTTTGTTGTGCGAACTCTGCTGATAGAGCGTGCACGAGCTCTGGAATGTGGTATGCTATTTCTGAGGCTTCGTGTCGCTAATTGACTGATACTGCGTATCTACGGGAGATTGATGGATCGTCCGGCATCGGCGTGGGGGCATGATGGACTTTGTCTGCCTGGCAGTATCGCAACAGGAGGATGAGAGAGACGGGTGTGAAGGTGCAGTGATAAGCACATCCCTCTTAAGCTGTCGCCCACCTGCCTGAAAATGTGCCTGCTCTATGCACACTGCTCTTGAAAACTCGGCAATAGCTGCCAATGCAAACTTCCTTCCTTGGGCCTGACTTCATCTGTGGGGTGTGGAGGGGGGCCCTGGGGGAGGGCAGGGGCCAAGCAACAGCAGTGGGAGGGGGCTTTAGCTCAATGGTGGGTGGCCACCTGTTCCTCCTATTCTTGCCACGCTCACAAGGGGGAGATGAGACAGGGCCTTTTCAAGGCTAACTGGGAAGACACAGCGGGCCCTCTGGGGGTGTCGCCAAAATCTCTCCTCCCTCCCTCTCACTTCCAACACTCAGCCTAGAACCACAGAATTCTGGCCTCACCTCCAAAAGAGCATTGGAGAGGCTTTGAAAAAATGGCGGACGAGGTGGAGCAGCAACAAACCACAAATACTGTAGAAGAGCCCTTGGATCTCATCAAGCTTAGTCTTGATGAACGAATTGATGAAAAAATGAGAAATGACCGAAAACTTCGAGGCAGATTATTTGCTTGTTACCAGCACTTAAATAAGATTTTGGGTGATGTTGAGGAGACTGTGACAACAATAGAAATGGATGAAGAAACCTATGAAGAGATTTATAAATCTACCAAAAGGAATACAGTGGTACCTCGGGTTAAGTACTTAATTCGTTCCGGAGGTCCATTCTTAACCTGAAACTGTTCTTAACCTGAAGCACCACTTTAGCTAATGGGGCCTCCTGCTGTCGCCGCACCGCCAGAGCACGATTTCTGTTCTCATCCTGAAGCAAAGTTCTTAACCTGAGGTACTATTTCTGGTTTAGCGGAATCTGTAATCTGAAGCGTATGTAACCCGAGGTACCACTGTATTCCGATGCTGTTTGTCCGAGGAGATGGAGTTGTACTTGTAGCTCATCCACTGTGGGTTGGCTGAAACCATGAAGAAAATGGTCATTGTTTCAAAAATGTTGGACCTCTGGACACTGTCTTCTGATACCCTTAAACATTAAGATTCTGCCCTTAATTCTGAAAGACCATCCAAACCTGATTTGTTGTGAAGGCGTAAGATCATTTGGCATATAAGTTGATATAAGGGTCTCTCCCCCCCCCCCCGAAATAACTTAAGTGCAGGTGTCTTTATGTGTCAGATCAGTGGATATAACCATTTTAGTTGCTCTTGTGGCCGCTGATCTTTTTAAAGAAATAAATCTGTTTGGGGTTTTTTTGTTTGCATGTGTGTATAAGCACTTTTCCCATTAAGGGGGCGGGAGGGCATTGTGTGGGATGTGAAACACAAAAGCAGTCAAGTACAACATTCCTAGAGTGAACATGTTTACACATGGGGAGGAATATTTGTTCAGCCAGCAGGTAAACTTCCTGTTTCCTTCTGGGCTGGGACAGACTTCCTTTGCATGTGACTAGAGGTGGGTGTGGCCTCACCTGAGCAGGTAATGACAAAAGCACAGGGCAGGGCAGCCATCTCTCTCCTTTTGACTACATGCATCGAAGAAGCAACATTTGCTTAGCCAAAGATGCCCTCTTGGCTTCAAGCCAAGAGATGACAAAGGGACTGTCTTCTTATGAGATAGTTTCCAGGTATATGTTACTTTTCTAAGCTAAGTCTGCCTTCTGGAATCCTATTGTGAACAGAATGATATGTGAGTAAACTCTCTTTATACTTTTATAGAAGACTGTGTCGTGTCTTATCTT
This sequence comes from Podarcis pityusensis, assembly GCF_964106645.2. Taxonomy (NCBI): domain Eukaryota; kingdom Metazoa; phylum Chordata; class Lepidosauria; order Squamata; family Lacertidae; genus Podarcis; species Podarcis pityusensis. The sequence goes on along the minus strand of NC_138045.1, from coordinate 31,590,262 downwards.
TTATGAGGGAATAAGGGGAAAATACCAGAACAGTTATTATAGAGGTTTTAGCGAGCCTGAGCAAATGCATCTGCTGCAAGTTTAAAAGGGAGAATATTACTCTGCTAAATTGTGAACTTGTTAACACATGTTGGAAAGGCTGTTATCAGACAATATATCCTCTCCTGCATCCCTGAGCGTTCCCACACATTAGAAAAGGTTCAGAAAAGGGCCGTCAGAATGACCAAGGGGAGGATGCAGCAACGGATGGAGGCTGCAGCACTGGGGACTTTTTGATTTGGAGAAAAGGTGAGTAATAGGCAGCGTGGCAGAAGTTTTGACTCCACAGAGTGGGAAGTGACGGCGGCAGGATGTTTGTGTCACTGTGTTCCATGAAGTGAGACTATTGTCCTTTGTTCTTTTTCTCTTTGCTGTTTGATGCTAGAGAGGGAGGGAGCCATGTTGCAGTGCTCCGTGTGTGTTTATACTGTATGTAAATAAAGTACAATGGTACCTTGGGTTACATACGCTTCAGGTTGCATACTCCGCTAACCCAGAAATAGTACCTCGGGTTAAGAACTTTGCTGGCCACGTGACCCGGAAGTGTCTCTGGACATTGCTGGCCCCCGGCCTCTTAAGTGAGATGGAACGGATGGAGGCTGCAGCACTGGGGACTTTTTGATTTGGAGAAAAGGTGAGTAAGAGGCAGCGTGGCAGAAGTGTATAAAATGATGGAAGGCACAGAGGAAAGAGAAAGTTTTTCGCCCTCTCTCAAAACAAGTGAACTCCAATGAAGCTGGAGTTTGCTGGCACTGAAGGACAGCAGCACTCCAGAGCCTCAGGCAAAGCACATTCCAAGCACTGCATGGAGATGCCACTCACTGAACCTGGGATTGAACCTGGAACCTCCTGCAGGTGAGGCAGGTGCTCTCCTGCAAAACTACAGCATTTCCCTTAAAAACAACAGTGAGATTTCAGTCCTCAGGGTTCTGAAGAAAGGGCTGGTTTAAATAGGGATGGAGGAAGCTGCTTCACTCACCCACCTAGATCAGTACTGTCTATTTCAAATCTGAAATTGCATCACGATGCAGTTTGTCTTGCCTGGATTTGGGAATGGCTAACGTTAAAAAACACCGACTTGCTGGATCTAGAAGGATTCAATAACAGATACGGCTGGCATGCCCATCTGGGATATGAGAAGGTCCACAAAGGGTTTTTGAACCACGTGATCAGGAAATTGCTTTACATGGTGTGGGCCAAATATAAGGACTTACTAGAACCAAAAACGCCATGGTGGCTGTCCCCGGCAGAAGCGTTCTCAGTTTAAAAAAACAGCATGAGAGAAGTAATTGGGCAACTTATAAAGACTTATTGGAAGAAAAAGAAAATAAGCTAAAATTAAAGAATTTTGAAGCAATTCGGACACATTTGAATGATTGGTTGCAGTATTTTCAGTTAAATGAAACATTCCAAAAGGACAAACAGAAAGGCTTTTCCACAGAAATTTCAAGATTTCCACGTACCTACGGGACCGCCTCTCCTGGTATGCACCATGGAGGACCTTAAGGTCCACAAATGACAATATTTTGGAGGTCCCAAGTCGCAAGGTGGTTAGATTGGTCTCAACTAGGGCCAGGGCCTTTTCAGTACTGGCCCCGACTTGGTGGAATGCTCTGTCACAAGAAACTAGGGCCCTGCGGGACTTGACATCTTTCCGTAGGGTCTGCAAGACAGAGTTGTTTTGCCTGGCCTTTGGTTTGGTCTCAGTCTGACCCTTACGTTTCCCTCCCCTTACGATTTTGATCTATGGGCTACTTTTAAAATGAGGCTGCATTTTAAATTGCATTTTAACCTGCATTTTAAATTGGCCGGTCGCCCCCCCCCCCCATTATGTTTTTATTGTAATTTTACTGGTGTTAGCTGCCCTGAGCCCGGCTCTGGCCAGGGAGGGTGGGGTACAAATATTTTTTTAAAAATTTTATTATTACTGTTTAATAAACACACACACACACACACACACACACACACACACATGGACTTCTGGGGGAGGCGCCTTCAGCAATGGCAGAATTCCTCTGACCGGGAGGAATCTGCTCCATGGAAATCTGGGTCTGGGTTTTTGGGGCTCCGGAGCGACGTGGGGTGAGCGGCGCGGTGCATCGAACCGTCTGCTTCTTCCACGGAGCAAAGCCGCATAGCTGTTGCCGGAGAGCGCTGACCTTTTCCTGTGGACAATTTGACTTTAAAGTAATTTCCGTGAGTAGAGCTGAAACGGAAGAATTGGATCTCTAAAAGTTTAATTTGGTATCGTGACGGGGAGGTTCAAAACAAGAAGTCCGCCTTCCCTTTTTGTAAATAGACTGAGGCAACGAAGTTGCAAGCTGGAGTCCTGGAAGGTCTTTTGTAAAAGATCAAATTTCCAACGGTAAAGAACATTAAACTGTTGAGCAGATTGATTTATTGCTCAGATAAGCGTCCGGCACGCTTCCCATCGCGCAGCTCTGGCCGGCCAGGTCTCTGCATTCCAAAGTCCACATTCCTGAGCAAAGCAGAGATCAACAGCGGCAAGAGAAAGACTGCAAAAAACTCCAGAGCATTCTTCAGTGTGCTTAAATAAAGTCCACTCAGGATCTTAGCAGCTAAAAGCAGTTTTATTTACAGCAGACTATCCATTATCTATCACAGCGAACAGCATCGTGAAAACACGTCCTCTCTCCTCAAAAGCGAAAGTAGAGAGAAAGAACAAAGGCTTGAGGCTCTCGGAAATGACGAACATCCCCCCTCCCAACAGTAGGCAGGGCGTACACTCTGAGCTGTTTAACCCTGTAAGCTCAGGTTCTCCTCACATAAACCCCCTCTTGGAGGCAGGAGAAGAGAGGGGGAAGTTGCGGATTGAGTATGCCTGCGGGAGAGAGCGAAGAGGCTTAAAACACCGCCGCTCTGACCCTGGAAACGGGCTGCTAGTAAGACTGATGGGGTTTTTTTTGTGGGTTTTTTTGGAATGTTCATTGACAGTGCTTAGAACGTTCATTGACAGCTAGGTAAATAAGAGAAATGCATTGTTTCTACTGTTTCCGGTGGTTTTTAAAAAAGGAGGAAAGTAACTGAAAATTGAAACTAACTTCGGATTATTGAAACTGTGTTTAAAAGAGGACATATTGACCGATACAAATACAACCTGTTTTCCCCTAGTGGAAGCTTTTGAAATTGGTTACTTTATAGGAGCTGGGCTAGGGGAATTTCCAGCTGCAAGATAAGAAAAGTGTGAGACTTTGGAATTGACCTTGAATCTCTTAAGTGTTATGGCAAACGGAAAGGAAAAAACAGACGGGATGTCGACAGAGGAGGCCTTAGTGGCTGCATTATTGAAAATAAACAATTCGCTGGAACAACTCCATAAGAAAACAGATGCGATAAATGTGAAATTGGATGTTGCAAATATTGAAACTGATTTAATTGTAGAAAGTTTAAATAATTTGGGACAAAAGGTGAATACCAATTCAGAAACCACCCAGAAACTGATACAGGAATCTACTTTGATACGGCAAACTTCAGATGAAGTCAGGAAAAAAACCCTTGCTGCTGAATCTAAAGTAATACAACTGGAGAGGAGAGTCCCATCCATACAAAGACAACTTGATGAACATAAGCTGGCATTCGTTACGATTGAACTTAAAGAAGAACGGATGAATTTGAGGACCAGAGCCCTATCTGAATTGGAAAAGGAAAGCCTGACAGAGTTTCAGGAGGTGACAGGACTAACATTGGTTGAGAAAGAGAGGTATTTGGGGGTTAGTATGACCGCCAAAAATGTGAATCTGCTTAAGGACAACTGTGAAGGATGTTGGATTGAAGAGAAGGGGGATTTGGAAATATGGACAAATCAGAAGTTGTTACTGTTGGGTCGAGTTATTGTGGTGGGGATGAGGGCTGCTGTGTTGCTGGGGATGTTGCTTTTGTTTCAAACATTGCAAGCTCTGGATGGGATGGAGGGTCTCAGGAGGTGGCAGAGGGATGCTCCTAGAGTTGTTTGGCAGGGCAGGAAGCCTCGAGTTAAGCTTAAGATATTGATGGATGCTAAAGAAGGAGGTGGACCTGCCCTGCCAGACCTTTAAACTTTGTTGTGAACCATCTGCCTTTTGCTGGTTGAGAGAATGGTTGCTTCTTGAAAACACTGAAGTGTTGGACAATGGCAGACGAAGTTGATGGACTATAGGGAATTAGCGGAAATGACTGGCAAGATCCGAGACCAGGGTGAAGAGTCGGTGGAAGAAGATTGGAAAAAGTTTAAAGACTATTTATAGAAATATTGTAAAATTAAGGAATGTTAGAAAAATGTTGGAATGAAATTACATGGCTTTAATAGAAATGTCATAAGGAATCAAGTATAAATAGATTAATAGAAAATTAAAGGAAAAGTATGGCAAGAATGTGTTAAGATAATTATAGAACAGAAAACAGAGTAAGATGGAAAGGAATTACTGAAACAAATAATAGAAGTGGAATACAAAAAGGGAGGTGTGAGGAAGTCGCTGGAAATAAGTGAATGAAATATAAGATATTGAAAATGTTTGAGATGTTTTTAAATTGTTTTTGTTTGTTTTTGCTTGATTTGTTAGTCTATGTAGCGTTTTTGTATTGTATTCGTATTGTTTTTTCTTTTTTTTCTTTTTATTTGTAGTGTTGTGTTGGAAATTTTGAAAAAGTAATAAATATCATTTAAAAAAAATAAAAATAAATAAACACACACACACAAACAAACGCTCTCTAACATGTACAGGTGCCTCCTTGACTGGGAGGTCAGGGAGGAAGAAGTAAAATCTGTCATGGTACAATGGGCCAGAGATTTTGGGCACAACATCCAGATGGAATCATGGGAGAGGTTGTGGAAGGAGGACCTAAAATTCACAGTGTGCTACGATTTGAAAGAGAATTTCATGAAGATGCTCTACAGATGGTACTTAACACCTGTAAAACTGCCCAAAATGTATAAATCTAGATCAAACATCTGTTGGAGATGCAAGGAGGCGGAAGGCACCATGATCCACGTGTGGTGGAACGGCAAAAATATCAGGGAATTTTGGGAAACAATCTACAATGAACTTAAAAAATTGTTTAAATGTTCCTTCCCAAAGAGGCCCGAAGCCTTCTTGCTAGACATAATGAGCAATGAAATCCCTAAACAGGTAAGGGAAATCTTTATGTATGCGGTAACAGCAGCTAGGATTCTAATTGCTAAGGTATGGAAAGGAGATTCTATTCCCTCAAAATTAGACTGGCAAAATAAAATGCTAGAATATGCAGAACTAGCAAGATTCTGAGACCATACAGATTTATTTAATAAAGAGTGGAATATCTACAGAGAATATTTAAACAAACATTGTAATAACATAAATTCTTTGGCAGGCCTGGATTGATTTCTGCATGAATTAAGAAATCATTACAGAATTAAAATAACAGAAGAACTTAGGAGAGAAAAAGTTAAGTGCGCAGTGTAATGAAATTTAGGAACCACAGTGGGGGGACCGGAAGTTACATTAGAATTAGCGATGGATGAACTTAATCTTTTCTTTTTCGGTATGTACGTATGGTGTAGGGAGTGTTAATTACTGGATTGCCCTTTGTGGCTTGATGCATCTTGTTTTGTATTTGTTTTGTAATGTTATGTTTTTAAAATTAATAAAGCATGGGGGGGTTCTTAAAAAAAGGATCAGTACTGTCTACACGTACTGGCAGCCATGGCTCTCCACAGCAGGAGATATTTAGCCCCCTCCCAGGCCTACCTACCTGGAGATGCTGCTGAGGATTGAACCCAGGACCTCCTGCACGCAAAGCGGAAGCTCTTCCACTGAGCTATTGCCCTCCCCCGGGAGCCTTTTTGCAAATCTGCTTTTCCTCGAGATCCCTTCCTAAAACCTTCTCTGGAGAAGTGGCTGTTAGAATTCCTGATCTATGATTGCAGTCATGGGATTGTTTATCACATGACGGTATATGTTTTGACTCCACAGAGTGGGAAGTGACGGTGGCAGGATGTTTGTGTCACTGTGTTCCATGAAGTGGGACTATTGTCCTTTGTTCTTTTTCTCTTTGCTGTCTGATGCTAGAGAGGGAGGGAGCCATGTTGCAGTGCTCCGTGTGTGTTTATACTGTATGCAAATAAAGTACAGTGGTACCTCGGGTTACATACGCTTCAGGTTGCATACTCCGCTAACCCAGAAATATTACCTCGGGTTAAGAACTTTGCTTCAGGATGAGAACAGAAATCGTGCTCTGGCAGCACGGCGGCAGCAGGAGGCCCCATTAGCTAAAGTGGTGCTTCAGGTTAAGAACAGTTTCAGGTTAAGAACGGACCTCCAGAACAAATTAAGTACTTAACCCAAGGTACCACTGTAGATTAGCCAAAATGCTGAGTTCCTGAGGTCTGCAAAGACTCTGCGGATCCCTAAGTGTGCCGATGTCAGTTGGCATCGGCCGCTGTGATGTTCGGGCTGAAGAAAGCTTATGAAGCTCCCGAACAAAAGACCAGGAGGGGGAGAACATGCCAGTCAGGCATGTGTCTCTGCCAGGGTCCTACTCGAGTGTAGGCTGAACTCCTGACAGTGGCAAGCTCTCATTTTGTAGACTCTCAAGGCATCCAGCAGCAATGTTGGAGATGGGGGCACCATGAGGGGCAGCCCTCCTTCAGGGCCCAGATTCGCTGTCAAAAGGCCCTCAAGTGTCCGCCAATGTCTCAAGAGACATCTCCTTCCCCCAGGGGTCTTGCAGACAACTGTGGACAGCCTGGCTTCAGTGGCACCTCACCCTAAGGCTTGCACACAGTTCCCAGGGGATACAACCGAGCCTAACCACCTGTAACTGAAAACAACAACAACATATTGCTTCCTGCTGCATCCCACCTGGGTAGAATTTTAGGCTGCAGGGTCCTTGGGGCAGGGACCTGCCCTTGTGTCCTCTGTAAAGCAGTTCTGGAAGGCCTGGTGCCCTCCAAACATTGCTGGACACACCGCTCCCATAGTCCCTGACCAGGCTGGCCACGGCTGATGGCAGTTAGAGGACTGCATGGCTCCCATCCCTATAAAAACACTCAGGACATGCTTCTCTCAGCCGTGCCAAGTTCTGGATCCAGCCCAACTAAAGGCCAACAAGGCCTTCCCAAAAGGTTGTGGTCCAACGACATCTGGGGACCCACAGGTGGAGAACCGGCTGGAAAGAGCAGGAGGGGAGAGGGCACTCTCTGGCGCTTGGGCCCTGCTTGTGGGTTTCCCATAATGGGCATCTCACTGGCCACTGCGAGAACAGAACGCAGGGCGGGGAGGGCCACTGGTCCCATCCTGCCTCAGGGCTCTTTTGACATTCCCCTGACCTGGGCCTTGTGCTTAGCAGTTGAAGTGCTGACTGCCCCCTTTCATTTCTGAGTCACTGCTGGGATAATCAGGCACGCAATTATGGAATCTCTTCATCTGCATAACATTACAGTCATACCTCTTGTTACATTTGGTTCAGGTTACGTTCTTTCAGGATACGTACCGCGGCGACCAGGAAATAACGGAATGGGTTACTTCCGCGTTTTGCCGCTCGTGCATGCGCATGCGCAGACACTCAAAATGACGTCACGCGCATACGCATACGTGGCGACCTGCGCACTCGCAGACACAGGTTGTATTCTGCTCAGGTTGTGAACGGGGCTCCGGAACGGATCCCATTTGCAACCAGAGGTACCACTGTATTGTGATTTTCATTTTCAGGAGAAAGGGGGGGGGGACACGCAGTCCTCACACTCACACACCCTAGAAGTTACGCTGCTAAAGCCTTCTCTTCCCTACCACCCCCCCACACACACACTTTGAGTGTGAGGAGAATCAGAACTTACAGGGTTAAACAGTTCTGTGTGACGTCTCACATTCTGAGGCGTAGTTTGGTTCACATACGGGAATCTTTCTTTGTGTGTGAGTTTCCTTTCGTTTTTGGCTGAGAGGCGAGAAGGATGTCTGCTCTCTCGCCGGGACTGATTTATGATGTTTTTCTTCTCATTAAAGCCTGTTAGAGATTAGCAAGAAGCCTGCATTCAGTTTGATTTATTATCCACACACAAGGCAACATTTTCTACCACTGCTAAAGAACTCTGCTAAGAGCTTCAAAGAGCTCACGTTTTCTATCGGCACGAGCGTCCAAAGGCACAGGGGAAGTGTGCCGGGCGCCATCTTATCTCACATTGAGGTGGCACAAAAAAAGAGGGTTCGTCTTGATCAACTCACCTGGTTTGGAGAAGAAACCCTATTCACGATTTAATTGAATATTTGAATAATCTTTTCATTCCTGTAAGGCATAAAGAATGTTGTCCAAATAACATTGACACACTCCACTGAGAGAGAGCGGCCACAAAGACTCCGTCCTGCGACAAAAGCTGCCTCACACACAGGCAGAGCTGCCGGGACCATTTCTATGCCCTTAAGAGTTCTTTGCATTCAGTGCCGCTTTTGTCTGCTGAAGGCGTCAGATAAATTGCAATCGCTTAAGGGAATGCAGGCGCACAAAAGCCGCTCTTGCTCCATGTTAAATAGTGGGGAAGATGGATGAAGGACACAGCTCTGTTAGATTCTCAGCTCTTTATTACAGCAGTTAGAACTGCTCCTGACTGCAGCCTAGCTGGCTGCTTTATATAATATTAAGTAATTTGTAACAGTAACAACTCCCAACTAGCTAACCAGTCAGTGAGCGACAGTTCTCAGTCCTTCATTTGCATACTGGTGGCCCTGAGTGAGAACTGCAGTCATACCTCGGGTTACAGATGCTTCAGGTTGTGTTTTTTGGGGTTGCGGACCGCCGAAACCCGGAAGTACCGGAACGGGTTATTTCCGGGTTTCGCCGCTCATGCATGCAGAGACGCTCAAAATGACGTCACGCGCATGTGCAGAAGCGGCGAATTGCGACCCACGCGTGTGCAGACACGCAGGCGCAGGTTGCGTTCTGCTCATGTTGCGAACGGGGCTCCGGAACGGGTCATACACCCGGCAGAGCGGGGCCACCAAAGTGGAGTTAGGCAATGCAGGGTACAATCCTAGGGGTATGGATCCTTCGGGTTTATTTGTCTCTTTATGTTTAGCTGCCCTGTCCCATGCGGTTCTTAAAGCCTTCTGCTTCTTCTGCCAATCCTCATCCTTGCACTCTGCTGCCCTCAGAACCCAAGGAGCTACATCCACTTTTGTGTTATATGGTTTGATATACTGAAATAACCTTTCGGATTGCTTGTTTGTCCACTTCGCCTCCTTATCTAAGTTCTTTCTGAATTCATCACACTCAACATCACCTTCCTCCTCGCTTTCCTCCTCATCCTCTTTTCTTGGGGGTTGGGGAGAGGTAGCGGAATCCTTATTTGGATCCTCAGCCTGGGCACGGGGCGAAGGACCAGTCCCCGCAACCCCATCCGCTCCCAGATCTGGCAACCCTGGTGCAGTTGGTGCGTAGGGTGGAGGGGGCCAAATTACTCCACCCTCCTCTTCTTCTGGGGCTGGCAGGACCAGCGGCAGCAGCGGCTTTATTGCTGGTTGTACTACTTGCTTCTGTACTGAGCACAACTTGGCTTGGGAGGGTATATTTCTAATATAGGGAATTTGATCTGCCTGGACAATGAGGATGTTGCGCCATAGGGGGTCGACTAGATTTTCATCAAAGGTCCCTTCACTGGGCCACCCAGTCCCTTGGGACAGCCAGTCAACTTCACATAGGGTTCAGAGTCTTTCTTTCTTCAATTTAAACCCCCAATCATCTCCCTTTGTGGCGTCCTTCCAATTGTCCAGAAAGCACTGCAAGGGGGTCGATTTACTGCTCCCCCCCATGACTCGGGACACTCTGTTCACCTAATGTGGTTTCTCACTCAGTCACCTTTCTCCGCGTCCTGTCAGTGGCCTGGACGGACTCGCTGTTGGGATACTGCCAGGGAGACATAGGCCATCATGGTTTCACGTCGCCTCCGGATGATCCATCGATCTCCCGTAGATACAGTATCAGTCAATTAGCGACACGAAGCCTCGGAAATAGCTTGCCACATTCCAGAGCGCGTGCACGCTCTATCAGCAGAGTTCGTACAGCGAAAGACGCACTCAGGAGAGCATATTTACAACTTTTATTCAGCGTTGATCAGAACAAAGAAAAAAAAACATGACTGCCTGCTTCGATGTCTCAGGCACAGAGAGAAAACGAAAGCATATACAAAAGCATAAACTTCCTGTGAACAGGAAATACGCAGGCTGTGACACAACAACCTGCTCCCTTTTTAAGGTGGAACGGAAATATCCTAACATCCTCCCCCTTTCCGTGTAACCTGTAGTACCTGTGGTTCAACCCAATTGCAACCTCTGTACATAAAACTTAAGTTGTTCTCTGTTAACAACCTTAGACCAACAGGAATTTCATTTCCTGCCATGTAGGACCCCTGAATGAGTCCTTTCTGAATACACTCTCTTGCACGATGTAGCTTAATCTGCAAGTACTTGGTTCTTTGCTTGCAACTCTCTGAGTTCAGCAAAGCCAAACAAGATCTATTGTCTTGATACACTTGTATAGGACATTTCACAGAAACTCTGATGTCCTTAAACAGGTGCATCAATCATTCACAATCCATGAGTGAAAATGACAGAGCATTGAGTTCTGCTTCACAGGAACTTAGGCTTACTGTCATCTGCTTTTTGCACAACCAGTCAAACAGACAATGGTTGTACATGTAGCATACTCCAGAAGTGCTTGTACCATCCGTGGTGTCACTTCCAAAACTAGCATCTGCAAAGATTTCAAGACCTCCAGTCTTCTGACTGGTGAACCTCAGCCTGTAGTGCAAAGTCCCTTTCAAATAGAGGGTTATGCGCTTCAGAGCTTTCCAATTCTGAACAGTAGGATTGTTGGCATGTCTGCTGTGCAGGTTAGTGCTTACAGCTATGTCAGGTCTTGAACATCTAGCAATGAAATTCAACTTGCCTAGAACGCATCTGTATAGCGTTGTGTCAGAAAATGCTTCAGCAGTACTGTCTACCTGGTAACCTGTCACCATCGGTGTGTCTGCTGGGTTTGCATCAACCAAATTCAACCTGGCTAATACATCAGCAATTTTCTGTGTTTGGTGTACCAGAAAATTACCTGTTTGGTCCTTCTCCACCTGCAAAGAAAGATAGTTGGATACCTCACCAAGATCCTTCATGTCAAAGTGCTCCTTCAGCTGAGCTAGGGTGCTTTGGTACAAAGCCTGATTCTTCCAAAACATCAGAAGATCATCAACAAAACATAAACAATACAGTTTGTTTTGCCCCTCCTCCTTGACAAACACACATGGATCAGCTTTGCCCTGGTGAAAACCTAGAGAAAGCAACGTCTCAGTGAGTTTTGTGTTCCAACACCTGGCACTCTGCTTGAGACCATATAAGGATTTCCGCAGTTTACAGACCATTCCCTTCTGTATCTGCATTCCATCAGGTGGAAGCATAAACAGCTCCTCCCCCAAAACCCCGTACAAAAAAGCTGTATTAATGCCGTGATGGGAAACGTGCAGTTTCTCCTCTGCAGCAATCTTGAGCATCAACCGAATGCTCTCATACTTGACAGTGGGTGAGTAGGTCTTGTGGTAATCCTGTCCTGGTACCTGTGAAAAACCTCTGGCAACCAATCTGGCTTTGTGTCTGACAACCTTGCCATTCTGGTCTGTCTTGGCCGTGAAGACCCATTTGCTGCCAACCAGTCTCATTCCTGGGGCTACCGGTACCAGCTCCCAAGTTTGGTTCCTATTCAAGGAATCAACTTCAGCCTTCATGACATTAAGCCAAGGCTCAGCATCTTTAGAGGTTAACTCCTGAACCTCTTTGAAGCTTGAAGGTTCCCATACCTTCTCTGAGCTACTAAGAACAGCAGTTGCCGTCTTAGCAAACTCATCAGCAAATCTCTTTGGAGGTCTGCCTTTGGTCGCCCTTTCAGATCTGCGTACTATACGCAAGTCTTCTTCACTCATCTCCTCCTTCTTAGGAGAAAAGTGACCAATGGCGAACAGTGGTTCTTCCAGTTCATTGTCAGACGCATCAGATGGTCTGACTGAGGCCTTTGCGCTCTTGTAGTCTGCTGTGTCATCACTGTCGCTGACATCAGCAGCAGCACCGCCCACTGAGCTGGAATCTGAACTCTGATCATCATCATCCTCAGCTTCCTCTTCTACCTCAACATTATCTGCTTTTTTCACATCACCTTCATCTTCCTCTGGATAACTCTGGAAAATTCCCACATTTTCCCCCCACTTAGGATTGTACTCTACACTCTTTGTGAACTTAATGGACTTAGAGTCAGTCATCCATACCTTGTATGAACCTTTTTCGTACCCCATGAACAAACCATGTGCCCCACGCTTCCCAAGCTTGTTGCTCTGGGGGGGGGGGTGTACCCACATGTCAGAACCAAAGATTCTCATGTGATTGACGTAAGGTTTCTTACCAAGCATCTTCTCATAGGGAGTACAACCAATAGGTGACGACAGTCTCCTGTTATAGGAATAAACGAACGTGGACAAAGCCTCCCCCCAATACTTCTCAGGGAGATTGGCATCATGCAACAAGGTTTTTAGGCCTTGAAGCAAAGTTTGGTTTGCTCGCTCAGCAAGTCCATTCATCCATGGCGACCTAGGCACTGAGAGGTCATGCTGGATTCCCTTCTCAGTCAGGAAAGCTTCAAACTGCTGAGAAGTGAATTCCCCGCCTCGATCAGTAAACAAACAGCCGATACGTTTACTGTGAGCATTCTCCAACCAAGCACAGAATGCCTTGAACCTAGGAAACGCTTGCGATTTCTGCTCGAGCATAAACACATGAATGTACCTGGAAAAAGAATCAATTAGAACCATGAAGTACCTTGCTCCACCCAAAGAGGGCGCAAGTGGACCAACCAGGTCTGCGTGGACTAGCTGGTAGGGTTTGGAAGCCTGCCTGCTAGACTCCTTGCCTTTTGGAGCAACCTTCACCTTGTTCTCTGCACAAGATACACATTTCATGTGAAACTTACAGGGCTTGATGTTCAAACCCTGAACCAATCCAGGCATCTTGGCCAGTGCCTGCCAAGACATGTGACCAAATTTTCTGTGTGCCTTGTGAATACATCCTGCATGAAGAACTTTGTTAGTTTGTGCAACACAACAAGAATCAACATTAGACAAAGCAACAGCATTGTCATCATAAGTTATATATACAGAACAAACCATCTATAAACTTTGCATGCAAAATGTCCTCTTTGCCTTTCCTGATGACACAGACGCTCCTCTTGAAGGAAATCTCAAAGCCACGCCCAGTCAGCTGTGGGACACTGAGCAAATTGTCTGCAGAATCTGGAACATAAAGTACATCTTTGATGGTTGTGTGCAGACTTGCCAGTTTCACAGTCCCGACTCCTGCGATCCGCAACGTCTTTCCATCAGCCTGGTGGATCTCTCCATCTTGAGGTGTGAAGGAGATAAACAGATGCTTATCTTTTGCCAGATGGCGGGTGCATCCCGAATCTACAACAAATCTGGCTTTGGCCTTTGGAGCAGCTTTTCCAGCAAGCAAAACCTTGTCTTCCACCGGCTTTGGCTGCTGCTTGCCCCCCTGCTCCTGGCCATCAGACTTGCCTTTAGCCTTTGGTGAAGCTGTGCCAGCAAACAAAGCCTTGTTTTTCCCTGGCTTGGGCTTTTCACCCCCCTTCTGCATTGGGCCATCTGCAGGGTTCTGTCTCTGTTTACTTCTGGCCTTCCGGCCTCTGCAGAGACGATGACCTTGGTTCTCATGAGAAACAGAGCTCTCAGCTGCCGACTCCTTGGCTCCCCCTGGAGGCTGGAATGCTGCCTGGGATGACATCACAGTCAGCTCCCCCTGCAGCCTGCAACCGGTGCCCTCGGCATCCCTGCATTCACTCTCATTCTGGGAAACAGCCAGGACCTCCGATGCAGTCAAACTCTGGGCTGGGATGACCGGCAGATGGGCTACCTTCAAAGCATTCCACATCTGACACGCTGTCTTATTGCCAGACAGTGTGGCAATTTCCTCCAGAGAGACGGACAAGACTATTACGTCTATGGCCCTTGAATCTTGGGCCTTCCATCTATCTGTCAGAGGAACTGGAGGGGCTTCACACACAGTATGCCACACTCCAAACTGTCGCAGCAAACTCTCACACCACACAGCCCAGGTCACATAATTGTGCCGATTTAACTTTGGGCACTCAGTGCCATCATCTGAGGCTTGTAAAAACTCCATTCCAGGCTTTTACTTGGGCCGTGAGCCTGTATGCCTTCAAAAACTTCTTATCTCGGCAGCTCATAAATCACGAAGCCTCTGGCGCGGCTCCCAGGCCAATGAATCTGCTGGAGTTCAAAGAGGCTGCTGCGGCAACAGAAAAGTCTTACTTTTCTCCACATACCTCACAGTCTCTCGCAGTCTTACTCTCCTGTAAGTGCCGTGAATCTGGGCCCGAAACCTGTTGTTGGGATACTGCCAGGGAGACATAGGCCATCATGGTTCCACGTCGCCTCCGGATGATCCATCGATCTCCCGTAGATACAGTATCAGTCAATTAGCGACACGAAGCCTCAGAAATAGCTTGCCACATTCCAGAGCTCGTGCACGCTCTATCAGGAGAGTTCGTACAGCGAAAGACGCACTCAGGAGAGCATATTTACAACTTTTATTCAGCGTTGATCAGAACAAAGAAAAAAAACATGATTGCCTGCTTCGATGTCTCAGGCACAGAGAGAAAACGAAAGCATATACAAAAGCATAAACTTCCTGTGAACAGGAAATACGCAGGCTGTGACACAACAACCTGCTCCCTTTTTAAGGTGGAACGGAAATATCCTAACACTCGCGTTGTCAGAAACCGCACCTCAAGGACCACATGCCGCTTCGCCAGTGGCTCTGAGCCCCAGCGTCTCATTCACTCAAACATTCGCTGGAGTGTCCCCATACACCCATTCACCTCCCCATCCCCTTTTACCAAAACCGGCGGCACTCTACTGCTCCTACCAGAACCGGCGGCACTCTACTGCTCCTACTGGTTGGGGTTGATCAGGCCCCTTAGCTCCCACAAATTCCCTGTGGAGCTTACCTTTCCTCTGGGTACCCTCTTCCCGCGTGGCCGCTCTCTTTCTCTTGCTGCCGCAGCGTCTCCACTCAAGAACGGGGTGGTCGGTTCCTCCTACAAACTGGTAGGTTGCGTGCTGGAGCCGCCAACGCCGAACCGAGCTGTTCGCCTTGCGGTGACGCCTCGGACATTTGTCCCTCGTCCTCGGGGAATGCGAATTCCCGGCCAATGCACCAGGAAATGTAGCCTTTCCATAAATATAAATATTGATTATTGCCTCATAGGAATAGAGAGTGAATTGAATGGGGGGGGAGAGAGAGGTGGAAAGAAGAGCTAATTTGTCCATGGCTAGGGGGCACAATCTGGACGGTTCTGCCAGGGGCGCAAGATCACCTAGCTATAGCTCTGGCAGGACAGAAAAGTGTTCATGTGCTCAAGCCCTGCTTGTGGGTTTTCCACAGGGGCACCTGGCTGGCCAATGTGGGAACAGGAGGCTGGACTAGGTGGGCCACTGGCCTCATCCAGCCTCACGGCTCGATTTATGCAAAATAAAGAGGCTTGATTTGCATTCAGGTTGCACAATTCAGGTACAGAATCCTGGGCAGGTTTTAGGCATGAAATGGGCAAACACAGCATTTGCCAAAAGGAGGAAACTTTTCTGAACCTTTTTTCTCAAAGGAGCCTGGACAACAGTTTTGGCAAACGTCAGGAAGGGTACTGCTGCTGGTGTCATTTTCCTCAGAGAACTGCAGCGCTGAGCACTTCCACAGAACAGGCAGAAGCTCTGCATTCCAGTTGCTGGGTTCAGTTGCCAAATGGCATTCTATGGGTAGAGGCTGGGATAAAACCGCAAGCCTGAGACCCCAAAGAGCAGCAACTTTTGCCACGCAGTGTAGGCAACGCTGGGCCGGACAGACCAAGAGCCTGAGACTTCAGCACTAACAAAGCAGCTTCCCAGTGCAGAAAAGGTCACTGCTTGACCCCTGCCGCCCCAGGGCTGGTGTGCAACCTTGCAGGCCTAGCAGATGCAGCCAATACCACCCTCAACTACTGCTGGTGCAACTATTTGTAGGAGAGGTTGTGGGGGGCGAGGTGTCGCTCATACCCACACAGACGGCCCTGCTCCACTGCCATGCGCAGGAGGGGAGGAGGCTAGGCTGCCTGAACTGGTGCAAATCAACTTCTGAGCAGAAAGAAGGGGTCTTTGGGGGCGGGGATCAGAAGCAGGTACCAGACAAGCCAAACCTGGCTCCTCTGCAGACTGCACTCCCACATTTCCCTGCATATATTGTGTCAAGGTCAGATGTTGTGCACAGTTCCTCTGGGCAATAGGCAGGGCTGGAATCTCCTGCAATCTCCAGTGTGGCTGACCACATCCGAGGCTGTCCTTGAATTCCTCTGGACACAAACACAGATGAACAGGAACTGCCCCTCAGCCCCTCAGCTCTCAACAACATGCTCAAGGAGACCACCAACATCCATGTTTTGGAAAGGCCTGTCCAGCAATGTTCCAGATTACCAGCTGCTGGTGTAGCCATTCAGACCTTTCCCATTGGTTGGGTGTGCGTTGCTCCCGGGAGGGAGGAAGGAGTCAATAGACACCGAGGGTTGGTTCAGAGAAAGAGTTTATTTCTGCTTTCCGGATAGCAGAAAGGCACTGCGTGATCAGTCACAGCGAGCACACTTAAAGAGCAGTTACATACAGCTTATATACCCTTCAGGTCCCCTTTCCCCCTCCCCAGGAGTCCACCCTCATGAGTTTGTACACGTAAGTTTACATCCTTGAGCATGAACAGATATTCCTGTTCCTGTACTCTTATCTTGGGGTAAGAAGGTCACCCAACTATAGGAGTACTCCTGGAGCCATCCCCGGGCGCGGGGGCTGACAGGCCTGTCTTGCAAGGTCTGTGCGTCAGCGTGGTCAGGATATAAGTCCCAGAGCCATCGCGTCTTCACTCGGAACTGACAAGGCCATCCATTAAGCCTTCATGGACTTATAAAGGAGAAGGCTTTGTTTACACAGCTGGGTTTGTGTTATACAGCTCAAGCTAATGGGTTATACAGCTCAAGCTAATGGATTTTAGCTAATGAATCCTTGAAGAAGGAATTGGGGGATTTTGGGGCCCGGTTTGGGTGGCTGCACAGTCAGGTTTGGGTAACTTGTTCCATCACTGGAAGCCACAAGAGGGGGGTGGGGCTCATTGCTTATGTCCTGCTTGCCTGGGCGGCTGGTTAGCCACTATGAGAACAAGAGGCTGGAATAGATGGACCTGGTCCAGCAGCCAGGCTCTTATCACGTCCTTCTGGCAGTAGGGAGAAGGCAAAGACTATGGGGGCTCTGCTTCCAGCCCCACCCGCCAGGCAGACGAACCTATAAGCAAAGCAAGTCTCCTCCAAACACCTCATGTGGTTGAGATCTCAGGGGGGGGGGCTGAAGCACAAAGCTCTCCATGGCAGCCCCTGTTTGCTCTTCCCAGGTGTCTCGCTGCCCCATCCACACCCCTTGGCACTTACCAAGGCTGAAGAGGATGAGGAACTTCAAGCAGACAAACTCCTGCCTGTCCACCTGGAGAGAATGGAAGTGAAGCACCAGTTCCTGCGCTCTCAGCACCAAGTTGTTCAGGATGGATCCCGCCTGCATGGCAACGGTCGACATGTCCACCTGGAAGAAAGGGGAGGTGGACAGGGCTCAGGACCCCCAAGAAGTACCATCTTGTCAGGGGAACAAGGAGGTTCAAGAGCTGGGCGGTGGGGGACAACCTCCATCAGAAAGACTTTTGAGCAATCAGCTGTTAAGGCTTTAAAGCAGTTAATGGACTCAGTTGTTGCCTAAATTACAATAAATATGGTTATATCTGGGTGCTGGCTTTACACAGAAGGATAAGCAATA